>NW_014639006.1:250661-437411 GCF_000747765.1 Moesziomyces antarcticus | reverse complement strand
GGGGGGGGGGGGGGGGGGGGGGGGGGGGGGGGGGGATGCGAAGCAGCGGCTGCAACTGCAAGCTGTTGGTCCACGGCTAAATTTCGAGCGCAGCAGCTGGGCAAAGGTTATTCGGCTGGCTGCCAAGAGCGCATCAGCCAGCAGCATCCAAAAGGCTGTGTCGGATGCGCGAAATTGAAATTTGGACGCCGCCAGCGGAGGCGACCAGCGCAGAGACGACTACGGGAGCCAAGAGCGGAGACAAAAAACAGCTTCGGCTACGGCGCTGTCTAGCTTTGGCCGCGCGATGGCGGCGGCAGCCATCTGAAGTTCAGGGTCGACATCGGACGCCGCGCAACGCCTCAGCCGACCATGCGCAGTCATTGCCGGCCATACAGTGACTAGGCTCGAGCTCCGCGCGGACGCTGGCGGCGACGCAAACGGGGCACCGTGGCTTCGTAAGCTCTGAGTTGGAGCGCTGAACCCCGACGCAGGCTTTGCACGGTCGACTATTGTGCCCGACTGAGCCGTAACTTGCCGGAGAGCGAACGAGATGAAAAGAAACGGCAGCGTCTTGGTGCTGCCTCTGCGGCAACCATGAAAGAGTGGCCGTGGCCGAGAACCGCATGGAGAGCCTCGAGCAGGCCAGGCCAAGTCGTCGCCATGCTTCCGGTTCTAGTGGCGCCTGCAAAATTCGGCAGGGTTCGCCGTTCTCGAAACGCGCTGCTCTGCGCGGCGTCGGAATGCCGAAGAGTCGGATGGCCTCCGAACTAGCTCCGAACCCAACAAGACGAGGCGACCCACCGCAGAATACTCTGTAGCTCATCTTCAACAGCCCGGTCCACATCTCATGCCATCGGCTCGGCCGGCCAGCTAAGAATGACAGAGGCCCAATGGGGGCATGGCGTCCAAGATCGATCTTCTCGAACGCTTCCCGGTGATGCCCTGAGAGGGTGAAGACTTGGCGGAGCTGCTGCGATTATGGAATCGGGTCGATTGGCTGGATGCTCACCCGATCTGACCTGACGCAAGTCCGTATTTCCACACAGCAATTCGATCTGGCACGCCCAAATGATTTAGTATCGTACGATAAACCCGAACAAAGGGCTGACCAGTTCTGACAAATGCTTAGCTGTTGCATCCTCACCTGCTGCGGCCAAACTGCCGCTACCGTGGCTCCCTTCAGCCATTCCAGATGTCCTTTCGTCAAGGTTACATAGACCGCCTTGACCTCTTCTCCACAACATTGCACAACAAGATTGCAGAGGGTATATCGAGGGCTCGCTCCTAGGCCACTGGGTGGTGCCACAATGGGAAAGATGAAGCAGCGGACTGGGCCACGGTCAGCCGACCAGGCCCCGCACTGGTGAAGGTGCTGGCTCAGCTTTCAAGTTCAAAGTCGTGCTTCGACTTGAATCGAGGCCTTTTGAAGGGGAAAAAAAAAATCGATCACCCTGAATCCGGTGCCTTTTGGAATGCAAAAGGCTGTCCAAGAAGAATTGAGCTGGGCTCGGGCCGCTTTTTTGGCTCGAGACTAACACCCAAAGGCAACCTCGCTCTCGTGACTCTCGCGGCTGGCAGTGGCTATGCAGAAAAAGGTCAGAAATGCGCGTTCCCTTTGTCTGAGCGTGTAAGGCAGGCGAGTGTGTGTGTGTGTGTGTGTGTTGAGAGAAGGTGAATGAGTGGGGCAGCTCAGCGCGGCGCGAGCCAGCCTGCCAGCCAGCCCAGCGCCCGCGCATCCGCCTTCCGCATTAAGGAAGCGGCCTGCCCACAGCAGCCAGTGCAAAATGACCCGCGCTGCTTGGCAAGGCAGCTGCGCCTCGAGTCGACGTCGGCGGCTGTTGCTGCTGCTCTGTTGCTGCGCTGCTGGCTCGCTCTCTCACCGATCTCGCCTGAGCCTTGGACCGCGCGCCGGCGAAGCTTTGTGCAGCGGGCCTTCTAGTCCGTCACTCAACTCGTCATTCTCTACCCTTACTATCACCTTCTACCATCCTGCCCTCTGCTCGCTCCGTGATCTTCTCCATCGGGTTCCGACATCTGCACACGGCTTCTGTCTCGTCCTCCGCCTTACGCTCCAGCTTGTGCCATCAGGTCGCCGTGCAGCTCAGCTCGTCCTAGGCATAGGACTTGCTCGCCCCTCTCCCTCTGGGCATCTATCGACTCCACAGTCTGCAACCAACGCACTCCATATATACACAAAAACAATGTCGGCCACAGCTTCACGCAGAGGGTCCTTCCCTCGCCCCAAGGGTCGCTCCAACCAACAGGTGCAGGACGACACCGAGGAGGTGCGCAACCTCCGCGCCAAATACTCGGATCAGCTCGCCATGATCCGTGAACTCTTCCCCACCTGGACCGACGAGGACCTCCTCTTTGCACTCCAAGAATCGCTCGGCGACGTCGAGAACGCCGTCGTCCGCATCTCCGAAGGTCAGGTCGAGCAGTTCTCTTCCGTCAAGTCAAAGAAGCACGTCAAGAAGGAGTCCAACGTCCACCACGCGGCTCCCGCACCCCACGCTTCCGCACCTCCGACCACCACCGCACCTCACGCCGCCCGAGGAAACCACATCGGCGCCCCTGCCGGCCGCGGTCGTGGCGGTGCTTCGGTGCGAGGCGCTCGCGGTGGTCGAGGCGGCTTCCGCGGCGTCGGTGGACGCGGCGGTGGCATCGCTCCTCAGACCAACGGCCACGACGTCAAGACGCCCGAGACCATCGAGGCCACCACCGCCCAGGCCTTTGCCCCCATCGCTACGCCCACCACCGGCACCAGCTGGGCCGCCGCTCTCGGAAGGTCCAACAACAAGTCGCAACCCGTCCCAGCCGCACCCGCCGCACCCGCCGTGCCCGCTCCCGCACCTGCACTCGTCGAGGAATCCAGCGACGCTTCCCTCGGCGCACCCGTCGCGCCTGCCGATACCGCTGCCGCGCCAGCCCCGGCTGCCGAGATCGTCGCCCCTCAGGCCACTGAGAGCGCCACCACCACTGGCGCTCTCTCTTCCTCCAACGACAAGCCAGTGCCCGCTGTCAAGGTTCCAGCTCCCTCCAAGCCCGCTGCCAAGCCTGCTGGCATGAGCTGGGCTCAGATCGCTCGCAAGTCGGAAGCACCCAAGCCCGCTCCCGCTCCGGCTGCCTCGGCCGCATCCGAAGCCGCCCCCGCCCCATCTGCAGAGACTGCTGCCGCCGAATCCGCCACCGCTGCCCCCACCGAGTCGGCCGCATCGGCTCAACCCGATGTCTCCGCCGAGCAGCCGGCTCCGGATGCAGTGGAGGCGGTCGCAGAACCCACCGCCGACCCTGTCGCTGACGTCAAGGAGGATGCCGCCCCGGCTCCTGCTGTCTCCGAGTCGGTCGCTCCCGAGGCCGCGCCTGCCGCCGAATCCGCCAGCGCCGCCCCCGCCACTGGCCCTCCTGGTCTCTCCAAGGCCGCTCCCCGTGCCCCAGCGCAGCGATCCTCCCAACGCGCACGACAGGACGCTCCGGTCGTCATGGCTGGTGGCTCCTCCCAGCTTGACAAGCTTGGTGTGCAATTCGGCTCGCTCAACTTCCTTGGCGGCGATGCCGAGGACGCTGCCGAGACGGCCGAAGAGTCTCCTGCTGCCGCCGAACCCGAGGCTGCTCCCGCTGCGGCCGCGCAGACCGCAGCCGTGCCTTCGGCTCAACGCCAGGACGCCCAGGTTGGACAGGCACAGACCGAGTCCTACAACCAGCAGCCTGCTTCCGCCCAATACAACGGCTTCAAGTCGGACTCTTTCGACAACTCCTACGGCTTCACCGGCCAGCAGCAGCAGCAGCAAGCTACTCCCGCTCAGTCCGCTGCCCAGCCCCAGCAGCAGCAGCAGGCTGCTCAGGAGCAGATCCACGGCTACAACGGCTACAACTCGATCGGTCAGGGTCAGGCCGCCTCCCAGCCTCAGCCTCAGCAGGGCCTCCAGGACTACTCGTCCATGTACGGTGGCTTGGACACCCAGCGCCTCGCCCAGTTCTACGGCGCTTACGACCAGGGCTCCAACGCCTTCGGCCAGCGATCCGACGACAAGTCTCAGCAGCAGGCCTCGCAGCAGGGTCAGCAGTCGCAGCAGCAGGCCGGCTCGCAGCAGGCTGGCGAGCCTCACCAGCCTCAGCACCACCAGGGCCACCAGGCAGGTCCCGGCCTCCAGCAGGCTCCTCAGCAGCAGTTCCCCGGCATCATGCCCTACTACTACCCCCACTACTACATGCCCAACCAGTTCCAGCACTACGCTCAGCCCACCGCCGGCTACGGTCAGTACCCTGTGTACGGCCAGCCTGCTGGCCAGCCCCAGCACCCGTCCAAGCCTGGCACGCCCGCCAACATCGCTTCGCCTTACAGCCAGGGTCCCCAGAGCGACGCCAGCGCATACGGCGCTCAGAACCACTACGGCCAGACCCCAAGCTCGGCTGGCCTCGCCTCGTACGACCAGGGCTTCAGCCGTGGCATGCCTGGCCTCGGCGGCATGTCGGACTACTCCAAGATCTACGGCGGTGCCATCCCGGGTCTCGGCGGCTTCCTCGGCAGCGGTGCGGGTGGCGCGCCGCCTTCGCAGAACGCTGCCTCGGGCAACGCTGGATCCGGCAACGCTGGCACGCCCCACATGGGCTCGCAGCAGAAGTCGGGTGCCTCTTCCGGCAGCGCGCTCGACAGCTACCGACAGTATGATGCCAACGCCTCCAAGGGCTCGGCACAGTCCGGAGCCGCCTCGGGCCAGGTCGGACGCGGCCAAGGCCAGTCGCAGGCTCAGCCGCAGGTGCAACAGCAACAGCAGCAGCAGCAGGCACAGCAGCAGCAGGCGCAACAGCAGCAGCAGCAACAGCAGTACTACCAGCAGTACGGCGCCTACGGACACCAGGCCAGCAGCAACGCCTACTCCAACTACCCCTACGCACGCCAGTACTGGGGTCAGTAGACGCCTCCCTCCCATGAGTGCCTTGGACGGCTTGCAGCCGCGTTGCGCTCATCGCACCACTCAACCACCCTTGCCCGGATCGAGACATTGTTCGTCCCACGATGTGGCGCCCCTCGTCAGCGCTCTAATCCGATGCTAAGAAGAAACAATTGACACGTCGCATCGAATTGATCTGCGGAAATACATGTCATCCTCGCGCCTTGTGCCCTGTTGCAGTCTGTGACGAGCGTGTGTGTATTGAAACAGAAAGTGGTGACAAGTGGAAGGAGAAGAAGAGGGAGAGTGAAAGCGAAAGCGGGTATTTGTTAGGTCGGAATTGACGACATTCTAATGCTAAATCCGGCCTGGATGAAAGTAGCGAGCTAGACGGACCGGATCCGTCGGGTAAGGGGGACGGGAAGGGGCGAGGTGGCAAAAACCCTGGGACCCATAGCACACAAAGGTCGAGTGACAGCTTCGCTAAAAGATGTTCGGTGAGCGAGCCGAGGATGGACGGGCAAGCGACTGGGAAATGGATGCGGTGCGGGAGGCAGAGAAAGTGCGATTGCGGCGTTCTTGGGATCGAGCTCGGCGGCTACGAGCTCGGGGAAAACGCGCGGTTGCCGAGTTGGCAGATTCGCTTATTAATAACTCGAGGTGGGTAGCATGTGAGCGTATACGTGCGCGTGGAGATCCAGCTCGAGCAACACAGCCAACCAATCTCCCACCCCCCAGGTACGGGTGGCAAGCCGCGCTACCAGACTAGAGCCGCCCTGAAGCTAACAGCCGATACAGATGGCGGTATGACACATCAATGGGACTGCTTCGGAAGCGCACAGCCGAAGTCTCTCCACGACATGTGCCTCGATTGACAGCCAGCGCGCGCAAAGTGCGATTCGTGTGCGCATCGCGCCTCCCGCGCCCGACGCTACCGTGGGAAGCTCGTCTCTGCTTCCGCAGTGCGGTTAAGACACTCCTTCCCCGCACTTTTGGCCTCTCTACCGCACTCCCGAGGCTAGTCAGGCACTTGGATGAACCTCTGGGGGTGAGACAAGCCTAACCAGCCCCCTAGAGTTGCCGGATCTAACGATCGTGTACTTTTGAGGGGAAGACAATGTCGTCAATGCGCCCGTCGGAGTCGTACCCGATTCTGGTGACAAGCGTGTTGTAGGTCCAGCTGGAACGAGCTCGGATGTGCAGCCTAGGCAGGCTCCGCACAAGGCTGCGTGGATTTTGCAAGGTGCTGCTTGGACTGTCACCATCATCGGCGCTTGGGCGCAAGGCAGTCTATTTTCGCGCCCGAAGGGCAGATTGTCTCCGACAGCATGGTGAGCATTTGCAATTCGCTTGATGCACATGTGCTTGAAAGCGACGTCTGACACTCCCATGGCTCCGGGATGAGAAATGAGGCCTTCAATAGGCGAGCGCGGCTGTGTCGTGTCGCCGAGCATGCATGCGTGATGGGCGCTCCTTAAACTCAAAACGTCCGAGTCGCTAATCCTCACACCGATCGAGAAGACTCTGGGTGCAATCGGCACAATGGACACCACGATGCTTCCATCGATGGTTCCATCGATATCGGATCGGCATAGACGAGTCTGTCTGGCGCCTAAAACGGAAATATGAACGGGGAGCAGGTCACATGTGGTCTCGATGGTCTCGGAACGGCGCGCGCGACAGCAAACTGGATCTGGCGGCGTCAGGGAGGCGCAGTGTTGGGTTCAGACGGAGTAAAGGGAATGCTGTCAGGCAAAGGAAGAACGCCCTACCGTGTCTCACTCCGGCCTCCTGTCAAGGTGGCGCGGTTTCAGGCGGGGCTGAAGGAAACTTCAAGACGTGCGGGCGCCGGGTGAACGGTGCAGAGCACGGGCATGACAGGCAAGACCCTGGAGTTTGAAAAGAGCCGGAATGCAGACGTGACGATCGCATGATGCCTTCAAGCCGGGCCCCATGAATGAATTTTATTTACGCGCAACCCGGAAGGCTTTGGCGCTGCCGAAATCTGCTTGACTGCATTCGCGCGCATGCTTGGCGAGCGAGGTTTGAGATGCCGCCCAACGGAAGGGCAGAGTGGCGTGGATGTCGACTTCAGTAAGCGATGATGCCGAGCGGCTCGGCGTTTATGGGGATGCAACGGGTGGGAGCGTAGGCGCGAGATTGAGCATGCGAGACCCAACGATACGGAAAGTGCGAATGACAGCTATTGGCAGGTCTGTCCGAGCTGTCATCGGAAGAATCGATCTACAATTAGGCTTGTCGGGGTTCCGTATGGACCAATACGGGCGCTCAAAGAGATGAGGGGATGGGCCTCCATGCGCGCCCCGATCGTCACGTCGCGAAGGTTAAGGGACAAGCGAGGCGACCCCGCCGACCCGATGGCACCACATGGACGGTGGCGAACTTGTGCGATCCTCACTTGCATCTCTGTACAGTAGCTGCAACATCACATAGCCGATGTCCTGGCATGAGCCAGAGTCTATCCGAACGGCCCTTCCCTTTCCACCGGCTAAAGGAGACAATGATGTCGCGACGTCGCGTCAGACACAGGCTTGAGTCAGAAACAAGCAGCGGGTGTTGGACGCTTGACCAGCCCTATGGCGCTGTCGAGCTTAAGCTCCCTCGACATGGGGCCACAGCAGCCTGCCTCGGCTGCGTATTGCGCGCGAGAGTCGACAACCAAAGAGCCAGTGACGAGAACGGACCGATCAAAGAGCCAAGAGCGTGCAGAGCAGCATCGGGGATGATCGTATCGCCTCAGTGATGGTCGGGCTGCGCACGTTCCCGATTGCGCTCTCCGAGGCTGTGACGGGTGCCAGGTGCGATTGTAGCAAGCGTCACAGCGTCACTTCCCGAGGGTAAGCTGTCGGCACCGGCCAACGACTGCAGGGACTGCAATCGAGGAAAGACCGGAATCGGAACTTCTTGCATTGCAACCGCGGGAGCCGCAGACGACCTCGCGTCTGAGCTGTACCCGGCAGCCCGGGGCGCGTTGCCGCCAACCCTTCCTCGCAAAAGAAGCAGGCGACGGCCCGTGTCTGTGACGGGAATGCAGGCAGCGGAGGGAGCCGTCTGGTGCCTGTGCGGACAAGCCATGAGACCAATTTCGTCTCTCGGCCTGCCTTGATTGCATGCCGTGCTGCCGTGCTCAAGCGCATCGTGGGAAGCCGCGTCTCGCTTACGCCTCGCGACAGCTCCACAGGAACGCCCTGCATGCGTTGCCACCGCACGCGTGCAGTCCCATCTCCGCCTCTCGAATTTGCCACTCAAAAAACCATATTTTCTCAGCACGACGCAGCGTCGGATAAGGTGACAAATGGACAACCAGAGCCCGCGGCCGCTGGATACGCATGCTTCTGACGAAGTGGTGTGGCGTGCCACTGCACAGCTGCGCAGTCGTGCCGCTCCGACCCATTGTGCTCGCTGCTCCCGTGTCATTTTGGCCAACGCCACTGGTTGCTCTGCCAAGAACGCGGGACAGAGAGTTTTGTGTCTCCTCAACGGCAACACGCCTGGCTCCTGGCTCCAAAGGAAAGTTGGCAATTGGCTCCACGTGGCTGGTCGACGCCCCTGTTTCCGTCGTTGCTCAGGAGGACAAGGAGATGCCTTTGTGCTGCTCTCGTTTGCAACTTGGCGTGCTGTGCGATCTGCAGTTGGTACACCCAATGGGATGAAAAGATAAAGACCCTGCGTGGGTGGGCCTGCAGGGTAACAGCAAGCCATCTGGGCTGTGCTTTTCATTGGCGCCCCGCGCGGATCGGAAATACGGAGCGGAATCGCAACAGATCCACATCAGATCTCAGGTACACCGACACCGCGAAAGTGTCCGGTCGGAGTCCCGATTCGCACCGCCCTTGCCGCAACCCGAACAAAAGCTGCACGTGTGGATAGGGCAAGAGGCACGCCCGTTTCATGAGGGCGATCGACGCGAAATGACCAGCCACATTGCCATCCCTGTACCCTTCCACCACCAGCTGCCACGGAACACCATTCGACATTCCGCTCGTGCTTGTCAGCTGTTCTGCTTTGTTTGCAAAGCCGGGTCAAGGCAGCCTTCCAACGTGCGTCTTTTGCGTGGCTCGCACCAGCGTTGGCTCAGCGTGCACCGTCACGACACGACCCTGTCAGTTCCTGAGTCGGATGATGGGCGATGCAAGATCGATGCTAATGCGTGCCAGATCTGCGCGATCGGCCATCGTCCAACGCATCAGCTTGTACGAGGTTATGCGCCCCCTTACAGAAGCGCGGGCAACCAGTCCGAGACCATCTCGTGGCAGAAGCAGCATGGTCGGCGTGCGAACTCCGCTGCTCGTCTGGGGTTGGCCACAGTCTCCAACGGACAAGGTTTGGATGCACGTCGCTGTCGAGTCGCGTCCATCCGAAACACTTAGCCGCCCCAAGAGGCATGAGCCCCGGCCAGCCCGACAGGCGCTTCGCTTAGCCACTTTCTCCCACGCCCAAACCGCCACCATGGCCCAGAAAGAAAAAGAAAAAAAAAGAAAAAAGAGGAAAAACAAAAGAAATAAATTCTTTGTGAAGCGCTTAGGATTCATTCTGAGATTCGAGAGATGCACGGAATTAATCAATTGTTCAAACAAAAGAAATCCTCCATTGTCTCTCCTGTCTGATGGGTGGACGTGGCTGTCGATTCGAACTCGCAGAAGACTTCAGGCGCGTCGGGTGCCCATTAAGGATTAAACTTTGAGAAATGCAACTCAGCCCGTTCCGAGCTTGGCGGACTTGTCGCCTTGCCGCACTGTCTGCACACTGGGTCGCAAAAAGGTGAGCCCGTGCGCGGAATGCCAGCCAAGCCCCACGGCCAGTCGCCCTCTGGTATCCGCGGCCACTGATGCTCGCTTCCTTCCTTCTTCGCCTTGTCCCGCCATGCCAACACTGCCCGCGATCGTCCCAGCGCGGATCAGGCTGTACACCCTGCCACAGGGGCGGAGTGTCAAAACTGGCAGATGGAATCTCCAGTGTTTGGCAAGTATCACCCGAATTCCGACCGCAGGGCAGCCAGGCACGCAGTATGACGGGGTAGCGGCGTGCCAGTGCGTATGCAGCTGCATCATTACCTGAATGCAGTCGATCCAGCGGTTTTGGCGCCCAGCACGGATCTGTGTGTGGCAAACTTTGCTCCGCGCTGCAAGAGAGCATTGCACCATGTACCAGATCGAGTTAGTTGGATGCCCGGTGCAGCCGGAGGGTTACAGTGTATTGCAGCAGTCAGGGCCGTGAGAGTGCGTCGGGGCTGTCTCAGCCATTCCGTCATGCGTGTGCACGAGCGCCTTTCGTACCTGCCGCGATCGCTATCCTGTTTGTGTTTGTTACTGACACCTTTGTTTGCCATTGCCGGCAAGATTGACCGTCGTGGCATCGTATCATTTGGTGAGGCTTTGCATCACCACATCCGGTGGTGAGCTCTGCCCTCACCTTCGATCGCGTCACGTCGGACCGCGGACGACACCCGCGGTTATGATGAATGATAGAACACGAAGCTTCGGCAAAGATCCTCGCGTGTCGGAATCGACAGTGCCGGGCGCGGGCGACTGTCGCCACACGGCGGGCGTGTCACGCACGAGGGGCGCGGGGCGGCCGTGTCCCCGGCCCTGGAAAGGGTGATAGGGTCGTCTGCGCGTCTGCATGCGTTGCACACTCGGATCCATGGAGGCTGGCGCGCTAAGCGAGCCAAAACCAACACCGCTCTCGGTCGGCTTTCCGAATCCGTCTGCGAGGTGTAGTATTCCGTCGGAGACCCAGCTGCAAACCTTTTTCGAGCCTCTCGTGTCTGCGGTCGATTCACACTTGGGGCTTCAGTCTTGGCTGGTCAGGACGACCCGAGCAGAAAAGTCTAGCTGTCGCGGCATTCCAACGACCGCGCAGATCAACCTGGCCTGGAGACCCTGCGAGCTGTCGTACCGTTGTCGTCATCGTCTGCCGTCGTTGCGGTGCAGATGACGTTTCAGAAACGAGCCGGCAATTTGTGGTTCGCTCAACTCGAATCGAACTCGACGCATCTTCAGAACTTCGCGGTCAAAGGATGGGATCCAACTGAAGGGAAGCGAAAAAGAAAAATCGATCCCTGGAAATGAACTGGAAATTGGGGCTCCGAATTTGGCGAGCCGGGAAGCCCGAAGCGGAGCTGCTGTCAGGCCCGCAACTGACACACGCACCCGAGACCAACACGAAGCAATCACGCGCCTCTGTCCCGCCGACCGAGAGCGTAGCATGGCTCCCCGCCTTCGATCTTGCCAAGGACGCATGTCCACATCCCGGCCGGGAAATTCCCTCCCGTGCGAAGACGGCATCCAACTCACGCTCCTGGCTGGACGGACCGGGACGGAATAGGAAGCAAGAATTGAGACCAGGGTGGAAGACAGCTGGCCAGGTCTACCTCGCGAGGACCCTGGAAACGATCAAAGCTCCGAAGGAGCACAAGTCAGGCAGCTCGGGAGATGCACCATGCAGAAGCAGACGAGCCGAAAGCCTGTCCGTGGACGGCTAGTAGCGCGAGGACCACCATGACACTTCAAACGCCGAGCTCTGCTGCTGCGAGGGGAGAGTCACAGTAGACGCGCAATTGCGTTGAAAGCTCGCGCCTGCTGCTTGTACGAGCTGCGTCTGCAAGCCTCGCCACAAGCTTCCGAGCGCAAGTCGACAGATGTGCAGCATCGAAACATCGCGCGTGGATCGATGGGAAACTAGCGCCGCCTCGCCTGTGCGCCTCGCCAGCCATGGAACACATGCACAGGCCCTGACGTCTGTCGATCGGTTCATATCGCCATCGACACCCTACGCGCCCGTCGGAGCACGCAGACCGAGACTCTGCGACGCCTCTATTATTATAATAAAATTCAGACTAGCTCCACCAGATGCAGCTCCACCAGATGCAGCTCCACCAGATGCACCGAGACCCTTACCGCTCGCCGAAACAGCGGTTCGGTCCATACGCATCCGATCGTGGTCGCCACGGCTGCCTTCACCTTGGTTGTAGGTCGTGCGATCCGAACTGGCGATCGTGTGCGGTCTCAGCGAGGATCGTCGCAGCCTTTCATACGCAACACGAGTGCGCACGGTCGCATCGCTGGGTCAGGCGGGGTTTGGAGAAGCACGTCGCATTCCAGTCGCGGTCGAGCACCTCCCCACCTGCGTTCTCAGACCAAAATGCAGTGGTTTATGGAAATCAATCATTAAATAGTAAATTCGTCCCGTTTGAAAATTAATTTTTGTTGAGGGCGGGGAAGTGCCTGCGGCGTTGCAAATTTAATTCCCGAATTCGAACCTCAAGCGGCTGACCGCTAAAGACGCACAGCGCAAGCGCCTCTACCACCAATCGGGTGCGTCTGCTGGGCGGCTAAGCTGACAGCCCCTTGCGTCGGGTTGGCTTAGGCAGCTCCTTCTCCCTCTCTCTCTCACTGCCTCTCTGCCGCACTGCGCCCCCACCCCCTTTTTGAAGCCCAGCTAATTTGCAATTTACCCACTGATTTGCACATGGCTCGTCTCAGCTTGACACGAGAGCGGGCTCGCAAAGTGCGCTTGTGACCTTACCGCCAGCCAGCTGGCCGACGCGGTTGCCAATTAATCCATTGCGCCCCATGCCCAGCCGACAAGCCTCATTTTCTTGGACGCCCCGCGGTTCAGCTCAGCCCAGCGCAGAGCAGCCAGCGATGCAAAGCCGAGCCAGCCAGCCATTTGTCCATTGAGAGGGCCGCCTCAGCCGAAGCCGCCTCGTCTCCCCCCATCCCTCGCTAACAGTACCACTGGACGCGACTCTCCTGATGGCTCTAGTGTGTGGCAAATTCAGGTCGGTCTAGCAAGAGAGCGAGCAGGAGGGATCCCACGGTGAAGCCGGTCGAGGGCAGTGTCGAAGGCGCGAAGCAGCCCTTTTGCTCCCCACACCTGCCCCTTTTGGATCGCCCGTGTCAATCCACGGTCCCTGCCGCCTTGTCGCATAATTCAGCGCCATTCCAGTGTTGCTTGGGACGGCAAGCAGCTGCTGCAGCAGTGCAGCACGCCACCATGCGCTCCATCTCGCACGCGTGCCTGCTGAACTTGCCTCGTCCAGCGTGCGGCTGCCCGTCCATGCCGGCCTGGTTTGCCGATCATTCCTTCCCACAGCCCTGGCCCCAAATCTTGATCCCGGCGATTGGAGCGCTTGTGCATGCGACCTCTGCAGCTGCAGTTTTTCCCATCCGCCACCCAAGTGGCCCGCCAACCACCCATATTTCACCAACGCCTGGATTCCTGCCTCTTTCTGGGCTTCTCCCGCTGTCTTGGCCAACGTGCAGCTGCCGTTCTTTCGCCCGTGGCCGCGGGACCATGGCTGGACCTCATCAGACTCTGGCCCTGGCTCGCAATGCACCAGCGAGCCGTCCGCGTCCTGGCGTCGACCCGTAGCACCTGTCGGGTTGTGCCTGAGCAACTGTCCCCCTCCTGCCCTCTTAGCCGCGCGGGGACTCCGACCGTGCTGCAATTCTGCTTGTCCGACCAACACTTCCGCAGATCTTGCCTCAGATGGGCAACGTCGCTTGCCATGCGTGCCTCTTTTGGTTGCTTCCTGTCGCGCTCTGCCTCGCCTCTCGGCTGGTTCGTACCGCCAGCCACCCCCTCGAGTGCCGTACAGAAAGACGCCGGATCCTGTCGCTACTCGACACCTGCCGCACTACAGGGCACCTTGAGTGGCACTCGAACGCGACTCGGTCACCCCTTACCGTGGGTCACGTCCTGCACAGCGCTTACCCAGACTCCAGAATGATACAAAACCACATTGGCTCCGCCCTCTGCTCCCCTCATCCTCACATTTCCCCCTTTTCCCCCATCGCCCTGCTCCGTCCCCCACTGGTCCCATTTTCGTGCTTCCGCCACACCACAGCCTCTGCAGCATCACCTCATAGCATTCAGTCGTCCTTCCGTGCAGACTTGCCCAGAGCCGCCTCTTGAAGAGTCGCCCTCACCATCACGACCCAGTAGCTCTTGCTTTCACCACCCACATATACTGTGGCATCAGCGAGCAGCTAGCATCAATCACGACGACAAGCATCAGTTTTTCCGCATCCTCTCTATCTGCACGCCAGTCATCTATCTGCCATCCGACGTAATCGCCATCGCCATCGCCGTGCCAGATCTCCTAATACCTTAATCCAGCAGACCTCGCCATCGTTCCTCGTTACCCATCTGTCACGTACTACCTCTTCCCCATAACATTGCCATCATGTACGGTCCCTTGAGCACTCCAGACTCGGTCTCGAGCGATGCACATGACCTTGGTCACAACTCCCTCGGCTTGCTCGACAACCTCTCGCCAGAGCTGCACGCGTCTTCGGGCGTAGCCATGTCCGAGTCGCATTCGATGCCCCACTTTGGCTATTCTGGCAGCTTGCCTCACGCGTCGTTTGGTGCGCGTCGCAGCTCAGTGAGCTCGGCCGCCTCCTCCTCTTGCCTCAGTCTCGGCCAAGCATCCGACCACTCGAATGCGCCTGGCTCCTATTCGCCGCGCTCCTTCACACCCAACGAGTCGCCCATCGCGCTGCCCGGCTCGCTTACCTCGCTTTCGGGCCTGGCCCTCGGCACACCGGACGCACCTGGCCACCACGAGCTGCATGGCTACGCCGACCACGCTGCATTCCACCCCAATCAGCACAACGCCTTGCTTGCGCTTTCTCACGGCCAAGACGAGTTCAGCCTCGAGATGCCACCGCCCTCCAACATTCGTCGCCGGGCTGCGCAGTCGTTCGACGTCTCGATGCTCTCCACCCACCAGGCCGAGCCAAACTTCTACGGCCACTCGCAGAAGCTCAACGAGTCGGACGCTTCGGAAGAGACGACGCCCATGCCAGCACACACGGGCACCTTTGCTGGCCAGACCGTCCTCAACCTCAGCGACGGCTTCCGTGCCGCTCAGATGCCTGTGACTCCGCAGTCGGCCTACAACCGCGCCTCGCTCGGCCCAGGCCCGTGCACCTTCACGCCTGGTCACTCGTACTCGCCTGGCTCCACCCCCGATCACTCGATCCGCGGCGATGCCTCGAATCCCAGCTCGCCCTTCTACCCACCCTCGGCCATCGCGCTTCGAAGGCTCACGAGCGCCGACAGCATTCGCAACGAGTCGTTCGCTCCGCACGAGATCGGTACGCCCAGCAAGGACACTCCGCCGCTGCTCAGCCTCGCCGAACTTCACAACATGCCCAAGCACGAACCGAGCTTCCAGGCCAACCTTGCATTCCGGGACCACTTCCAGAGCCCACCCAACTTCCAGTTCCAGCGCTCGAGCTTGCCCGACACCTCGGCTGGCATGTCGTCGTCGTCGGCGGCCATGGCAAGGGTAGCCTCGGCGCCCATGTCGAGCCCGATGCCCCAGCTCTCGCGCTCGTCCACCTCTTCCGAAGCGTCTTCCTTTGCGTCGTTCCCTTCCACACCGTCGTCGTCGGTGGTCTCGGGTGGCGATGGCCGTTCCAAGGCCAACGTCATGTACCCGTCCACGCCGACGCACGACCTCATGTCGCCTGGCTTCGACCCTTACTACAGCGCGCCGCCCATGTCGGGCCACCGAAGCAACAGCATGATGTCGCTCGGTTCTCCCATCCACGACGGCTCGTTCACATCGATGCTCGACGGCCGAAGCCGCAGCGTCTCTGGCTCGGTCACGCGCACCACGCCTCGCGGCCGTGCTCGCAATGCTGGTCCTCCGCCTCTGATTGTCAGCTCGGCTGACAAGCTGCACGTGTGCCACTGTGGCAAGCGCTTCAAGAGGATGGAGCATCTGAAGCGCCACAACCGCACCCATACCCAGGAGCGCCCGCACAAGTGCCCCGTCGAGACGTGTGGAAAGTTTTTCGGCCGCTCCGACAACCTCGCGCAGCACCTCAAGACGCACTTCCGACCTGCCGGACTGGTCGGACGCTCGTCGGAGCTGCTCTCGCTCACAGCGGGCTCGGACAAATACAAAAACAGCGAGCCTCGCCACGACCCGTACGCGGCGGCTTCGGCTGCAGCGGCTGCCGCTGCCCAGGCTGCCGTCTCGGTGAGTGGCAAGCGCGGCTCCATCAGCCAGGCGTGCCTGGGCGGACCCATCGCGCTCAACAAGCCCTCGACGCCAAGACAGGCGCTGGCACCCGCCGGAGGCCTCAGCGCCAACTCGTCACCCAACATGCAGATTGCGACTCATTTTGTCTGAAATCCGCCCACACCCATATCCTATCCCGCATTTTCCGTCGTCCAGTCCTAGTCTTTGCAGTAATCACCTCGCTCGTCCTGCTTAGTATCCTTTCCCTTTTGCTCGCCTCGTTGTCAGCTTCGCTCATTCTTGTCCCTCGTCACGGTAATCTGTAGTTTGCAGGAATCGAATTCCAGTCCCCTTCGCAAATCTCTCTTCGTATGCAGCGTGTGATGGGAGCGGCGCGTGGTGTGATGTGACTTAGCGCGAAACACCTGCAGGTGGTGGGGCACGGCCGTAAGGTTCCTCCGATGCATGCCATGCGATTCGTGCTGAAATGTACGTGTGTGTCATTCGGATGAATGCCGCACACTCGGATGTCGGCACCCAGGGCAACGACAAGCTTGCTGGCATCGCCCTGCGTGGACCATCGTCTTCTGACGTAGCCAGCGGGAAGCACTTCGGCAAGGGAGGAGCAAATGGGCATGGAACCGAGCCAAACTAAACTTTGAAGCAACACACGTGCAGATATGTGCAGAGAAGCTGCTGGTGCTGCACGCTTGCTTCCCACATTTATTGCCGTCGGACGCGAGCGGGGCAGGAGGATGGTAGCGGACTATGGTGCCGAAAGTGGTTCGGACTTTTAATGTCTGCAAACCAACACGCCAACACGTTGAAGCGAGGCCACCTCGAGCTAAGACAACAGGACATCGCGTGGAACAGAACCACGCCAGTACCCATCTGAGCACAGCCCTGTCTGCAATTTATCTGATCCATGTGGCTTTCTCCCCGCACTCGAGAGTGCAGCGGCCTTCATTGTTGCACGTAATGAGATCTTGACCACGCGGAACATCGCTTCTTGAATCTCGCTCAACAAGACGCCCCTACCGCAGCAATTGGGCTCGTGGCATCGTGTCACCAGCTCGACTCGTAGCTTTCGTCATCTGGGTCTCTTCCTCATGCGACCTGTCGGGGCAACACCGCCCGCGACCTGGGCACATTCCGCGGAGTCATGCGGTCTGGTTGTGTTGCGGAAGGTGGAGCCGAGCGAACCAGGAGAAGTAAGGGTACCGCACGTTCGCTCGGCACAAAACTTGCCTCGAGCCAAATCGAACCAATCACCTGGAGCAAGCACGCCACCTTTCCTGGTCACCGTCGGGATCGTTGGCTTGGCTCCCATGCGACGGTCAGGAGCTTCTCACACGATAGCTGTAAATGCAGAATTCGATTCGGACCAGGCCGCGGCTCAGCTGACCCGGGCGACCCATTCAACCTGACCGAATCTGTGGGCGCGTTCCAAGACGGCTCGAGAGTACCGAAGCCGAAGCAGGGCGAATTTCTCATCCGAGTTTGTTAGCTCCTCACTGGGCACATCTTGAACGAAAAGGATGGCTGTCACAAATATCGATCTCACATTGTGCTGTTTTTCTCGCCTGACCGGAAGCCTTCTCCTCCACACTCGTGCCTGCAGTCGGTCATCGCTGACTGATTGTCCCAGTCCCTGCTCTGCTTCACCGAATCGGCATCGTTCCGATCACCACATTCGAATGGCTGAACGGGAGTGACACTCGTCATGGCTTCCTGAACCTCACATCGCTATCGAACGCATCGGAGGCCCTTGGCGTGTACGCACTCGGCTGAATTTCCGACATGCTTTCGGCCAGCCGCACCTGGATCGGCGTTGTGGTCGCCGTGGCTGGAAACGTAACCATCAGTCTAGCGCTCAATTGTCAGAAGCTCGCGCATACTCGGCTCCAGCACGCGCACCAAGGACACCCGGACTCCGGTCACGCATCCACTAATGATGCAGACGGGCACGCTGCAGAAGGCTCAGCTTCCTCGAGCTCGGAAGATGTACAATCTCATGGCGAGCATTCGCGGTCCACCCATCGCCATCACAACTCTGATCAGGACGATTCGAGGAACACCCAGAACGGCAATCAAAAGCTCCACAAGGATCATGGCGATCAAATTGGGCACAATGGAAACGGCAACGGCAATGGCAGCGGCAATGGCAATGGCAACAGTAATGGAATGGACACCATGTTCTTACATAGCAAGCTGTGGTGGCTCGGTCTCGCGCTCATGACGGTGGGCGAGGCGGGCAACTTCATCTCGTACGGCTTTGCGCCTGCCTCCCTCGTTGCTCCGCTCGGCGCGGTGGCGCTCCTCTCCAACGTCATTATCTCGCCCATCCTCTTAGGCGAGCGCTTCAAGCCGTCGGACATCGGCGGTATTCTGCTCGCTATCATCGGTGCAGTGACGGTGGTGTTCAGCTCCAAGCAGAACGACGTCCGGCTCGACCCCACGCAGCTGTTGCAGGCGATCAAGCGGCTCGAATTCGTCATCTACTCGGCTGTCTCGGTCTCGTCCGGCGTGCTGCTCGCCTTCCTCAGCACCACATCCCTCGGCGATCGCTGGGTGCTGATCGACGTGGGGACGTGTGCGATCTTCGGCGGCTTCACTGTGCTCTCTACGAAAGGCATCTCGTCGCTCATCTCGGGCGGGCAGCCGATAGAAGCGCTCAAATTCCCCATCACATACATGCTCGTGCTCGTGCTCGCAGCGACAGCAGTGGTGCAGATCACCTACCTCAATCGTGCGCTGCAGCGATTCGACAGCCGCGAAGTGATCCCGGCGCAATTTGTCTTTTTCACCATCTCGGCCATCGTCGGCTCGGCGATCCTGTATCGCGACTTTGAGAACATGGACGCTCATCGGCTCATCAACTTCCTCTTCGGCTGCCTCACCACGTTCGCCGGTGTCTTTGTGCTCACTTGGCGCTCCAACGGATCGGGCGAGCACGGAGAGGAGGAAGAGCAAGAGCAGATGTCAGGCAGCGAAGAGGAAGGCCTGGATGCGACAGCGGCAGAGGAAGGCGGGGAAGGCGGCGAGGCCGAGCCGTTGCTCTCGCGATCGTGGCATGGGGCCGAGCGTTTCGAAGATGCGTCTCCGCATGGCAAGAAGAAGGGTCGTACGCGCGTCGACTTCCTCCAACCTGCATTCGAGGAGGGCCGGCTGCCGCCAAGCAATGCCTTACGTGTGCCTGGTGGAGCGAGGCAGACAAGTTCGGGGGCCCGACCGCGCTCGCGCACCAATTCGCCGCACAAGGCGAGCGCACGTCTGTCCGGGTCGTTCGAGCGCGCATCAGGCCTCTCGCGATCCGCCACGAACCAGGCCAGCGCTGGTCTGCTCTCGTCGTCGTCCTCGGCCGGTCTGCGCACACCAAAGCTCAGCTTGATCAGCATGGATCGGCCAACGGGCCTGAGTGCGGGTCACTACCTTCTGCTCGCCACCCCTCCGCCGTCGTTTAGCCTCAATCCAGTCCCACCCGTGGCGACAAGCAGGAGTGGACTCTCCCGGGCCATACCCCAGTACGGCGCGACCGGGAACAAGGGCGGTCCTTCGGCGTTCTTGCCCCTACCAGTCACGATGGCGACCAGTTCGTCCTCTTCGGGTCGCAACGCGTCACAAAGTAGCCAGCAGCAGCCAAGCGCCTCGTCTGCGACAATTCCTCAAGGAGACCCCACGGCTGCAGAATCCATCGTCACGCCCGTCGCCGAGACTACAGCCGTAAACGAGCCTGACGAGCTCGCAGAAAGATTCGCCGAGCACGTCAGCCCCGCACATGCGTCTCGGAATCACTCACCACGGCGCACATGATGGCACTCATCCTGTGACCTAGACGCAGCACGATAGATGGAATAACTTCATGCACAGCGCACAGTCAGGTCAGCCATTCCTGATCCACCAATTGCGAACAAGCAACGCTGCAAACAGCATTTGAACCAGAGAGGGGTGATGCACTTTATTGGTGTCTATGCCATTGGAGGGTCGAGGTGATCTAGGCCCAGTCCTTGGGCTGTCGAAGCGCCGCCTGGGTCTTCTTCTCGGCCGCTCCAGATTCTTCATCACCAGCCTGGAGCTCGTCGGCAGAAGTGGTTGCCTTGCCGTCGCGGCCCTGTGCGCCTCCGCCGCTGTACTTCTCCATGTACTCCCATCGTGCCTTGAGCGGCAGACTCATGAGGATGCTCTCGATACGAGCGCCGGGCGTCTGCAGTCCGAACTTGGTGCCGCGATCGTAGACGAGATTGAACTCGACGTATCGACCCCTTCGAATCTGCTGCCATCGCTCGTGCGCCTCAGTAAAGGGCGTCCCCTTTCGCTTCTGAACGAGCGGTAAGTAGGCCGGGAGGAAGGCATCGCCGAGCGAGCGCACGGTCGCAAACAGCGAGTCCTGGTTGTGCTGCTTGGTCGAGGACACCGAGGGCACGAGCGGCTTGGAGGGCGTCGGCTTGGTGCCGTCCGACAGCGCGATGTAGGCTTTGGTCGAATTGCTCGACGCCCACTCGGGTAGGGTGAGATCGTCGAAAAAGATGCCGCCGACGCCGCGTGCTTCGCCTCGATGCGGAATCCAAAAGTACTTGTCGCACCATCGCTTCCAGGTCGGGTAGAAGGAGGCATCATGCTGGTCTGCCGCCGACTTGAGCGTCTGGTGGAAGTGCTGGGCATCCTCGTCAAAGAGGTAGATGGGAGTCAAGTCGGTGCCGCCGCCGAACCACCATGCAATCGGCTCATTGTCGTGCTCTCCATCCTTGCAGTTCTTCGGATGGCGCGGGTTGGGTGAGCCGTCGGCCAGCTTCTCGGGGTGGGTGAGCTCAAAGTAACGGTAGTTGAAATGGACGGTGGGCGCGAAGGGGTTCTTGGGATGTACGACCAAGCTGAGGCCTGCGGCATAGAAGGGTAGACCCTTGACGTCGGCGTCCTTGCCTTCCAGCTTGTATCCTGTTTTGTCCATGAGGCCGGCGTGATTTGCGCTCATCTGCTTGACAGCGGCGGGAGGGAGCATGCCATGGACGACCGAGATGTTGACGCCAGCCTTTTCGAAGGTCGAGCCGTCCTGAAGGACACACGAGATGCCCTCGCCGCCCTCCTTGCGTAGCCAGCTGTCGATCAAGAATCTGGCTTTGGGCTCTTCTCGCGACAGGGCCGAGACGATGTTGTACTGGAGCAGCTTGACGTAGGTCTCCATCCTCTTGCGCATGGGTGCCGAAGTGTCGGTCAAGAGCTTTGGATCGAGGTGCGAGATCTCTGGCAAATCCGACTGGTTGCCGCCCTTGATGGCGGATGCCGGTGTTGGCTTTGCGGCCTCGCATTCGAGAGGCGATACATGACGGGGAGATAGGGAGGTGTAGAGAGCGACGGCGCCCAAGACGGCAGCGGCTGTGGAAGCTATGGTGGTCATCCTGCTGCTTTGCGAACGCGAGGCGTGTCCAGACGTTGAGAAGGATGCAGAGGGGGTGACAGCACGTTTGAAAGAAGAGGAGGCAGCATGTTGGACAAGAGGTGGGCAGCGAGATGAAGTCGACGGCCGGAGCGCGGCGAGACGAAGCGACCGCGCGAGCATGGTAGGCAGTCTGTGCACGAAAAGCTCCGAGCGCTGACCAGTTCCTTCGTGGTTATGCGAGGTGCAGTCAAGAGAGGAAGGAGCCACAGGCAGGTCGAAAGGATCCTGCAGAAAGTGTCGAAGAGAGGCGGGGTAGTGATTGAAGGGATGAAAGGCCGGGAATGCTGGTGGGTCAGAAGAAAGTGGGGAGCACACCATTCCGAGCTTAGCCGAGCTCGCTCCAAGACACGCTCAGAAGTCACACCCCAAAAAGTGGAGTAAAATGCAGAGAGAGCGCAGCACAACGATTCGACGGTTTCGCACCAGCCGGCCCCTTTCTTCCATCTTTCTCCTCCATCGTTCGGCTGATCCGATCGCCAATTCATTTCGCCGCACTGTAGCAACCGCCTTTGGATGTCATCATTGATCGGAGCTGCCACGGCTGATCGATTGAATCGACGCTAGGCAGACCTCAAGCAGCAGCTCAGCCATGACTGCTCTCAAGCTGGTCCAGCTCGGATCTGCCGGCCGAGCACAGCTCCTTCGCCATGCGCTACCAAAGGCAGCTCGGACGGCGCTGATCTACTCATCCTCCTCAACGATATCGGTCGCGCCTCGCTCTGCAACCTCGGCCCATCTCCGACATGCCACGACCAAGGCAGCATCCTCGGCGAGCGAGTCGAGCCCCAAGAGCCCTTCTGCCGCCGCTGCTCCTGTTTCGGGTGTTCCGCGGCATCATCAGGCCAAGGTCGAAGTGCTGCCGTTCAGAATCTCTTCAAAGTCTGCACGCGAATACCTGACAACGCTCGCCAAGACCGAAGTCATGCCGCGGGTGATGACACAATGGGACATCATCAAGCACCAGTTCCGCTCGCTCAATCCCTTTCGCGATTTTGAGGCCGACGAGCAGATAGTCAAGCTGGAACGCATGACCGCGCTTTACCTCCCTACTTGGATCATAGACGCCTCGTTCGAGGCAAAATGTCGTGGCAACGACGGAAAGGCTGAAGCCAACTTCATCACCATCTCTTCGCGCTTTCCCGGCCATTCGTGGAAGCCCATGGACTCGCTCCCCTTGTTTCCTCCGCCTCCGTACGATATGAAGCCCAATCAGGCCAACTCCGCCGATCCTAGCCTAGATCCCAACGCCAACAGAGAAGCTTGGGAAACTCTCGCCATGGTCGACTACGAATCGTACGAGTCGTACCTCAAGACCAAGGGCAACTCCAAGGTGCAGATCAAGGGAGGCTTGCCCGAACCCCTTCCGTTCACCATCTCGCCGCTCTTTCTGCCGGACATGATCCGCGACAAGCTCGAGTCGGCCGATGCCACCTTCATCGCCGAGCTCGCCGCCGGCTTCGAGCTGCCTGGCGGCGACAAGCACGGTCTCGGACTCACAATGTCCTTGGTCGACGAAGACGGAAAGCCAATCACCAGCCCACCCGTGCGCTTCGAGCCGGGTTCGCTCAAGATCGACATGATGGCAGCATATCCGATCATGATGCCGCTGCACATGGCCGAGTTCAGCTATGTCGAGGCCGAAGATGGCGAGACGCGCCACTTGACGTTTGTGATGGGAGCGTGGGACACGAGCGGCCTACTCTTCTGCATGAAGGAGCAAGGCGAAGATTGGAAGCAACCCGGTCAAGGCGCAGGTCCGCTCCTCCTCCACTCTCTGGACCTGTATCCGCGACCGCCCATCAAGACGCAGCTCAACGAATGGTACGAGCGCGAGCGAGAACAAGAGAGGTCGACCCAGCGCAGAGATTGGTGGGTAGAGAGCAAGCTCGACCCGACTGACCCCTTCACTCGTCCTAACCTCACGCGGAAAGAAATCGAAGCCGAATACGATCGATACAGGGCGCAGTCGAACAAGGATCTGCAAAGCGACCTAGAGTCGCGCCTCAAGGAAAAGCTCAAGACTGAGCTGCCCATCGCGGCCGAGATCGAGAAGCGCAGCGCAGAGCTCCTGGAGCGCGCCGACTGGATCCACTGGGAACGCGACGAACGCGAGGCCTTCCAGGTGCGAACTGCTCGCTCCGATCCAGCGCGCACCATGATCACCAAAGCGCAGAAAGAGCGCTACGCTGCTGCCGTGGCTTCGGCTCGCAAAGCGCCCACGGATCCGAGGCCATTGCAATGGCTGAGCCAGCGTGACGAGCGCCAAGCGGAGCTGGAGCATCCGGACCGAGAGGCGGGGCTAGGTCGCTACATCTTCTGGAGCTCACCCCACGTGCAACGTCTGTCGCACAATGTGTATGCGAATCGTCGATATCTGCGCGAAGCGATTCCCGAGGTGCTCCGCAGTCGCAAGCAAATGGCTGGTCTCGCCGAGGGAGGCTACAACGTGGACACGTCGCTGATCAAAGTCAACCTCCAAGACGGCCGAAAGCTGAGCGGAGACGAGGCCTACCAGACCGTCGCTGCCAACGACCTCAGCATGCGACAGCAGCGCGAGGCACTCAAGCCGCGATGGCTCAAAGCCCTACAGAACTCGGTCATTCGTCGCTGAGATGCTTCCGCCGCCGAGATCTCGGCGTGATGCTGCCCAGGACAGGAGTCCAGCATAGATGGCATTCTGTATACACCTTCTCTCTCTTATCTGTGCAATCGCATCTCCACACATGTACTTTTACCATCCATTCTAGACTCCAGCGTCTTGTTGAGACGCCGTGCGCTTCTGCACGCAGCTGTCTCAGCGAATCTCGGTCGTGACGGCGATCCAGAGGCTTATGATATGAAGATGGGGACAAGTCCGTGGGAGAATGTCTCGAAAGTGGCTGTCGAGCATCGATAGGGGCTCATGAGGCGTTCCGCGATGCCGCACCGAAGTGAAGCGCCACAGATTTAGGCTCGTGCGGGTGATGGAAGAAGTGTGGTGTGATTCTTTATGCCCACGTCGATCTACCGGCGGTTATCCGAAGTGAAACGGCTTTGGTCGGTGAAATTATGTATTCACTTGCACGGGTTGGCCAAAACGCCCCCCACGCGGACCGAACGCTTCGAACGGGTGTTGCAGTTCGCTTCTGCACGCCGCATCGCTGGCGAAGCGTACAATGGCCAGCCCAAGTTCGCACGCATGAGCACATACCGCAGCTCTTCCCCCTCGAACACGCTCAAACCTCGGTGGTCGGTCGCACAGTCTCAAAAGTTCCACATAAAGGGACGTGCAAAGCTCGACAAGATGTGAGTTGCCCTCGTCATCATTCCCAGCGATCATCGATCGGATTCATCCTCACATCAAGAGCCCTTTGAGAATGCTGACACGCGCTCCACTTGCTTTGCTCGCTTCGCTCTCCTTGGCATTGTGCGCTTCGGCAGCCTCGGACACTTCAAAGCCAGCCAAGATGGCGAGCTACACCCTCTTCACAGCTGGATACAATGGCACCATCGTGCCATACTCGGTCGATGCAGACAAGGGCCAGCTCGAGCGTATCTCGCACGGCGTGCAGGTCAACTCGTCCGGTACTTCGCCCTCGTGGATCGCCTACACGTCCGGTCATCACGGCCACGCAAAGCACTCGGATCTGCATCTGTACTCGGTTGACGAGACCGCGCCGGGCAGGCTCTTCTCGCACACGTACCAAGCTGCCAAGGGCACCATCGTTCAGACGGGCACGCATCTGCAGCGCACCAACGGGACATCGTCGGGAGGCGATGGCCCCGTCAGCTGCCTTGTCGGACACGGTCCCAGCAAGGGTCTGCTATTTGTGGCCAACTACAATTCGGGTACCGCTGCGGTGGTTTCGATCGACAAGCACGATGGAACGCTCGCCAAGGAGGCCAAGCACGTGTTTCAGTTCACGCGCCCTGCATCCGCGCCCAAGCTGGGTCCGGTGCCCGATCGTCAGGACCACTCGTATGCGCACCAGGTGAGCATCGCTCCCTCGGGCCGCTGGGTGTACGTCTGCGACCTTGGTGCCGACCAGATCCACCACCTTCGCATCGACGAGTCGCACAACGTCGAGTTTGTCGCCAGCACCGATGTTCCCGCAGGCTCGGGCCCGCGTCACATCACATTCTACCGCGACTGCTCCGGCAAGGACTTCGCCTACCTCGCCTCGGAACTCGACAACACGGTCAGTGCCTTCGCACACGATGACGCCACAGGCAAACTGGAGCGCATCCAGGATCCTATCCTTGCCTCTCCTCCCGGCGAGCCTCTGAGTGGACCGGGCATTCTGCCGACCAACCGTACCACCGCCGAGATCGCTGTGGTCCCCGCGGGCGACTTTGTCTACGTCTCGGATCGCGGTGATGAGGAGGAAGACCACATCTCGATCTTTAGCAGGGACACCGAGACGGGCAAGCTGAGCTTTGTCGAGTGGATCAAGAGCGGTGGTCGTATGCCACGACACTTTAGCCTCAGCTCGGACACGGGCCGTGACGACAGCGCCCGCTGGCTCGCCGTCGGCCACCAAACCGACCAGAACATCGTCATCTTTGAACGTCATCCCGACACAGGCAAGCTCACCCGAGCCGATACCAGAGCCAACATCGGCCAGGTCGCTTTCACCGGCTTTGCACCTTTCTAGCTCACTTTGCGCGAATGACAATGCCGTCAAGACAGAAGATTGGACTGGAGTCAAATTGGCAAGACATGATGATGAAAGTGGGCTTCATCTTGAGACGCCGACGAGCTTGACGCCGGTGAGGCCGGTAGTGATGGTGTCCATGGTTTTTGTGTCTGCCTCGAGCGTGGAGCTGAGGTGGTTGAGGCCCTGCTGTTGCTGTGCAAGGATGCGCGTGACGTTGTCGAGGCCGGACTGGTCGACGACGGCCCACTCGGTGGTGGCGCTCCTTCCCTCGCGCGCGAGCATCTCGCGGCGCGCACGGATGACGCCGAGCTGAGCCCAGAGCTCGTTGATCCTGGCGCGCAGGCGCGCGTGCTGCACCGGCGTAGCATGCATGCCCACCGAGCCGCTCGCCGCTGCGCCGCCGTTGGAAGCTGGTGTGAGGGCGAGCGAGCGCGATGCGAGCGCATTGGACGAGCCCGTGATCTCGGCCTCGCATGCTTCGAGCACGGCCATCAGGCGTTCCTCTTCCGGACTGATGCTCTTGCCGCGCAGCACGGGGATCAGCAGCTGCGTCTTGGCCGCAAGCCCGATGAGGCGGTGGTGAAGCTGCGCCTGGCGACTCTGTGCCGCCTGCGTGCGCACCGAGTTGGAAAGGGAGTGCTTCTGCTCGAGCGCAGAAAGCCGCTGGGCGAGTGTGGCAAGCAGTGCGCGCTGGCGCTGCGCCTCGCGCGCCTGCGACTCGATACGCTTCTTGAGATCGTTGAAGCCAAGCGCCAGCACGGGGTACAGACGGTTGGGATCCGGATTCTCGCGCACAGCAGCCGTCCAGAGCTGGTCATGCATCGGTCCGACTGCATCCGGCCGCCTCCCTTGGATCATCCTGAGGTTCTGCGCGTTGCCGGCATTGTTGTAGAAGTAGTAAGCGAATCGACAGCCGGCAGCATTGTTGGTATCCCACGCGGCACGAATCTGCTCGAGCTTGGCCGAGAGACTGACGCCGAGCTTCTTGTCCGGCTGGGCAGCCATGCCCTGCTGTTGCTGTTGCGGCTGAGCGGAGAACTGCGTCTGCGCGACGGGCTGCTGCGCGCTCGTGGTTGCGAAAGACGAAGCCGGCGCGCCGAACAGCGACGTGGTCGATGGTTGCTGCTGCTGCTGCTGTTGTTGTGGTTGTGATGCTGTGTTGTTTTGTGCGCCGAACGAAAAGCCTGATCCTGCTGTGTTGGTCTGCGTGTTGGTGCTTCCAAAAAGCCCGCCTGTGCCAGAGCCAAATGTGGATGTGGCTCCAGCGGCTGGCTGTTGCTGCGGCTGTGATGTGGTTAGGCCAGCGGGCTTGGCGCCGAAGGAGAAGAGCCCGCCTGTGGATGCAGCAGCCTGAGTGCCAGGTGCTGCAGCATTCGACCCAGCAGCGGCCGCGGGCTGCGAGCTGCCGAATCCGCCAAAGAGACCTCCGCTCGACGTGGCTGGTGCGGCGGGTGCGCCGGCTTGGGCCTGTGGTTGCGATGCGGGTGTGCCGAAGGAGAAGCCGCCCGAGGCAGGCTTGTTCTGCTGCTGATGCTGTGCTGGTGTCTGTCCAAACGAGAAGCCGGAGGTGCCGCTCGAGCTGGCAGCGGGCTGCGATGCCGCGGGTGTGCCGAATGAAAACGCCATGGCTACGTGCGACCAAGCGTCGAAGGCCGCCAGAGAACGATGAGAGAAGTTGAGAAGGTGCGTGTTGTGCCTCGAAAGGGCCTATCAAGCCGGATGTGGTAGCGTCGAGAGAGCTGGAGATCAACACCACCGATAGCGACAACCTTGTGCGGGTTGGTGGATCTGTCACAAATCGCGATCGCGTCCACCAGAAGTTTTGGTGGGTGCGGAAAAGCGCCATCTGCTGGTCAGTCCGCGCTTCCACAACACAGAGATCGGCGCCGCGTTGATATTTGTTTGACCGCGTTCGAACTTACATTTCTGATTTTCGAGCGCTCGCTATTTTAGGCGCGTGCCACACGGGCCATTCCACCGTGAGGCGCGCCCGTTGGCAAAGGACCCTAGACGAGCATAGATCCACCAGGTGCAGCCATCAGCATCACGATACCCAACACACCTCCGACGACCCCGCAAGCGCGCACTCCCATCTCGAGACGCTCACGCCAAGAAGACCCTCAAACAAGATGGTTCTGGGACGACTGATGCACTACGCAGGCGATGCGCTGCTCATCTCCACCGTGCTCGCAGGCATCAAGCGCCAGACTGGCCTCCGTCCAGATATCGACCGCATCTCTGAACCTACAACCAAGGGCCTGCTCGAAAAGTACCTCGGATTCGGCGAATTCGTCTTCGACAGCAGCGTCGCCGCAGCACGCGCCTCGTCTCTCTTCCGGAAGGACCTCGTCGACAGGCTTCAGGGCCGACCTGCTCCTTAGTGTGCCACCACAAACCGCGCTTTGCCCGTCCTCAGAGGCTCCCCGTGACCCTCAAGGAGGACCAAATTGGCTCGCCTTAGTGTACCATCTCGCTCGCTTGCAGCAGTCTCATCAGCTGTCCTTGCACCTCAGATGCAATAGCGGGCGAAGGTCGCCCGTGGCCGACTTCGCAACTACCCCGACCGCCATCTGCTATTAGGCTGGCTTCCCGATTCCGAATGGTTGCTTTACTCGAGCCCCGGTCTCGGCCGAGGCAGCCTTGTAGCTCTGACAAATAGTCCCTGCTTCCCTATGGAGATGTCAGTCTCTATGCACCACTTTTGGTCCTTCTCATCTATTCTGTACATCAATGCTACGGATCGGCTCCTTGTATAATACCATCGACTCGACATCGCTTTCTGCATCACCTTGCGAGTGTGCAGCACCTTTCGTGGTCGCCTTTTGTGACTTCACAAGCTCTTGAAGCCATGACTTATCGGTTGCAGCTTGAGAAGAGGCTTCGACTGGTCCACGTCCCGATTGAGCAGAATCGGCGCACCGATCCTTTTGTTTGCCCCTATTTTCAGCGCGCGTTTTCTGTTCGCCGGCAGTTCCTTTTTTCCTGCACGACCGGTGCTTCGATTTTCAGTGACCTCACCACAATTCGCTGGACAGGTGGAGGCATGCCTGTGCTTACTCCTGCATGCCGCTCACGGACGATGCTGACATCGTCCCTGTCTGAAGTAGAGTAGCAGCGAATGCGGTCTGGCTCGAAGAAGACGCTTCGATTGGCACACGCTCCAAGCGGCCCGAACATCAGTCCCGGTAGCGGTGCATGGATCGCAAAGGTGTATGCGGGCGGTGCATCGTGTGCCAGCCGGACGAAACTCGCCGAACTCTTTCTTTCCTCTCGGTAATCCAACTCCGCGGCGTTTTTGCCGTTCCGTTGGTGCCAGACCTCATGTCATGCGTCCTTCCGTCGACGAAATACACCATTGTCTGCACGAGGTCTGGTCACAGCCTGCATGGTGGGGGCAGTGCCCTGCTCTTCGGCTGAGGTTACCGTGAATCGTTGTCTGGTAGACGCTCTTGACAGGGCTCGAGTCTGACGTTCGGCCCGTGTCAGTTGCTCCCGAGAGGCGGACAGAAGAGTGGAGGATCTTTTCCCGTGGGTCTTAGGGGCTCCTTCCCATCCCCGCACCATTCGTCGTCCCCTCCATTACCGCATTCCTAATCTGATCCTCAGCTGCGCGCATCGAGTTCGCCATGTCGGGCCTGGGTGAGGGGAGCAAGAAGCGAAGCTCGTTCTCAATGTTGACGCGAAAAGACCTCGCACCCTCGACCAAGCAAGAAACGGAAGAGGCAGAGCTGGCAAACGGCAGATTCATTCCGGAGAGCAAGCGAGGATGGAAGTACGAGCTTCGTTCCTCCCAGGCGGTGACGGCTTCGACATCCAAGCTGCATCACGTCGCCCAATCTTCAGCGTCCGGATCCACCATTGCAGCTGCAGGCACACCGCGGCGACCAAAAACGGCAGATGTGTCGGAGCTTCAGAAGGACAAGTCCAATGGTCCTGTCACTGCTGCATCAGGTCGTTTCGTGGGCGCAAGATCCACGCCGGTCTCTCCAAAGAAACGTACTGTCCCTCTCGCCGGAGCACCATTCGACGAGACTTCTTCCGACTCGTCTTCTGGTGATGAGCGCAACCGCAGCTCGTCGTCAGAAGATGATCTACAAGCTTCACACCAAGAGGCACTGCAACAGATGGAGACATTGAGAGACGGGGTGGAGCAACAGCGCCATCGCCATCCAGATGACCTTGTGTATCCGGAATCGTATCCGTGGAAGCCCTCGCGCCAAGACCCGCAGATGCGGTTCATCAATCCAGCCCATCGCAATCCTACCGCCAAACAGGCGTTCTACGACACGCACTTTGGCTCTTCGTCCAACTATCGAGGACTGCTTCCTGCGTCGGGATCGATTCTGAGCCTCAGCAGCTCCAAGACGGATGCTCGACGACAGTCCGACAACAAGGGAGCTGGAACTGGCGCTGCCTCGGCAGAGCAAGGAGCCGATGCGCAATCCAGCGGCTTAGTTTCCACCGTGATGAAGCCGTTTACTACGGCATCCAAGCTCATCACCAAGGCAAGGCGGAAGAGCGTGGGAAACAATCTCGAGCTGCCAGCGTCTGCAGCCGCTGCGTCGACGGACGCGGCCGTGCAGCAAGGGGAGGAGAAGCCGACTCGGCCGCATGCAGTGCCGCTCTTCCGCGCTGGTGGAGACGAGTTGGCTGCGCAGAGGTCTGGGTTCAGCTACGGCCTATCGATGGAAGACGCCGTACAGGTCGAGGCAGTGGTGTCTCGCCATTCATCGCGCGAAGATCTGTCGTCGCCCGACCGGCTGGCCGAAGAGCTTCTCGAGCCCCGCACACACGCAGTGTCGTCATCCAAGTGGAAGGAAGCCATGCACAGCGTCTGGGGCTTCCTACCTTCGTTCGACTTTCTCGCTTCGCCTCCGCCCGCCGATGCGTCCAGCAAGGGAACTCCGTCCGTGAACCTGTTAGAGGCCGAAGCGATCCCGTCTGTCAAGAAGGACAGTGGTGCACCGGACTACTTCAAGAACCTGTCTGGCAATGTGGTACTCATGGGTGGCTATCGTGGCAGCGTGCTGCGCGATGCCGAAACCAACATGATGATGTGGATCCCCATCAAGGTGGGCGTTGGTCTGCGCAGGCCGACGCTCGAGCTCGGACTGTCGCGCGAAGCCGAAGAGCATTCGGAGGAGCTCGTCTACTCGTCCGAGATGTGTTCGCACATAGGAAGGCTCGTCGACATGGGCAAGCGCCTCGAGGAGCGTATTGCCAGTCGACGTCACGCAAAGGTGTATTCGTGGGGCTACGATTGGCGGCTGTCTTTAGGGCTCTCATCCCGCAAATTGGTCGCATTCCTCGAGCAGCTGTACGAAGCATCTGCAGCCGAGCCGAGCAGGCGTCGAGGTGCCAAGGTCGTTGCGCACTCCATGGGAGGGCTAGTAGCGCTGCATGCGCTCGCGACGTGCAAAGATCCGCGCATCTTCGAAGGGCTCGTGTTCGCATCGACCCCCTTCTGCGGCACGCCCAACATCCTCGGTCCGTTCCGATTCGGCGATGCGGCGCTGTTCAACGACACCATCTGCTCGCCCCGAGCGACATTCAGCTTCCGTAGCAGCTTCTACCTCCTGCCCACCGACAAGCGGTGCTTTGAGGTTCCAGTCGGCGAACCCGACCAGGACGAAGACGCACTGACGGAAGAGCAGAAGCGCCAACGCTTCAAGGACGTCGATTTCCTCGATCCGCACGTGTGGGATGAGCTCGGACTCAGCCCTTGTCTCGAGCTTGGACGTAGGCAGGAGATTCTCGCCCTAGCACGCAAGGGAGCAGACAACGGCACGGAGGCGCATCCGGTGCAGTCCAAGCCGGAAAAGGATAGCGTTGACCCGGATAAGCTCGAGCGGGAGACTTCCGGTGCCAACAAAGCCAATGCTGAGGACGAGGAAGCACTGAAAGGCATCGGATCGCCCGACTCGAGCGAGCGTGCCGGACCAAACGGCCTAACGATGGGTCTCATGGAAGGCTTTTCTGACGGTGCTGCACTGACCGGCCAAGCAGGCGTAGCAGCTTCGCCCGACCAACAAGCGGCTCTGCAGCCCGAGAACCGCCAAGGGGCGCTGCGCAACGATGCCACCGCGTCCGACTCGTCTGCGCTCGCCTTCGATTCGCTCGATTACCCCGCGCAAAGCTGGGCCTACCTCGAGCGGACGCTCGGCGAAGTACGACAGTTCTGGGCAGACATTGAACTCGGGTTCGATCCCGCAAAGCACGCCGCTGGCCAGTATCCTCCTCTGATGCTCATGACTTCGGGTCGAACGCCATGCGTGCGTGGAGCACTGGTGGGCGTCGACTCAGCATCCCGTGCCGAGGACACGGAGATGCAGGGCTGGAAAGACGATGTGCGCGCGGGCGACTACTCGCGCATGACGTACGCCGCTGGAGATGGCGTCATCACTCGTCGTTCCGCCACCACCCTCCCTGGTCGCTGGTCGACCCTGCTCACCAAGCGTTCCGAGGCTGAGACCCTTCCACATGACAGAATCGGCAAAGGCCCACCTTTCACCTCCAAGCCGCCAGGAAAGGCAAGGCTGAAGATGGATCGATACCGCATGAGGTTCGACGGCGAAGGCATCGTCGAAAGCGCCCACCGCCACGTCACGCTGCTCAGCGATGTAGACGCTGTAGGCAAATGTCTGGAAGCCATCCGCAGGGCCAATATTGTCCGCAACCGGCTGCCCCTCTCCTCGCCCAACCCGGCCTCTTAGACACTCGGCTCGCATCGATACGAGGCGACACACCTCATCATCCAGGGTTGAAAGAGTAAGCAATGCTGATGAGCAAGCAAAAGTCCATAAAAATTGTAAAGGTGACATGAGAAGATGACTTGCTGGGATGCTGAAACGCGATGTGGTCGTACGCTTCGCTGTGGTGCTCAGGAGCTGTTTCTGGTAGGCAGGGGAGGCGGTGGAGGAGCCAGCTTCGCCTTGGACCTGGAAAGGAAGGAAGAGCTGGGAGGGATCGGCGGCGGAGGTCCGCGCTGGGAAGGAGTACCTGAAACTCCATTCGTCGCGCCGTTCGCTGTGCTCGAAGCGCCCTTGAACGACACCCACGACGAACTAGGCTGCATGCCGGGCCTCCTTGCGCCCGTACTATCGACCATGCTGCCGGACGTGAGGCCTTGACGTTCCTCTTCATCGTCCGTGGACGCCTCTGACTCGTCGAACCGTCCACCCGTCTGCTGCGGCGACATCGCAGACCCTCCAAATGGATCAGCACCATCCGAGAACGCCGACAGCCCCGTATGATTGAGCGACAGTGAGTGTGGCTGGAGCGCCCCCAATGGTCCCAGAAACGCGCTGTCCATCATGTTAACTTCGGCGCTGAGCTGCGACTCTCCGCGTTCATGGATGGTGTCGTGAGTGGAGCGGTTGCGCTGGACATCCAAGAAGTCCATCGCATCCGCGTCGGGCGAAAAGGGAGATGCGTCGTGATCCCGACCGTAGTCTTCGTCGTCCGAGTCGGCGCGAGAAAGCCTGAAGTCAGGCGAGGCAGTGCCATGGCCATTGGCAGCGATACCGTCGTGATCGCCCAGGTGAACGTCATGCGCGGACACGGACGGCCGCACGTAGTCGCGTGCGGGCAGGGCCGGGGGTCGACCCGCTTGGTTGTCGTCATCGTTGGTCTGCGCCTTGTCGGCGTGGTCCATCGAGACGAACCCGGGTTCCTTCTTGGAGCGAGCCATAAAGTTCCACTTGCTCGGCTCGCGCTCCTTGTCGGTGCTAGACGCTTCACCGTTGGAGCTGAAGAGAGTGGATCCTTTGGCGCGTCCAAACGACCCAATGCCGGAAGCCACAGAAGCGACGGTGTCACCAGCGCCGCTGAACGAGGGCATACGCAGGCGATTCTTCTTCTCCTTGTCCTTCTCCTTGTCCTGCTCCTTGTCTTTGTCTCGCTTTGAGTCGTCGGTAGCTGACGAAGGTCGATCGCTGCCGGCGAGACTGAGCGACGATCTAGATGCAAATCGGCTCGAGGAGGTCGAGATGTCGACGGCGTCCTTGGCGGACGAGCGACGCGAAATGGTTGGTCGAAGCTTGGGTCCAGACATGGAGCGCGGGCGAGTGAGTGGGGTCGAAGCTCCCGAGCGGGACGGTGCAGGCGCATCGGCCCACATGGCCTTCACTTGCTCCATGACCGCATGCGCCTGGCCGATGTAGTCGAGCTGTGCCTGCATGTAGGTGGTGAGGCACTGCCAGTCGTCGTATTCTGCGTCTTGGATCGCTTCTCCGCGAGCCTCGACGTCGGTGACAGCCTCGTCATAGGCGGCCTTGGCGAGACGGAGCTCCTCCTCGAGCTCGCGCTTCTCCTTTTTGCTCTTCTGCACCTTGGACTGTGCCGACTCGAGCCGTGCCGTAGCGCTGTCAAGCTTCTTGAGGGCGGCGGTGAACGAGTCGAGCGTGGCCTTGGAGCGCGCGATGCGTGCTAGGAAAATGTGCGACGTGTCCTTGGTGAACGTGGTCTGAAGGAAACCGAGCTTGGCGTGGGCCTCTCCGAGAAGGCCCAAGCAGGCGCCGTACGGCGAACCCTCTGGAAAGACGGCGCCGAACGAGGCCATGGCGAGGCCGAGTGCCTCGACGGGCAGCATCTTGCCCTCAGGTTTGGTGGAGACCGCATTGCTCGCCACCGAGGAAGCGTCGTCCACAGGCAGCGACGAGGTGTCGAAGGGCACAGGCTTCTTCTTGCCGAGGTACGACCAATAGGCTTCGGTGGAAGTGTAGAGGCTGTCGATGCCCTTCTTGCGCTGCTCCACCTCGGAGGCGATGTCTTGCTTGTCGCCGCTGTTGCCCGAGAGCTTGGCGCCCAGTCCGGCGGACCAAGATTTGATCTTGCCCATCTGCGGCCTTTTAGGGATGATGGATTTGTTGGTCGAGAGCGACGGCATCGCGACGATTGCCATGGTTGATGCCGTGCACGTTCGATTGCGTTGCTGCACGGCGACGTCGCTGTATGCAAACCAGTTTCGGCTGTTGGTCGGAACTGGAAAAGATCAAGGTGGTGGTTACGGTATGAGGTGGTCGCTGATAGACTCGGACTGCTGACGCCACTCGACCAACGGCGTAATGAGGGGCAGAAAGACGGTTCCGTGCGGTGTGACTGCACGCCATGCCGTCCAACGCACGGAAGCGTACCCGAGGCCACGCTGGAAGCCAATCTGAGCTGCCCGTCCAATTTGCCGGTGCAGCAGAGTGTTGGGTGGGCGGCCAACTGAACCCTTTTTTCGCCCTGGCTTAAGCGAGTGGCTGGCCGCAGGCAGTCAGGGGCCACTTCCGCCCACAAGGCACACCGCACCCTGGAATTCGACGTCCGACCACGCGAGCGAGCAACCGTGCCTCCGCACTCCGCCTCGGCCCCAGTTCGGCCGCTCCCCGCGAACTGACCCCTTTTCCACACCTCACGCACTGCTTCCGCACGATGCAGGATCGTATGATGAGATGCACGTCTCGGAAAGTGGGGGTGCAGCATGTGTGAAGATCACACCACCTTCGGGGGCTCCGATCAGTGACGGGATGAACGCAATCGCGCTCGGCCCAGCCGCCTAATCCGCTCAGGCAGTCTTGCTGCACGCAATTTACTCTGATGCCAGGTCTGCCGAATGAGGCACAGACAAGGCGGATGGAACGCTCATTTCTTGCGTACAAATGGCGTAGGAATGTGATTAGATAGAGGGGCTAGCAACACATCGGAGCTATGATCGGAACGCCTCAGCTGCTTGCCTCGGCCGCCTTGCCTTCGGTCTTGGACATCTCCTCGGCGGGATCCGCCATGGTCGCGTCCGAGGACTTGGTCTGCTCAACCTCTGGTGCCTTGCTGGGTGTCGCGGCGCCGCTCGACGAACCGGCGCCGGCCAGCTGCCAGGCAGGAATCGAGGGCTTGGGGATGTGAGGCGGGCTCGCATCGCCAGTCGGCGTACCAATCGTGGGCGAGCCGTACGAGCCTGCGCCGTAGCCAAGACCGTAGGGGCGAGGTGGAGCAGGCGCCCCACCGGCGTGCATGCCGGCGGTGGGTCCGCCTACAGTGCCTCTCGAGACCAGCAGCGACTTGAGGGACTTGAGTTCCGACTGCAGCTCCGAGAGAGAGTTGGTCTGCGCCTGCTTGGACTTTTCGAAGAGGCTGCCGAGCTCCTTGCGGATGCCCTCGACGTCGTCGCGGACGCGGTCCAGCTCGCCGTCGCGGCGCTTCTCGTTTTCGCGCACGCTCTTGACGCACTCGTCCACCTCCTTGATGCTCTTCTCCACCTCGGCCTTCTGCTCGTCTAGGCCCTGCTTGACCGCCAGCGTCTGCGCATCCAGCGCCTGCAGCTGGCTCGCCACCTCGTCGTACTTGGCTGTGAGCGAGTCCAGGTCCGCTTCGAGCACATTGGCGTTCGGCGGCTGGAGGTGCGGCATGAGGTACTTTCTGGCGAGCGAGATCACTCCGTAGCCGATCGTGCCGGACACCACGGCCATGATGAACCAGTCACGCCAGTCTCGGCCCTGCTGCTGCGCCTGTGCCGAGCCAGGGTAGGCGCCTGGGTGTGGCGCTCCGGCGTAGTAAGGTGCCGGAGGGCCAGCTGCATACGACGCATATCCGCTGGGTCCAGCAACTTGCGACTGTCCCGCCTGGCGCATGGCTTCGTCGATCTCGTTGGGACGCAGACCCTTGGATTCGAGGAAGCTGACCCTCTGCGACATGGTCGACGTCTGGACTTTAGGATCCGTAAGGAAGCTGATGGCACTCGCCACCATATCCGGACGGACAGGGCCCGAGGCCACCTGCGACTGGTGGGCCCCAACGGCCGAGGTGGATGGGTCCGACATTTGGCGAGCGAGAAGTAGTCGAATCTACCTGCGAGATTGAGATTGTGGGGTACCGGTCCTTGTTGACGTTGCTCTTAAACTAACTTCTGTGAGTTGGTTCGATGGGCTTCCCGAATGGGGCTTCGTGCTGCTTGTGACGATTGCGGGCGGGGTAGAAGCGAGAACGAGTGAAGGTGGAGAGAGACTGCGCAGCGAGCGCGGCGAGTGTGGGGTGCCCCGGGCTTTCAACGCACCGGTGGATGGCTCTCGTTTCGATGCGCGACTTTCGTATCCGGAGTCGGCTCCGCATTGCCGGAATTTCGCTCGAAGTTGTTAGACCGGGGCGCAACCCCGTGATTGTCGTGCGAGAGCACACTCCTGCCTTGATGGCCCGCAGCAGGAAGAAAAGCGCGGACTGCTGCGCGACTGGATGTGATCCTCTGGCTCGCGTCTCGATCGCATTTTCGACGCTGCCACCATCCAATCAGAAGGACGCCCCTCGGCCTCTCTTCACTTCGCCCTTCTGTTCATCTCATCCAACGCCCGCCAAAGTTTTCGTTGCTTGCAGAATTTTGACCACATAGCGTCTCCTCGTTCATCTGCGTTCCTCCCTTCCACCACCCTTGTACTCTACCGAGTCGAGGTCGTCATCGCCCCTTCGCCCAACTCTCACCATTGTTCAGGCGTCGGGTTCACCCTTCCACCCTCAACAAGCTTGCGGCACCAATTAAGGTAAGCTCGATTCTCACTCCAGCGCTCAGAGAACAGAAAGGTCGGCAGAGGGCAACAGAATCGGGCGCAGCTGGTCGAATGCATAGGCGCAGCTCACGGCGAAGATTACACTATATTCACACTGTTTGAGGACGCTCATCACGATACCTCTCAAACGCTGACAAGTGTGTCGAGAGGGTCTGGGGCGTCCACTGATTCCTAGACTACAACGGTAGATGAGCCAACAAGCTATAAGCTGCGCACGCGTCCTGTTGTCCTCAGCCCGTCTCTGCTCATGGCAACCAATGCTACGTGGAACAGCATGCTGACTCGAGTTATTGTTCAACACCTGCTCAGATCGATTGATCGCGGTCCATCATGACGAACGCCCCTAACCGATTCGACCTGTTCATCCTCGGTCCGGATGAGAAGCGGGTCGAGATTGTCGAGGACACCAAGATCCCCAATGCGGCGACGTTCTGGTTTAACAAGGAGGACCACACGCTCGGCAACATGCTGCGTCACGCTGTGCTCGCCAACCCTGCCGTCTTATTTTGTGGATACAAGGTACCTCATCCGCTCGAGCCCAAAGTGTTTGTTAAGATCCAGACGGACGGATCGATAACGCCGACCGATGCGCTCAAGCAGGGCTGCACCAAACTCATCGCTCAGATCAGCTCGCTCAAGGGCGCCTGGCGCACCGAAGTTCAGATGAGCGGTGCAGGAACCGTCGACGTCGGCGGGTTCGGCCGCCAAGATCCCTTTGATTCCACCGGCGCGGGCTATGGTGCAGGCGCAGAAGGCGCGTCTGGCTATGTCGACATCTAAGCATCTCACGCCAAGGCCCTGTTCGCTACCGCAGCTTCTCTTTCCAATGATACCCCTTGACGAATCTCGTCATCGTCCCGTCCTTCAGTGCCATTGACTCCCGCATGGTTTCGCACTGCTTTGCATATGTAATACCAATTGTAATTGTACCGCCTCATCTTCAACGCGTGTGCTTGAGCTGTCTAGCGAGCGTTACTGGACTGAGTATGGTCGCGCTTGTCAGGGGTTTGCTGCGCATGTCTACTTGGACGCATTGAAGTCGTCCCACCAGTCGAGCGGCCGCGGAACATAGTGTTGCGTGAGCCCGAACGATATGCTCTGTGCAGACAGCATGCCTGCTCGAGTGAGAGTCTGTGGCCGAACACGATCGAGTCTAGTCAGTACTGCAGAGCATGTGCTTCGTTGCAACCAGAATCCGACGGAACTTACGTCGAACAGAAGAGGGGCGGTCGCAAGCATCCAGGTCATGGTCCAGAGCCATCCGAAGAAACCACGGACGCGGTATCCGGTGCAGCGCTGCCACAGATGCTCACCAAAGATAGCTAGAGGCTGGATGATGAAGAACATGGCGACCTCCAGGTTTTTCAGGTTGTGTCCTGGTGTCACAGCGGCGCTGCCAAAGTTATGGACAGCGGCCGAGGCGAGAAAGGCGCCAAACGTGCCAACTGCGTAAGCTGCGCGCCTCCCCAGCATGCCTTGCACGAGGGGCCGGACCGGCCAAAAGCCGGCGGCGAGAAACGAGAAGCGCAGATACTGATGCCATCGCTTGCTCCAGAATTGATGCACCGAGGTAGACAGCCAAGGCTGCCTAAACGCAGGAGGATCCCATCGCAAAGGCAGGTCGCCGAATAGACCGACCGCGATGGAAGCAACGACGGCATGCTGCAGGTACATGGAGCAAGTGAATGTGACACCGTATGCAGCACAGATCAGATATGGACCGGCGGCACCGAAGAAGCCTTGACGACAATCCCAGATGCTACCGCCCGTGGCCGAGCCAGCGTGGACGTTGAAGCGATCGTCTCTAATGAGAGTGAAGATGGCGTCGTACACCAAATAGTAAAGAGGCACGGGTGCGAGAGTGCGTAAGACCCATCGCCAGCGCTGTCGGAGAGTGGAGGACGGCACAGGAAAAGCTGGGACACCGTCCTTGATGCCATGCTCCCAACCGATGCCCCTGATTCCGAAGAGAAGGTCCAGCTCAAGAGGCCAACGCGTACCCGGAAAGTAGAGAGGAAAGTCCTCGACTGCCGAGGTCTTGCGTCCAGACATACCGGCGCTCTTTGCGTTGTGTTCCGCTGGCTTCTGAGCAACCTTGAGCCTGGGACGTCGGCAGACGAGGCCCCAGTGGAAGGTCCAGATGATCAAGCACATGGCGGCGCATCCGACTGTAACGTTGATATGTTGACCTCGACCGTTCAGCTGATCCGCACCGGCGACCGCGTAGAAATGGGCATACGTGGATCTAAGGGCAAAGAGCGTGGCGATGGGGACGAGCGAGGCTCTCAGCGGAAGCGTGGTGCTCGGGTCGTACCGCAGAAGCAGGTGGATCTGGATCCCAATGATCAGAATCGGCGCGACCATCGTCCACACATTGGAGCTGTTGTACGGCGTCTTATCGTGAAAGTCCGGAACAGCCCACCTGGCAAGGTCGTAAGCGGCCTTTGACAGCGCCATCGAGAAAGGCTTTCGACGGCCGGCGTAGGACACCACCGCGGCACGCTTCTCTGAGAGTGCTAGGTCAGGTACCGATGTCTGCGAGAAGTTCGCCTGCAGAGCGTTAGCAATGCTGACCGAGGACCGAAAGGTGGTATGTTGGATGCGAAGCGATAAGAGGCAGTGGTCATGAGGGTTGGCGAATATAAGTCCGAGCGTCTCTTTGCCGCCGTACGAGGCTTGCACGGCGTCGCCGGCTCCACAGTGAAGCGGCCTTCGACATTCTGCCTGTCTCAGTGCCTCATTTCAGGATCTGGTGGGGATAAGTTGAGGTGTATGCGCACGGAGAAGGCGAACCACGGACAGAGCAGCCAGCCCTTGACAACAGGACGAACAGCGCTCGGGTCACGCCGGTGGAGCTTCAGAGTACGATACAGTGGGCTGCTGACTGATCCGTGCAGCCTCTGCCTGTGCTTTTGGTCCCCACTCAGGACCCCACTCAAGCCATCTTGGTCGTGGGAACGACTTCACGTCGACGATCGTGGTCGTGCAATGTGGCACTACTGCGGTCGAAGCTCGACCAGGGTCCAGTCAATCGAAGAAAGAGCTCAAGTTGAGAAGCGGGCATCACCGAGATTGCACCGCGGCCACCGGATGTAGCCAGGGCCCGCCGAGCCACAGTCTAAGCTAGAGCCAAAAGTGCTAGGCACAGCCAAAGCCACGAGTCGCGCGACACGATGGCGATGTTAGACCTGGGGGTTGACCAATCGAGACTGAATTTTCCGCAGCGGCGTGTGCGTGCGTGCGTTCGTTGTACGAGGATCTGATAGGTGCGCTAAGTCACTGCTGCTGTACGCCTGCCTGTCCAGTCGCCGGTCGCGCTTGTTCGTTAGCCGCGACAAAGGGCAGCACACAAAAAAAAGAAGAGACGCTTTGGGCTCTGCGTACAGCACGTTCATTTTTTGAGCCTCTGGAGATTGCACCCTGGGATCCGTTGCGACTTTTGACTTGGCTGCAGGCGGGCGTCTATTTCGCCCGTTTTCAGCTCACGCACGCCGGCCACGCCTCAGAACTGGCAGGGAGACTGCCGAGCAGCGGGGGCAATCTTCTCATGGCCATCTTGATGCTTTCAAGGCACGGCACCTCTTTACGGCTGCTGCTTGGTCACCAACCTCCATCCCTACCTTCTGCGTCACAAGTCATCGCCAGCCGAAGTGGGCCTGCCTCTTCGCGTCTATTACCCGACGTGCAGGCTGCAACGGCGTTGCTTCTCGCGCAAGCTCATTTGCCCCCTCCGCCTTTTTTCATTCCACCGCGACGATTGGATCTGTGTCAAATGCAGCTCAAGCTTCCGTCTTAGCTCGACTGTCTCCGTGAGGCTTGCCTCTGCACTCAGCTTTGGCCCTGCCGCCCTGTCGCTTAGCCTGTTGACCTCTGCCCACCTGCGAGCTCGGCGTACAATCGGGCCGACTCGTGCTGCTTCACGTTTCGGACCTTCCGAAGCTCGACCAGCACCGGTGACGTCGGCAAGACATCCGCCCTCTCCATAGGCCTCACTCTGGCTCAAGCTTCGGCCAGCCTCATCCACACCAAGATGCAGTCCCAGGTACCCTCGCCAAATCAGCCTCAGGTGCCGTCGCCGCACCAGAACAGCGACCCTGGCCGCTCCCTCGGCGCTTCGCCCAACAACCTGGATTTTGCAGCACAACTCAGCTTCAGGGCCGATTCACCACAGGAGAATGCTCGGCTGTTCCTCGCAGCACAGCAACGCTTCGACATGCGAAGTCAATCGCCTCTGTCCGCCTCGGCTTCCGCCGACCAACCCGGCTCTGGCTACCAATCCAGCAGCGCGCAGTCGGCGTCGGGCGATCCGAACGCTGACAACAGCGCATCCACATCGGCAGCTGGCTCTCGCAGGCCATCCTCCGTCGGACGCAAAGCCTCGGGAAGTCACCGAAGCCAGAAGCACCGTTGGTCGGCCGAAGAGACGCAGGCACTCGTCGATGGATGCAACAAGCACGGCGTGGGAAACTGGAAAAAGATCCTCTCCGATCCAGCGCTTTCGGGCCTCTTTTGCGACAGAACGGCGGGTGATCTCAAGGATCGATTCCGAACCTACTTCCCCGACGCCTATCACGAGATGTATCCCAACGCCAAGACCCATCTGAGCAAGGCAGTCAGAGGAAGGGACGCCGAGGGAAAGAGCATCTTCGAAAAGGGCAAGACCAAGGAGCGACGACCGTTCACCGCGGAAGAGGACGCCGCTCTCCGCGCAGGCTACCAGCAGTACGGCTCTCATTGGGCCTTGATAGCAAAGGATCCCATCTTCAATGGTCAGAGGCGCGCCATCGATCTGCGCGACCGCTTCCGCAATGCTTTCCCCGAAGACTACGAACGCGCCGGCTTCAAGCCGCGTCCTTCCAAGGCACGCAAGGACCGAGGCCCCAGCGCAGCCAAACCAGGCGAGGGTCACCCGGCGAGAACAGGCAGCTTGACCGGCGCGCTCTCAGACCACAGCCTCTCTGAGGGCGGATGGCGCGGAGCAGACTACGCCCTCAGCGATGCCACCAGCGACGGCCACATCACCGATCACGGCAATCTCACCGACTACAGCTACTTCACCGATCAGGGTAATCTCACCGACGGTGGCCAAGAGCCCCTCTTCTCGGGTCCCTCAAGCGGCGCGAGCAGCGCTCTGGGTCGGTCCAACTCAATGGGTGGGAACATTCCACGCCAAAGCTTTGGACAGGCATTGGCATCGCAGCTTCAGCAACAGCAGCAGCAGCAGCAGCAGCAGCAGCACAACATGCAGCCCAGGCCACCCTTCCTCTCGTCCAACACAGCGCCCCTACCCGGATCCAATGTGCCGCTTCGAGCATCTGACATGGTGACAGGCCAGTCCATCAACAGCCTCTTTGAGCAGCTCCAGCAAGCCAGCCTCGAGGGCGCCTCCACCACCTCCGAAACGAGCAGCATTCGCGAGCGAGCCACTCCTCCTAGTGCCAGCGAGGCCGACCCATCGCATCAGCAGCACTTCGTCCAGATGCACCAATCCGCAGCGTCAGCGCATGCCAAAGCAGCTTCCGCAGACGATGCTCGCAGGCAAGCGGGCAAACACGCCATCCACGACCCGATCAACCACAAGAGAAGGAGTCACGCCTCCCGAACGGGTAAGAGCTCCGCGCTCGAACGCCTGCCCTCCGTTCACGGACACATGCACGGCGTCCACAGTCACTCGCACGGTCATGCGCATCAAGCATCGACTTCGCACTCTCGTCCGCAGTCCCAGTCTTCGAGCCAGCACCAGTCACCTGCCGGTGGTCCCGTTCCGCCGCCGAGCAACGCACAGATTCCGCCGCTCTCTCAAACCAACGCCATCCCACCCAACGTACTGGCCTGGCTGGGCCCCAGCTCTCAGTCTATGGGTGTTGACGAGAGCTCGGTGAACCTTGACGATCAGCGCGCTGCCTTGCAAGCACCTTCATCTTGGTCTACCTACAGCTCGAGCGCCAGCGACATCTCTGGCACCAGCTTCAACGCGTCAGGGCCAAGTGGCTTCCTGGCCAACACGCAGAACATGTTTACCCCTGGGATCAACTTTGGTGGTCAGCCAGGCATCACCTCTCCCACCGGCTTCGGTTCCAACGCCTTCATGACCGGTGCCATGAGCGCAGCCTCCGACTCGTCCGCATCCTCGGCAGCGGGCTCTCGCAGATCCTCAAGCGTCGCAGACCCGTTCGCGCAGCAGAATCTCATCCAGCAGGACGCTGGCAAACCATTTGCAAATCAGCCATCGCAGATGCGCGACGTCGACTTCATGGTGAATCCTCTGCAGAACTTTGCTGATGCGAACAACATGGCGCAGTGGGATGTGGACTGGGCCGATCTCGGCAGCATTTCGGATTCAGGGCTCCAAGGCGACGACGTCAACGAGCTGCTCGCCTCGTTGCCCCTCTCACACCACCCATGGGCAGGCGATCTCCATCATGGAACCACGGCCGCTGTTGCGGGCGAAGCGCCGAGCTCAACTGCTGCCCAGCAGTCTTTGTCTCAGGGTGCAAGTCGCGGCCAGATGTCGAGCGACCTGTCCAGCATCGGCTTCTTGGGGCAAGGACAGGCCGCGGATCAAGCCATCCTTCGTCAAATGAACGCGCTTGGTGCGTCGTCTCAGCAGCACCAGCACCAGCAGCAGCAAAAGCACGAGCAACAATCTCCCACAGCCAACTTGCAGTCTCAGCCGGCCCCAAGCGGAAGTGGGCTTGGAGGAGACGGGGGCGTCTCCTTTGCCACCGTCACGTACGGCGACCCTCTGGTACGCGAGGAGAGAGAAGGCTCACCGGACTCGCTTGAACTGCAGCGAGAACAGACTTTCACTGCAAAGGACGTGGCACTTCGGCTGGCTCAGCGAGCGGAGGAGATCGACAAGGAGGAGGACGATTCCGATGACGATCAGCGACGCCGATCTACCGACACGCTTCGCCATGTTGAGGGTGCGCTTGAACAGGCCCTGGAGTCGGTCGAGGATACGCGTGCTCTGGCATTCGCACAGCAGTTCCACCGCGATTCGGACTCGGACTCGGACTCGGATGACGAGGCCGAAGACGATGGATACGAAGAGGACGAGGAAGACGATGACGAGCTCGACTACGAGCTCGAAGCTGGCGCGCCGGACTACAACTTTGAGCAGGTGCTCGAGGAGCTGCAGGCGTCGGACCAACAGCTGGGCGGCAACGGTGCGCTGTCGAGCGACTTTTTCGACGGACCGTTCTCGGATGCCATCACGCCCAACTCGGGCGCGCCAGGACCGCTGCACATGGGTCTGGACGACGTCGATCTGTCGCAGTATACCAATTCAACGCCGGCAGGAGGCAACGGAGCGACCAGCGCATTCCTAGACATGCAGGCCGCCGGGTGGTCAAGCAGCCCCGGTGATCAATTCAGCCCGAACTATGGGCTGCCGCCGCATATGGGCACGCCGTCGTCAGCTTTGCAAAGAGGCAGAGGCGGCAATGCAGGGCCTGCTTAGGGTCAAGTGTGGTAGACCCTGGCGATGACATAGGATATCGCACCTGGATTCGGACAAGGAGCATTGCAATGTAGACAAGTCAATCAGATGGCTGGCCGTGTGTGCTAGTGTTACAAGTTGTATTGCAGGATGAGGTGAATTAGGCATCGGGAAGGAGAAAGTCGTTGATCTGAGCCTTGATCTCGGCTCTGTTGAGGGGCTGGAGCGGGGTTGTGCTAGCGCAGTGTGCATTGTGGCCGCTGAGAGCTGGGTCCTGCGAGGTGGACTCGGCACTGTGAAGAGCTTCATGGGCATGCTCTGGGGCGTGCACTCCCACATTGGTTGGGTCTTGAGAACGAATGATGTGCTGGAGAACGTATGCAGGGAGCAAGGGCAGTTCCTCGTCTGCCTTGTTGGAAGTTGGGGTGGCAAGAACCAGCAGACATGCGTAGCAGAGATGATCCGAGAGCTCGATCCACTCTGCATCTTGCGTACCTTCCTGAGGCTGGGTGGGTGCGGTCTCGGCGAGGCTGGAGATGGTGATGTTGCGTTTCCAATGCCTTGCGCCTTGTTGTGACGGCATGCCACACAGTGCACAGCCTGCCTGCGTAGTCCATCTGAAACATCCGGCACTGGCCTGAGCCAGCTTGATACCTCTCGATCCAATACGTGGCTCTGGCGCCTCGTTCAAGGTCAGTGCGCTCATCTTGCCCGTTGCATCCCGCGAACGCAGTGAGACACTCGGACCAACGTGCTGGAACGCGCTCGTCGAATGCGCTGCACCCTCGGCACCAGCCCGATCCGAGGTCGGGTTGAGTACGAGCTTGCTGCCAGTTTTGCCGATGGTCGACACCGTGCTAGGCACGCCCTTTTCGAGATTGAGGATGAAGGTCTCGGTGAGACGAGCGATGGAGCTCTTGTCCATCGTAGGCACGTTTGCATCGCGATTCGCCAGGATGTCGGCTGTAGACACGAGCGGTGGCACGATGTGCTGTTCGGTCTCGAGCGATTCGAGGCCAAGCGCCGAAGTGTAGAAGAGCACTTCCTGCATGAGATGGGCTTTGAGAGGTCGGACGACAAGCGTGTCGTCGATCCAAGCAGCATCGCTGCCCTGGACCGCGAGCTTGTGACCTGCACCCTTGGCGAGATCCTCGATGAGCCGGATCGAGATGCGCGTCGCACTGTCGCCGAGCAGCAGCGCGGCACAGTCGTACTGGCTTGCTGCGCGGCATAGAAGCGTTTGAATGAGGACGCGGTGCAGATCTTCGAGCCGTGTTCGCGCCGAGGACGCCGCGGTGCGCGGAAGAGTGGAAGGGTGGAGGGCGGAGAAGAGGGCCTTGATCGCCTGTCTCGGGTCGCTCACGGGGGCCGATGCGCGAGAGAGCAGCTGTGCGTCGCCATCAAGTGTCTTCCAGGGTGATCCTTCTGCGCTGCCCTCGCTGTCGGACTGGCGATAGATGTCTTCGATCTTGAGAGGGATAAAGTGCAAGTCGAGACAGCCTTCCTGCTCGACCATGCTGCGCATCGACTCGGTGCGGTCCTCAGCATCACCGGGAATGACGGCGCTGTCGTCGACATAGAAGACGAAGATCTTGCCGATCTCGTTGAAGCGTCCGCTAGCATTCGCATTCGCATTCGTATTCGCGTTAGAGTTCTTCCTTCGACCGCCGTCTGCAGAAGCGGAGGCAGAAGCAGCGTCTTGGCCGTCGTTCTTCGCTCCGCGGCCCTTGCGGCGGGGGGCGGCGGACGAAGATTCTGGGCGAAAGTACTGCGTCGCTGTCCTGAGCAGGGCTCGAGAGCTCGGACCACCCGACAGTGCAATGGCAATGTTGGCTGAGACGCTGACTTCGGCATTGCCGGCGCCGTTGCTGATCGCTTTCGAGGACCGCATGACTTGCTGTTCGGAAGCATTTGACGATGCAGACGGCTCATCCGAAGACGGGTGCTTGGCGGCGGCCTTGGCCTTCTCGGCAGCGACATACTTTGCCAGACCAGCTCCACGAGCGAACTCGAGGCCAGACTTGGCCTTCTGGTCAAAGACAGCCAGACCGCAGGATTGGCAGTAGATCGAGTCGCGGAAGATGGCCACGGCCGGGTTGGCCTTGCAGCGCACACACACCGTCGCCTGGGCAGGCTCGGGTGCGGTGGCGGCTGCCTGAGGCGCGGGGTCGTCAGGCTGCGGACACGGCATTATCGGAACAGCCGACGACGGCAAGTAAAGGACGGCAGGGATTCGAAAGGTGGGTGACGCAAGTGACGAATGGACGCCGAGTGGAGGAGCGAGTCTTTCTTGAGAAGCTTCCCGCCACCAAAACTGCAGGCTCAGCTCACTGTGCGGCTGAGCGCGGCTGATCCGCCAAAAAATTTGGTCGCGATTCGGAACTCGGAGGGAGCCCTCATGCATACCCTTCCCTTTCCTATCGGTCTCGGCTCGCTTTCCCTTCTCAACCGCCTCTGCCAGTGTGCTTGACACCTCACCGCAGCAATCATGCCTTCACGAACTCGAGTTCGAAAGCCAGACCCGCTGCCGTATCCCACGCGACCCTATTTGGCCTTGGGCTTGGAAGGCAGTGCGAACAAGCTCGGCGCTGGAATCGTTCTGCACAAGCCTTTCGACCCGTCGGCACCGTCGTCTTCATCGTCCTCACCTTCTTCCATCTCCTCTCGCTCGGTGGGACAGGTCGAGATTCTCTCCAATGTGCGACACACGTACGTCACGCCCCCTGGCTCCGGCTTCCAGCCCAGCGACACCGCCAAACATCACAAGGAGTGGATCATCCGCGTCATCTCCGAAGCCGTGCGCCGCTCCGGACTCGAGTCGCTCGCCGAAGTCGACTGCATCTGCTACACCAAAGGTCCCGGCATGGGAGCTCCTCTTCAAAGCGTTGCCATTGTAGCAAGGACGCTCGCGCTCATGTACAAGAAGCCGCTTGTCGGCGTCAACCACTGCGTCGGCCACATCGAGATGGGAAGGACCATCACTGGAGCGCACAACCCGGTCGTCCTCTACGTGTCCGGTGGCAACACTCAGGTGATTGCATACTCGGCACAGAGGTACCGCATCTTTGGTGAGACGCTCGACATCGCCGTTGGCAACTGCTTGGATCGCTTCGCTCGAGTCATTGGACTCAGCAACGATCCCAGTCCAGGCCAGAACATCGAGAAGGAGGCTAGGCGTGGCACCAGGCTCGTACCCCTTCCCTACACCACAAAGGGAATGGATGTCAGCCTTGCCGGAATCCTGAGTGCCACCGAGGCATATACGCGCGACAAGCGCTTCAAGCCCAACGTCGAATCGAGCGCAGACGCCGGCTTGCCTGTCGGCAGTCTTGCCAACGGCGAAGTGTGGACGGGCGAGGGAGGCGGAAAGCACATCGTGAACATGGCGGAAGGATCCGCATCCGCTGTCAAAGCGCAAAGCAAAACCGACGAGGAAGATGCTGCCGCCGCACCCACCGACGCGGACGTCGACGTGTCACAATCGGGCGTCGCACAGCTCGACTCGTCCGTCGACACCATAACCGCCGCCGATCTCTGCTTCTCGCTCCAGGAGCACATCTTTTCGATGCTCGTCGAAATCACCGAACGTGCCATGGCGCACATCGGATCCAAAGAGGTGCTTATCGTCGGAGGCGTCGGCAGCAACCAGCGTCTCCAACACATGATGGGCGTCATGGCCAGCGAGAGGGGTGGCAGCGTATTTGCCACCGACGAAAGGTTTTGCATCGACAACGGCATCATGATCGCACACGCTGGTCTCTTGAGCCACCGCATGGGAATCGACACCAGCCTCGAGAAGAGCACCGTCACACAGCGCTTCAGAACGGATACGCCTAACATCGCCGTAAGTACGCCCCGCCGGCCGTCGATCCGAATTGATCTGCACGCGCATGACCGTCACTGACCCCTCTGCCTTTCCTCCTGTTCCTTCCTCGAACAGTGGCGAGCGTGAAATCAGACTCCATCTTCAATGTAGTTCAATCGTACAATCGTCCATGTGCCGAATGAAGCATCTCTTGCTGCGGCAGCATCGTTACATGTGGCGCCTTTGTGAGCAACGTGAGAATCCGCGTATGCGCAAGCTGCACGAGCCAGCTCGCAGTCGTGCAGGTGCCCCGCGCTGGTGCAGCTCTGGAAAATCAGGGTCTAAGGAAATCGCTGTGAAGCGTGTGTTGGTCTGGCAAGCGCGTCCTTCGAAGTATCGCTTAGACCTTATCCCATCACAGCATCACTCATATCCACATCTTAGGCCTTGAGGTGCTTCACCTGCTTCTTTCCTCGGACTACTCAACCTACAAGCAGCTCGTTGGCGTCGATTGGGGCCGCAATTCAGCACGCTGCCACCATGAGTCAACCGCCGCCGGCCTCGTCGCAGCAACGGTCTGCTTCGGCTGGCAACTACCCTTCGGCGTCATCGACGCCCGTCACTATTTCCACTGCTGCGTCTGGGTCTGCGTCAGCCACTACGACCCCTTTGCTTGGCCATGGATCGCTTTCAGCTGGGAGTCCGGCTTCCAATCTCCTGTCATCCTCACCCTACGGTGGCGGCTTCGCCTCGGCTGCGACTTCTCCAGCATCAATAGCGTTCAATGCCGCCCACTCCTCGCAGCCGTACGCATCTCCTGCGCAGAGCACCGCATCGTTTCGAAGGCTCGTGTGGGAAGGCTCAGTCCCAATATGTGTCTCGATCGATCCGACGGACCTGCCGCCCGGCTCGGATTCCTCGGTCGATTCGACCTACCTCGTCGTACCACGCGTCAGCTACTTGCCCCTCATCGTAGACGATGTCAAGAAGAATCTCCTCGAACTCGCCCTTGAGCAGCCAGCGCTGAATAGCATCAACGACAAGGACATCTGGTTTGAATACGAAGGCCAGCCTCTCCGCTGGCACTGGCAGATCGGCCTTCTCTACGATTTCCACACTGCAAACCCAGCACGCACTGCCGTCGCATACAATTCGTCGGCATCAAGTACTTCGGGTCTGGGATCTTTGCGACCGGAGTCGAGCACGCAGCCATCTAGCTCCTCGGTGGAGTCGGCCTTGCAGCCACCCAGGCTTCCGTGGAAGATCCGCGTGCGCTTGTCCAAGCCACCCACCGAGCGGCTCCACTCAAATGCCGGAGTTGAGTCATGCAAGACTTCGTTCATGTCTATGATCAAAGAGGCCGACTTTGTCCGCTATGGCTCCACCAAGAAGGTGGTCAATCTCCGCAAGCAGGAACAGGATACGCTATGGGACGGCGTTGTCGCCCACGACTACGAGCTCTTCTGGAGTGTTGCCCAAAAGCTCGTTCCGAACGCAGCCGTAATCGGCACTCAGACCGGCCCAGCGACGGCGACGGCAGGTCGGTCTCCCATCGCCTCACGTGTTCAGTCTCTCAACCTTGGAGGTGGCGCACACGACGAGCGGTCGACGACTTCGGCCCAGCGCAGCTTCACTTCACAGCCGAACGAGAGTGAGGCTAGCCTGGCCCCGAGCATGGCTTCGACCATCACGAGCACGACTTCCTCCGATCCACCCGCGGACAGCGGTACTGCGACACCCAATGCGAACAATGCGGTCCGAAGTATACCGCTCCGCTTCTTTCTGCCAGACAATGCGCCCATCGTGCAGGAACCGGTTCCGCCCATGCTGGAGGATGGCCGTGCAAACACGCTCGGCGCGGTGCTGTCGGCCCTGTTCCCGCTCATGTTTCCCCCACCGCCGAGCTTCAGCAGCTTCCAGGCGCCCTCTCCACCGCTGGCGTATGCGCTCGTACAGGGCGTCAGGATGCCTCTCGACGCCGAAATCGCTTGGCTTGGAAGCGCGTTGGTAGGACCCGATGGATGGGTGGCAGTCGTCATCGGCCTTGTTGTCTGAGGGGTCTCCGCAGCTTCGTTCGTTCTTCTCTCATAACAAAGCCCTTTCAGCGCTCATTTGACCGTAGACTGCCTGCAATCGAGATCACTATACCACAATGTCACCTTCTTTGCGGCATCTGTGTATAGCGGGGTTTCAGACTAGGGCGCAAGTCGCATTTTGAATTTGTTAGATTGTGGCACGAGATCGGCGATGGAGACTTCGCGATGGAATTCGGACGAGCTGCCGGTCACGCTGCACGTACGCATCCACCTTCGCATCCGCCTTCTGCACCATCATCCTGATCGCTACTCTTCGCTTCTTCGCGTTGTGTCTGGTTGGTCCAGTTTCGTTCGGCTTTTTCATATCCTCCAACACGGCTGAGCCAGTCCAGATCGCTTTTTCTCGGCTCCCTCTTCCGACATAGAATCGAGCCGTCGCGCCAGTCCTTCGTCCGCACGCGCGAGTCGCCGACCGCCTGGTCCACCAAGACGAAACGCGGCCCGCAGCTTCATATTGATCCGCAGCAATGAACAACCAGGGACAACAAGGGCAGCAGCCGGGCCAGCAGAATGCATCTGCGCCTGGTCAGCAGCTTGCGAACAACCAGATGCCGCCAGGAGGTCCCCAAACGGCAGCGCAGGCTGCGCAGTATAAAGCTGCGCTCATCCAGCAACAGCAAATCCAAGCCATGCGTGCCCAGGCACTTGCGCAGCAGCAACAGCAGCAAGGTCAGTCGTCGGCGCAACCGCAGCAACAACAACCACAGCAGGCGGCCCAAGCCGGCAACTTGCAGGCTCTCCAAGCTCTTGTGCAGAACAATCCGCAGGGTCTGGCAGCGCTTTTCCAGGCTGCTCGTGAAGGCAAAATCAGCCCGGAGCAGCTCGCTCAGCTCAAAGCCTTCATTGGTGCGCACCAACAGGCGCAACAGCAGCAAGGAAGGCCGCCTCAGCAGCAACCCAACCAACCGCAGCAGCCGCAGCAGCATCAGCAGGCCCCACAACAGCAGGCACCAATGAACGCGCAGCTCGCGCAACAGATGCGACCGCCACAGCCAGGACAACAGCAGCAACCTGGACAGGCCAACATGCAGCAGGCCCAAATGACCGCCGCACTGCAGCAGCAGCTTCAGCAGCAGCAGCAGCGCAACGCGCAGAACGCACAGCCGCAGCAGCCGAACCCGGCGCTTGCGCGACCGCCTCAGGGAGCTGGAGCGCCGGGGCAGCCGGGACAGCAGCAGGTCCCTCAGAACGAGCAGGCGCTGCTGGAGCAGTTCAACCGCATCGCGCAGCCGCTGCGCATGAAGGTGCAGGCGCTCGAGAGCGCGCTCAACAATCCGAACCTCAGGCCCGAGGAGCGTCAGCAGTGCCAGAATGCGCTGCAGGAGACACGCAACCAGCAAGCAGCGCTTGCCAAGCAGATCCAGATCGTGCGCGAGAGCTTCCGCCAGCAACAGTCGCAGGCCCAGGCGCAGCAGGCTGCGGCGGCAGCAGCGGCGGGCGGCAAGCCGCCTACTCCTGTGCAGCAGGCTGCTCAAGCACAGGCGGCCGGTGTGAGCGCGGCTACGCCGCAGAGTGCTAGTCCCGCGCCTGCGCCTGCGCCGGCGTCGGCCGCGACGCCTGCTACGCCGGTACCGGCTGCAGCGGCAGCGCCCAAGGTAGGCGCCAACAGCGCGGCCAAGGCGACGCCCAAGCCACCAGCCAAGAGCAAGGCCGCGCTGAAGAAGGAGAAGGAGGCCAAGGAGAAGGAGGAGAAGGAGAAGGCGGCCAAGGAAGCAGCGGCCAAGGAGGCTAAGGGCAAAGGTGCGGCGGCCAAGGGTAAGGCTGCGGCTTCTCCCGCGCCAGCAGCCGGTGTGGGCGCTGCCAATGGAGCTGCCAAGCCGTCGCCTGCTGCCGCTGGCGGCACTCCTGGAGCGTCTGGAGCTGCGGCTGGATCGACGCCAGCCACTCCCTCGGCCGGTGCAGCAGGTGGTAGGCCTGGTGTGCCCGTGCCTGGTCCGGGTCCAGCGGGTGTGACAGCCACAACGCCGACTGCAGCCACGCTGGGTGGCACACCCGTAACCGCCATGTCTGCGGCTGCAGCATCGTACGCAAACGTTGCCATTCCGCCCGTCCTCAACGTGTCGACGAGCAGCGCGCCCGAGCCGTATCCAAACCCCTCCGGCCCGCGCGCGAGTATGACGCAAGGGCTGGGTGTTGCGCCCGTGATCGGCACACCCGCAATCCTGACGCGTCCCAATCCCACTGGACCGGGCGCTTCCGATGATACCGCGCTCGACGACTTGCTCGGTCTTCCCACGCGTCTACCGCTTGCTACTGCCGACGAGCTACTCGGCCTACCTGCAGGCGACGATCCTTCCGCCGACGTTGCCTCTGCAGCAGTCGCAACAGCCTCTGCCGTCCTCTCCTCCTCCGCACCTGCGGCGAGTGCGGTCCAAAATTCAAACGGCATCTTGACAAAGCGAAAGATCGCCGACCTCATCGCAGAGCTCGACAGCACAGAGAAACTCGATGGCGCAGTAGAGGATCTGCTGCTCGAACTCGCGGATGAGTTCATCGACTCGGTCACTGCCATGGCTTGCAGACTCGCAAAACACCGCAGAGCCGATAAACTCGAGGTCAGAGACGTTCAGCTCCACCTCGAGAGGAATTGGAACCTGCGCGTACCGTTCCCCGGCGCAGTCCCCATCCCGCCCCCACGCACCAAGGTCGCCCCCGCGACAACGTCCGCCACTGCACCAAAGTGAAGCTGGCCCTCACTGCATCTCCCAATCCCACTTTGAGGAACACTCGTACACACTCCATGCTCGCAATCAACTTCTTCGAGCTGACTGAATTCGATTTGACTGGGCTACACGAGAAAGACATGCTGTGACAAGGGTAGGGGCAGGCTCTGTCTCGGCTTACGCCCGGAAAGGAGCGTGCCAGCAGTCGCGATACGGCCGCTTGCTCGGGCGGTAGCGCTTCTTCCACACAAACACCTCGAACTTGGGTTGCTTCTTCGGCTTGGCGGTATTCGGAGCAGGGGTGCTCTTGGCGACCTTGGCTGTGGCCTTTGCTTTGTCCACGCTGCTAGCACTGTTGTTGCTCGTGTCTGTGCGCTTCCTCTTTGTCTGTCCCGCAGCTTTCGGCGGTGTCGCAGAAGAGGTCAGACTTGCTGCCCCTCTGGAAGCCGTTGGAGTCGAGGTGCTTGCTACCGGGCCTGTGGAGGCACTTGAAGTAGAACCGTTCGCTCCCGGTCCTTTGGGGGCAGATGACGTCGAGACGCTCGCTCCGGCTGCAGGGCTGGTGGCGACCCTGCCAGAGGAAGGGGCTGGCAGGGAGACTTTGATCTGAGGAGCTGGACGCCAGACTGGCTGCTTGACAGAGGCAGGCGAACCAGCCAGCCCTAATCCCACCGAGGCAACACTGGCGCGGGGGGAGCCTTGCACAGTCCCGGAAGACAGCTTGTGGCTGATTGTTTGGGGCCTAGCTGGCTGGACTTGGAGACCGGCGGGGTCCTTGCCTGATGACGAGGCAGGAGCCTGACTCACTACCGTGGCGGGACCTCCGCCGCTCGGCTTGACGACCGAGGCTGGCCCTGCGGTGTGGTTCGCCTTGACTGCCTCGACCTTGCTGGCGACACGCGACTCTCCAACTTTGTCTCCGCTTTCTTGACCTTGGGCTTTGGCTTTCCCTTTGCCTTTGCGCTTACGTTTGCCCTTTTTCTTGGCTGCCTCCGAGCCATCCTTCGTACTGGAGGCTTTGCTGGCGCCAACACCGCTACCGACTGCTCCAGGGGTGCGCTGCTGCGACGTCCCGGCGGGGCCTTTTTCTTGGCCCTTGGTCGTGCTCTTCTTGTTCGAGCTCGCCTTTGTAGACGCTCCGCCGCGTGTCTTGGCTTTCGAGGCCTTCTTGCCCTTCTTGAGCGCGGCATTCATCAACATTTCTCTCCTCAGATGGGGACCGAGAAGACGCTCTGCTCTTGCATTGATTGTCGCCTCCATAGCCTCTTCGAAGTCGTATCCCATAGAGTAGGACTCGAGGAACTTCGGGTCGCTGGTCGGATCGTAGTCAAACTCGTCGCCGTAAAGATCGTCTTCGAGGCCGTAAGGATCGTCGCCACGATAGTCGAGATCGTCGTAGTCCCAATAGCCGCGCTCCTGCATCCATTCGTGCATCAACTCTTCTTCCAACTCCGAGTCGTAGTCAGACTCGTCTTCAGAATCAAAGTCGGACAGGTCATCATCCAGATGCTGCGACGCCTGTTCTGCTTTTTTAGCGGGCGCGACCTCCGCTTTGGCTGCATTCGCAGGAGCATCGGGACTCTTTGAAGCTGGAGGCATGGTCGGGGCTTGCCCGCTCGGTGCGATCGGCACACCATGAGGGCACGTGTGCGGCGGGCCAAAGCTGGACGAGACCGGCGGGTACGCTGGGGCTCTGGAGTAGACTCTGCTGGGAGTGGCTTGGGCGGCCGAAGCCTCCGATGGGTGGACCCAGTCTGGACCAAAGAAAGCGGTGAGACAATCGTCGCCGAACCTGATCAAAGCCTCTTTGCGACCGACAATGTCGTCGTCATACTTCGGGAGCTCAAGTCGGAACTGACGCGTCTTGTGGGCCAGATAGTGGATCTTGCGGACGTCGTGGTCGGTTGCCTGTCGAGGCGTGAGGGCGTGCAGGCGCAGTAGAGGGAAGTGGGTTGGAACGGGCGCCAGCGCTTCCTCGACAGTTGCCTCCAAGGGCACGGCGTCGAGATAGTGGTTTGCGATCGCCTCAGCCTGGCTGCGTCTACTCCTCTCCAGAGACTGGGCATAGCTGGCTGGGTCATTTGCCTGTGGTACTTGAGGAGCCGGAGGCTGGAATAGCGCCATCAGCACCTGCTGTAGGAACATCGTCCGATCGTCTGCCGAGGCCATGATGACGATTGAACCGCGCGACCGTTGCAGAGGCGGTGAAGGTAGGAAACAGGGCGGGAGACTATCACCGCTGAAGCAAGCAGGTGTGGGAGAAGAAGAAAGGGAGGGCGTTGCGCCTGTGAACACTTATACTCGCCGCCCAGCCTGAGCCTGGATGTGCATGGCTGCGCAACAAAGGGGACGCATGGAGGCCTATGCATGACGACTTTTTAGCCGCGCCCACCTTTCCATCCTCGCATCCCAGCAGTCTAGCAGAGGAAAATCAGCGCATCAGATAGAACAAAGGGACTCTCACGCTCTTTGAACGCACGGCCCCACCAACTGCTTTGCCTGCTGGGCGACACCCAGGCTCATTTCATCACAGCACCACGGGGCCAAGCCTGATTCATCCCCAAAATCCCACGCTGCGCTCTTCCATTTTTCGCATGCGCGCTTCAAAGTGACGATGCGATGCGATTTTCTATTCGTGATGAGCTTTCTGACAGGTGCAGCCACCGCGCCGCGTTGGGCCGGAGGCGTCGCTGCGCAGTGCTGAAAGTTACGCATCCGACGCACTCATGCAAAGCTGAAGAGCATGGCGCAGGCGTCGTGGGTGCCCGTCTGGTCGACCTTGCGCTTCTTAGCCCGCTCGGCGCTCTTGAGCTGCTCGATGGCCTCCCTCGCTTCGCGCTCGTCGTCGTCTTCGTCGTCGCCGTCGACGCCGAGCTTACGCTTACGCTCCTCGCGTTCGCGCTCCACCTCGCGCTGCTCCTCCTCCTCGGCTGCAGCCAGCGACGCCTTGGCCCTCGCGCGTCCCGATTCCGATGGGAAGATGTCGACGCGGTTGCAAGTCGTGCTGTCGCTCGAGCCACCGGCGCCGAAGCCGCCCGGCAGACTGTAAGCCAGCGCAGGCACCGGTCGACGCCGAGGAGTTCCGTCCGGCTTGGTGCCGAGCTTCTGCAGCGTCTTCTTCGCCTCGGTCTCGAAGAGCGTGCCGTAGGTGATGTCGAGGAAATCGTCGAGGTTGTAGCGCTCGCGTGTGAAGGGCTCAGCGAAGATACGTGCCAGACTCGTGACGGAGCCGAGGTAATGCGCCTCGCCAGGCAGGATGCTGCCTTCGTCGCCGCCCATGGCAGGACCACCGCTGTTGCCCTTGGCCACGGCAGCGGCGCCGAAGCTCGCCAGCTCCCACAGCGAGCTCTCGAGCGCCTGCGTCTTGAGCGGGTCCTGTTCGTCAGCGTCGAATGGGTCGTCGACGCCAGCAGGTCCGATGTTGAGGCGGTCGCCGTCCCACTCCTTGTGCACCATAGCCATGCAGCGCGGGTGGCGCTTCAGCAGATTGTACACGAATGGCACCACCGACGCGATGGCTGCGGGAGGCGCACGCAGACTCAGCCGCGAGAGTCGCTTGGCAAAGCTCGCCACGAGCGTCGCAGACAGATGCGTCGACGAGAGGAACGTCTCGAGCAGCCGCAGGAAGCGCGCGCGGTACTTCATGTGCAGCACCGACGCGTCGAGCATGGCGTACAGCCGCGTATAGAACTGCGGGTAGTCCAAGTTGTGCTTGGTGACGAGCGTGAAGATCGCATTGAGCGCCAGCAGAGCCGTGGCACCGCGAGAGTCGAGGCACGAAACCAGGAAGTCGTGCAGCAGCGTCGGCTTGCTGAGATGTGGCAGGATCTGCGCGTGCAGTCGTACCAGCACCTCGTGCGTGGCGGCCAGACTGAGCTCACCACCGATGAGCGAGCCTGGCGCGACGCCAGCGGCAGCAGCCGACTTCTCGGTCTGGCGACGAGGAAGCAGAAGTTCGAGCCACGCGGCCGAGAACGCGCCGCGCTGGGCACCGATGCTGTGTACCATCTCGTGCAAGGTTCGCCTCTTGCGCTTGGAGGCTCCAGCAGCGCGTGCGGCTGCGCCCAATCCACCAATGGCCTTCTTATCTGCTGCGCGACGCTGCTCGCCTTCAGTGGCACCCGCGCGCACGCCACCCTCGTCGTCCGAGTCCGAGAACCAGCCAGTCATGTCATCGTCCTCCTCCTCCTGACCATCGTCCGAGTCACCGTCATCCACCACCGAGAGGCCCTTGCCGCCAGCTGCAGCCTTCTTCTTCTTCTTCTTTCCACCGCTGGATCCAAGCGGCGGAATCGACAGCTCGTCGACCAGGAAGTTGTTCAGATCGTCGGCCGAAGTCGGAATTGCAGTGAGCTGGATGAGGAGCGCAAGCGTGTGTGCGCGAAGCTGCGTGTTACCGAGAGTGCTCGGTGCGGGCTTTCGCAGCGCCAGGCTGATCTCGCGGAGCGTGGCGAAGCGGACGTCGTCGTACTCCTCGAGGCCGCTCTGGATGAACTTGCTGCGCACGTCCTCGGGCACACCCGCGTGCACACGCACCACCTGGTAGCGCGTGCCTGCGTCGCCGTGCCCAAGCTTGGTAAGGCTAGGCGGTCCTGCGATGAGCGCAAGAGTCAGCGCACGCCACGGCGATGCCGACCAAAGGGCGGGCGTAGTGGAGAGGGATAGAGGCGATTCTTTGCTGGACGAGCCTGCTTTGGATGAAGCCTTGGAAGCGGCGGCGATACGCGTGAGAGAAGAGGAAGCGGAGGTCTCGAGCTCGACGATCATCTGGAGTGCTTCCAGGCGGAGTGCTTCGACCTCGTGAGCGAGCAGGGCGCAGAGGAGCTCGACCGTCTCGTTCCAACGCATCCTGATCCAGTCGGCCACCTTGTTCTGCGCCTCCTTGGCCTTTGCTGACGAAGAAGCCGCTGAAGCCGCTGCATTGTTGCCTGCCTTGGCACCGTAGGGGAGGATGTAGCCGTCCTGGTCCACATCCTTATCGAAGGCGATCCTGTCGTCGGCGCTGAGCGACTTCATGGATCGGACCAGCACGAGGACAGCACGGTGAACAGCGACAGCAGCATCCTTCTTTTCCTTGCTCGAGCGTTCGGTCGAGGAGGAAGCGCCGAGCTTGGCGAGCTTTTTCGCGAGGGCGAGGAGGTCGGTGAGAGGGTTGAGGTCGGACGAGGACAAGAGCGCCGATTGCAATGCCTGCACTTGTTCCAACGAGGTCGAGGATGACGAGGCGGACGCCGCCGATGAGCTGGCGCCCGCCTTCTTTGAGGTGCTGGTCTTCGCCATTGCGATGCGCAAAGACAAAAGTTCAAGGTTGGTGTTGTCGATGCTGGTGAAGAAGCTGCGAGGCCTTCACCCTGCAGTCAGGCTCCCGGAAATTTTTCTTCCACTCAGCTCCAGCCCCTGCCTGCCAAAGACGCGAAGTTCCTCCAAAAAAATAGAAGGCTCAATTCAAATCTCGGATGTCGGGGAAAACACTTCGCCACTCACTAGCCGCCCCTCCACGCCGAGGTGTCAAACGAGCCACAGCTAAGACACAGTCACACCCGCACACACCAGAACGAGGCAAAGATGCGAAACGTGATGCATGACGAACGAAGACGGAGCGTGCATGATATGGTGAGTGTGCGCGATGATGGGATGCTGGAGTAGTTGGGCAGAGAGACGCAGCACATGTACGGACGAGAAGATGCAGGTTGCTCGCGAAGCGTCATTAGGACGGCTTCGCTAGGATTAGACGGGAAATGATATAGATGCTTCGACCGCAGACGAAAACGGATCGCTTGGAGGACAATTGCATGGCGGAAGCTCCGACTTCTCAGCGAAGAAGAGGCTGGAATTCTTGCACCTGGTACCACAGCTCCTTGCGCAGGTCCTCCTTGGTGATGCTCTCCTTCTGCATGTCAAAGTAGAAGAAGTCCGGGTCGAGACGAGGTGCGCCGGGCTCATCGTCGGGGTCGTGGTAGGCGGAAAGGTAAGGGTGCTGCAAACATTCCTCGACCGTGAGGCGGTTGCGCGGGTCGAAGGTGAGCGTCTTCTGCAGAAAGTCAATCGCCTCGGGCGAAGCCTTGGGGAACAAGGTGCGGAAGTCTCTGCGCTTGCGCAAGGGCATAGAGCGGATGTAGTCACGCGAGCGACGGCTGTTGATGTTGTGAAATTCCTCGAGCGTGGGCGTGCCGAGCACATCGAGGATCAGCGAGAGCTGCTGATGGTAGTCGCGGCCAGGGAAGAGCGGTCGGCCGGTGAGCATCTCGGCCAAAATGCATCCGACGGCCCACACATCGATGGCCTTGGTGTACTGCTTGAAGGTGAGCATGATCTCGGGCGCGCGATACCACCTGGTAGCGACGTACTCGGTCATGAAGCCCGTGTCCTGGTCGGCAGTGAGCACGGAGCGAGCCAATCCGAAGTCGCACACCTTGAGGTCGCAGTTGGCGTTGAGCAGGATGTTGCTCGGCTTGAGGTCGCGATGGATGACGTCGGCGCAATGCATGGGCTTGAGCGCACGCAGAGTCTGGTACGTGAAGTACTGGCAGTGGTCGTCCGAGAGCTCTTGGGTACGGATGACGCGGTGCAGGTCGGTCTCCATGAGCTCCTGGACGAGATAGACCTCGGTGAAGGCCTCGTAGGTGCTGGGCTTGATGATGTCGAGGATGCTGATGATGTTCTCCGAGACGTCGCACTCTTGGAAGAAGCGCAGCAGCTTGAGCTCACGCAGCGTTCGCAGCGCAAACATCTGGTGCTCGAAGGGCTGGATCTTCTTGATGGCCACCTTCTGACCCGTGGCGCGGTGGATGGCGCTGCAGACGACACCGTAGGCACCTTCGCCGATGATCTCGCAGACCTTGTACTTGCTGCCGACGCGGAAGCTGATGGCGTTTTTGTATTTGTCGTTTCGCGAGACGGGTTGCGGAGCGGCAGCGGCGGGGGCGACGGCAGCATTCGCATTTGCGTGCGAAGGCGCCGTTGGTTGAGGGACGGACGGTTGCGGCGGTTGCGAAGGACGATGCGGCAGTTGATGTTTTTGCGCGTTGTATGATTCGGCAGCGCCCCGATTGGATTTGGCAATCGGTTCCATGTCAAAGCAGACATTGTCGACGTCGCAAGTCGGCGTTGAAGGACCGTTGGAGATGATGGAGGCGAGCGAATCGACCGAGGACGTCGAATGCGATTTCGACGGTGGGCGATGAGACGAAGCAGAACCCGAAGTAGCGGGCAGAACGGATGGGGCAGGATTCCAGTCGTGGTGTTGCGAAGGTCGCGAAGCGGCGACGTTGCGAGACGAGGAGGCGGACATGGAGCAAGACGCAGACGTTGAAGTCGCAGAATCGGAGTCCGTAGGCACGTCGTCGCAAAGAGCGCCAGCATGGCGTTGGACGGTGCGGTCCGACGCAACAGATGAAGGCGCGACATTGGCGATCGACATGTTGGACATGTTGTAGTGAAGAGCGGCGGCCGAGGTGGAGCAGACGTTGTCGAGGTAGACGTGGGCGTGATCAAAGGTCGCCATGGTTGCAAGCAAAAGCAGGGTGGGGATGAAAAGACGGATGGAAGTTGTCAGAAGATCCGTTGCTTTGCGCAGTTGGGTGATGGCAGAAGTTGTGGCGACGAGGATGCGGCTGAACTCTATATAGGATCAAGCTCGACGCGACGGCTGCGAGGCGGAACGACGATGCCGGGACAAAGGATCGAGATCAACTCTAATCCAGGGGCAGGCGACGCAGAGGCCTGATGAAGCAAAGAAGGCGAGAAAGAAGGACGATGCAGGACAAAGGAAGACGGACGGGATCAAAGGGGCCAAGGCAGGGATGAGTCGCTGATATAAAGGAAGACGGCGCCATCCCCTAGATGAGCGTGCAACGCCCGGACTGGGGCTCAGCGGGACTGCATTTCGATAGAGGCGCTTGGCAAGCTCCAGGGTCCACCTCGGCAGGGTGCGCCACGGCACCAAGCGTTCGGCGCAAAGTGACACCGAGCGACGACTGGCAGCCGATGGACAGTAAAGCGTGCCAGCAGGGCGCAAGACAAAGGAGAAGGAGGGGGTCGTGCGTGCAGCCCGAGGGGCCTGAGCGGCTTGGAAAGCGTGCTGCTGGCCTCGAAGGCCCGGCAAAAGTGTGACGCATGAAAAGCATGTGGATGAAGCACAGCCAAGGCGGAGCGCGAAGCGGCGTGGTTGGCGCAACTGCGGGTTCCCGAGCAAGAGCACCGATGAAGCCTATGCCCGCTGGTAGCAACTTCCGACAACGACAGGCGAAGCGGCCGCATGATGGCGCTAACGCCCACCCTGCTGCAGCCTTGCAGCCCGTGCAAATAGAAAATTGGGCGGAAGGGAGAAAAAAAAAAAAAGGGTGCCAGGCAGCTGACGCGCGAGGTTGCCATCTGCCAACCCTGCTGAGCAGCGTGGCGAAAAAAAAAAATGCAGCCACGTTGCATATGTTCGGATTTTCCTTCTGCTCGAGACCTGGTTCTGGGCTGCAAGGAGATACCGGCGACATACGGCAGTGCGCAACAGGCAGTCTGGTTCGCAAAGACCGGCGCCTTTGTTGTCCGCTTCTTTGCGTGCAGTCGCCCGTGGAGAGAAGGAGGTCCGTGTCGAGTGGGGGATCAAAGGGGGCGCACCCCGTTCAGCCGGTCGCAACTCTGCATGCAGAGTCGGCGTAACCAGCTGCACGAAAAAGAGGGTTTCTCGGCGCAGCGTTTGCACATTTTCGAGGGTTGCACTCTGCCTTGTGCCAACGGCGGGGATGACAACCTTGGCCTGCCCTTTGGCAGCCAGCCCCGGCCGGCCCACCCTCGAACGAGCGTGCTGCGCCGGGCAGCTGGAAATGCGAGCATCCACTCCGCTCCGCCGAACAAAGGGACCGCCAAAGTCGCCCTTGCCACGAGGCAGATGCCCCTCGGCGCTGAGAACTGGCACCGCGTCTGAAACCGACAAATACTCGTCGGGGCTGCAACTGAGACACTGCGAGCGATCGCGCTCTCGGCCAGGCTGTCATTATTAATACCATTCGGCCTGGATGACGATCGTCTGCGAGCTGGACGTGGAGCCAGGCATGCAGCAATCCCAACAGGCAACAGCGCAACGGAGCTACGGCGCCACAGAGCAACGGTGCGGCGATACAACGGCGCCTAGACGCAGCGAGTTGACAGCGCTCGCCTAGAAGCCAGCGCCAGCAGCCCAGCGTTGAATGCTGACAACCGACTCGCCGCGCCAGCGTGACAGCTGTCGCTCCGCGCAGAGAGCCAAGCGAGGGCGGGCGGCGCGAGGAGCCAAATTTGAAAATCCGACCGCTCGCCATCGACTGCTTGCCCATCGCCGATGCTAGAGCCGATAGACCATCGCCGAGATCTGCTGAACGGTTCGGGATGTCCATCATCTGGCAAGCCTGAGGTCCTCGCGTCGCCAGCCACATCGTCGCCAACTGAGAATTGCCGATACCGGGGATGACTTACCGAATCTTTCTGACCGCTGCCGACTGCGGGCTGTTGTCGGCTGCCTGATCCGTGTTGGTGACAGCCTTGTCGGTGGGCGCCAGGGCATTTCCGACGCCGTTCGCGGCTGCTTGCGCGGGCATCATGGCCGAGTCGCTGGCAGTGTTGGTGCTGACCATCGTCGAATCTTTTTGCTGCTGATCGGCTGAGTCGGCTGCCTGGATGCGGTTGTCTGCTTCGCCCGCTTTCGTCTCGGAAATGTCGAAGGGTGGCTGATAGAAGGACGATGTCCTTTGGTGATGGTGGGCAGGAGGTTGCTGAAGAGTTCCGATGTTGGCATCCGAGCCAGGAGCGTGTGACTGCGCCACAGCTGACGAGGGGAACATCTCCACCTTGCCATCCGTCTCCACTTCTTGTCCCTTCATCCCCGTAAGGGCATCGAACGCGCTAAGTCCTTCCATTTTTCACCTCGAACCGTCGAAGATTGATGAGGACAAGACGGAAAGTAGATGAGCGGGCAGAGGTGGAAGGTGAAAGGAGCCGGTCGGAGCGCGGCGTGGGCAAGATGATGGCCCAAGTCACACGTTGCCTTTCTTCTTCCGAGCCAACGATCGTCGGTCGCTTCCGAAAGCAAACTCATGCATTCAATCTCGCACGCCAGAGGGACCGAACCAAAATGCGTCGAGGACGCCCCGACCGATCGAAGTGGGATCTTGCAGATTGAAGCTGCCAAGCCTCATGCAACAACGGACACGCAAAGCTGACGGTCCGTCTTTTGTTCATTTCATATGCGCTCCCACTGCCGCCACCGAATGCACACACGGCGCGAGCGCGCGCAGCACGGACGCCCCTGCAGCAGCATCGGCGTCCAGCCCCCACTCTCTTCTGCATACCTCCTCACTTCGATGACCAGCAAAGAATCACGGTCAGAGAGCGGCCCCAGATACGCCACTGCACGTATCTGGGGCATTAAAGACGCATCTTGAGCGGTAAAGACCGTTTTCTTTCATGCATCTATTGCGCTGACTGACAAAGAGAAAGAAAATAAACATCTTCAGATGGCAAAGTGAAAGGAGGCACGAGCGCTAAAATTGGATGACATCGTTGGCCTCTTGTGACAGATGACGAGCGCTCATGGGAGAAGCGGCGTGAGCTCCGTCCGCGTCATTTTCCTGGAAGAGAGGCGACCTGGACGGAGCACACTGGCTGAACGTTGCACTGCGCTGCCGCACCGTACTTGTCATCGAGCGTCTCGGCGACAGGGCCGATGATCGACAAGGCGAACGGTCCTGCCATGTCGCCGAGTAGCAATCGTAGCCATCCCCAAGCCCTACTCCCAGCCAAGGCGACCCATGAGCGGCAGGGTTTTGGTCCTCGTAGGAGTCATTGTACTCGAATGCTGCGTGTGGCTCGCTCCGGCCTGGGGAAGAGTCGATCGCATTGCTGCCGTCTCTGCCACCTGCGAATGAGCGACGAAGCCTCGTGCTCGAACGCCAATGCGAGGGGATGTCTGGACCAGCGCGCCCAAGGCTGAGCGACTCGAATGTGGTCTCGTCCTCCTCGCTCCCTCGCGCTAGCGCATCCGACTCCGGCATAGTGCTCGACATCGACCGAGATGATCCATCAGCATGACCGAGATCGAAGCTAGCGACTGGTAGCGGATGATCCTTGTGGCTCCCGGTCGCCAGCGCCTCGTTGTTGAGTCGGATCTGTGATTTTCGAATCTTAGCCAGCAGACCGGCCGTCTTTGGGAAGACAAAGCTTTTGCGTGTCGACATGCGATTTACGACCGGGGAAGGCGGCAGCGAGTTGGTATTGTCCTCGAGCATCGATGGCTCGCCTGCCTCAGCTAGCTCGACAGGAGGTAGCGAGATGCGCGTGCTACGCTTCATGTAGTAGCTAAGACACCGATCAATCTCTTTGTCGTCGCCGTCATACGGACTCGCTGCCCTGATGTTGTCCCAGCCGCTCTCTGGCAGCAGCTCTGGCCTCCCAGATAGCGACTCCTGCTGGAGTTCCGAATGGCAGGAATCGGAACGTTGAAGCTGCGCGGCTGAATCATTGCAAGCAGGCCATTTGCTTCGTTCGCCGTCGACCAATGTAAACTCGCTCTGCTGGGCGTGTGCCATCGGTAGGCTGACATGACCGTGCTGCAGGCTAGTTTGTGAAGCTTGCCTTGACTCTCGATCCATCACCTGTGCCGTGTTGTTCACAGACTTTTCGCCTGGGATCTCGGGATGACCAATTTTGAGGCGAAGGTCCGGGGCAGAACCAGCTTTCTGGACCGCATCCCTAAGACGTTTGCGCCATAGGAAGATCGCTCCGAGTAGCACAAGCAGAAGAACGACTCCACCTGCAATTGCTGCGGATAGAATTTCAACGCTGAGACCCGTCCCAGCTGGTGATGCCTGGGCAGGACGCACGTCATTGTCCACGCTGGGTCCGGGCAGGCTGGTACGCTCGCCGTCTCCGTTTGGCGGCGCAGGGATCGAGGCTGTTGGCACTTGTGTTGGCGGTGATGGAGATGCGAACGATTCTGGTGAGGCGGACTGGGGTGCCTTTGCCGCAGACGATGCGTTGGGCGCCTGCGCGGACGGATCTCGTGCGTCGCCGTCCTGACTCAAACCTTTGTCCTTTGCGCCATCGTCTTTGCTGGCTTTTGGATGCTTTCCGTGTTTCTTCTTATGGTGTTTTTGTTTGCCATCGTCGTCCTGTCTCTTGTGATGCCTCGATCGAGGCTCTGACTTGAAGGACACCTTTCGCATTGTATACCAGTGACCGAAGAAACCGCAGAGATCCGCTCTTGCCGGAAAGAAATTGGCTCTCACGACAGAAGCAACACTGGACGAGGAGCGAGGACGAAAAAGAATGTGAAGAGATACAGAACGTACGACCAGCGCAACGGTGTCTGCAGACCTTGAGATCACGAGAGAAAAGGATGGAAGAAGGTAGCTGGACAGCCCCGGCGCGAATCTGCCACAAGTCTCAAGCTTCTTGCCTACCCTATGGCGTCCATCTGTTCGGCGTTCATAAGGTGGGCGAGGAGCAAATTGCTGTGCACAGGCTGTGGGTGCGAGGCGGAACCTCATCCCACTCAACCTGTGGCTGTTTGAGAGGCGAAATTGCGATGCATGGCAGTACATGAGCTCATCGAAAATTGTGGGCAGTCCAAACGATGCCGGAGCATCGCGGTTCCCTGCTGACGGTCATTTCATGGCCGCAGTGAGCGGCGATGTCCCCCAAAATGTCTTTCTTCCCCCTTCAGACAGACTAAGACAGACTGTTTGCTTGAGACCAAACTCTCCTGCTGTGGATATTTTTAGCAGTGCTCGGTGCTCCATATGCAAAGCTAGGAAGCGATTATGTCAAGCATGACTGACGGACAAGCTTTGTCAACCTCGAATTCAGCTCCTCAGACTCGATCCTGAAGGCACAGAGGATGAGTAGAAGCGGATGGCAAGCGTTGTATTTCAGCGGGTTGTCAGTGATCAGACTGCCGAAGTGAAGTTGGAGAGGATGATGGCTATTGAGGTGCGACCTTGTACGGGACGTAGACCCAGTCCTGGCCTCTGTCCATGATCACGCGACCGATGTTGAAGCCTGGGAGCTTTCTAGCGGGACTCGAGGGGGTAGCACTTCGATCAATCACGCCGATGTATTGAAAGTAAGTGCCGGGGCTGCCCTCCTTCTCGAAAGTGCGCCAAACGAACAGCTGCCATAGCGCTGGGCGTTGCATCAACATCCTGGATCCCCCTTCTCCTACAGTGATATAGGGTCGTGCAGGGTTATATTTTTCCGGAATTACATAGATACCGGGCTCGGCCTTGCGGAAGCGAGCTCTCGTGTTGCTGAAGGTCTCTTCGATCAGCGCCCACGGAAGCTTTTCATCGGTTCCCTGGTACGGACGGAAGGTCCCTAGCTCAAGTACCTTTGATAAGCGGCCGACATGAGTAGCAACGCGCGATAAGATCGATTGGCGATCCTCGAGGGACAGGCGTGGAGGAGCGTGAGCTTCACGCAAAAGAGCAAAGCTCTCCGGGATTCGAAGCGACGAGCCAGGCCCTTCGAGGTGAGCTGAACTGCTCTCGAACGGTTCCGCAGCGAGGACGGAGCCCGGGTGAGAGAAGCCAGACGTAGCGATTGAGGGCGCCGCGGGCTGGAAGCGAGGACCGGCTTCTCGAGCTCCACTCTGCCCTGCCTGCTTCCCTACGTCTGGAGCAAGCTCGCCAGTAGTCCGGAAGTGCATGACTCGTTCGTCATTGTCAGCGAGGTTTGCCAATTCTGCGACACCTCTCCAGAAGTCGTCACCAGCGCAGACGCTACCTGCCAGTGCGAGGACCGCCACAAAGAGAAGAGAGACGGACAAGCGCATACTGCAGAAGACTGCGCGATCGCGGAAACAGTGGGAAGGCGGTGGAGAGTCTGTGCGAAAGAAAGGCGTCAAGGTCATGAGACCGCTCAAGCCGCTTTTATCTGTATTCCCATTTGCCTGATGGGTACAGAATCGTGACTGACGTAGCCGGCTCTGTCGCATTGCTGCTCCAGCACGGCAGACAGAGCCAACCTTGTGAGGAGTCACCTTTTCCCTTGTTCGTGGGTGCCATACGGTTTCATATCAAACAATGGCTTGCCGGTGAGAACTCAGCAATCATCGTATGAAGGGCTTGACCTCCACCTACGATATGAATCGAGCTCGATCGGCCGAGTCCCGGTGGGGTTGTTAGACAAGCCTGCGACAACCGCATTATACCATAAGGCAAACAATACGAACTCAAAGGATCAACACCCACGCTTCACATGCGGCTTTCCGATATCATATCATAACAAAGCTTAGCCGACGCTGCGTTGCCTCTTCATCAAAGCCATCTGCACCGTCGCGAGTCACTTTGCAACTGCCGCGCATGACGCCCGCATCGAGCACGATGTACCATAATGAAGAGGTCTGATCTCGTTGCAACAGCCTTCTACACTTCCACAGAAGCTGGCAAAGCGACCCTCGGCTTTCTTGGAAGGTCCCTGCAATCGTCGCAGCATTTCATCTTACAGTAGACCGAGAGCGGAGGGCGACGTTTAATAACACGGAAAATTGTGGGACCTTCATATCGACGCCGGTCGGCATCTTGCGCAGACAAATTTGTGGCAACATATCCTCCTTTTGCTCCTGGCCGAGCGGTTGCCCAGAGCTTTGACTGTCTCTCAAAGTTCAGGCCAAGTTCAAGAATTGAATCGAACAACTGAAGGGATGACATTCAGCTGTTGCGCAGAAATGTATTGAACAGGCGACGCTACTACATAGAAGGACGATCGGGGTAAACCGGATACCGCACCTCGTGCGCAAACTTGACATACATGAGCGATGATCCCCACGTACGAATGCGGTCGATGCCCCTAGCAGTGCCCTTGAGCACATCCTTCTTGAAATCGTGGAAGCGACGCGGAGTCGGATAATTGAAGGCTCCAAGATACTGGAAGATGTGAGACTTAGGCGCGCCGACCTCTTCCCAGACACCAAGGTAGATATGATTCGTAGTTGCGCTGTTGAATCCGTGCACAGCTCGAAATTCCGGCGTATGGGCGAGGAGTTGAGCCATCAAGTAGCGGCGATCGCCAAGCTCAATGGGCCACATCCCAAAAGATAGTCCACGCCTGGTCGCCTGCACCAGGAAATTTTCAACGTCCGCCTGACTCGGGCGTCCATCGTATGGCCATGCTTTTTCTTCGCGCTGTAGCCTTCGCCAGCCGGTCTCGTCCAGAAACGTCTTCATGAAGTCGTGCAAAGCATCGCGAACTTCAACCGAGGTCAGTTGACGATAGGGGTGTCCGGCGATGTACTCGAAATCTTGCTGGAGCATGCTCAAGTCCTTGTCGAGCCCCTTTGCAGCCTGGTACTCGATTCCCGATGACGGCGCGTATGGATATACGCGCGCCAGGTCATCTTGTGTGACCATGTGCTCCCATTTGAGGGGTTGGTGTCCAGCAAGCTCAGCTTCGACCTGTTGGGGGCTCAAGCTGGACGAGGGCCGACGCGAAAGGAGCTCCTCCCTCGTAGCGGCAACCACTCGCTCGAGGTCACTCGGCAAAAGTCCGAAAGCCAGATGAGCCGCAATGACCCTGATTGCGACCCAAATGAGAGACAGTTGACGAAGAGGAATCATTCTGAAATGGAAAGGATGTAGAAAGCTGTCGAGATAGTGACATCAAGGAGGCTCATCGAGTGGACCTTTATATTTTTCGGCTCCCCATGCGGCTCTCCATGCTCAGAAGGTGAAATCGTCAGTGATCTATGCTCAGAAGGTCGGTCGGGATTCGGCGGACCGCCAATAAAGTTGACAATTGCCGCCATTTCGTAGGATATGATATCATTTTGCCACGTTGTCGGTAGTGGTCAGCTACAGTATGATAAGCTCATTGCAGCGACTCACTTCCGGATGTTGTGGAATGGAATTGTTCTGATGCAGCTCTGTGCAATAGTCCACATGCGACCCGACAGAGGCTATGAGGTCGAGAGGCTGCGAGCCATGAGGAGGCGTGTCTTTGCGAAGGAGATGTTCTGCATCGGGCCCGATCTGAGCTAGTTGCCGATTGTACGGTATTTAGCCGCGGTAGGCGCGGGACTTCTTCGCATGATGCGGGGTTGGACATGCATGAGCCCTTATCGGGCCAACCCTTGCTCCGGAACACCATCTCTTCTTCTCGCCACCGGCTCGCCTCTGCGTCTCGACCAGAAAAGGGCAAAGATGAGAGCTGTACTCCAGCGCGTCAAAGGCGCGACCGTGCATGGTAAGCAGGCGGCCCTAGGACACGAAAGACGACCCCGATTCCTGACGCAGCCGTTCACACCCCGCTTCTGATGATGCCACGATATGATCAGTCGATGGCAAGCTCGTCTCGAAGATCGGACCAGGCATTGTAGCGCTGATCGGAATCTCTACGGAAGACACTGCGGCCGAGATCGTACCGCTCGCGAACAAGATTCTGAGCACCAAGCTGTGGAACGAGAACCAGGAGGCATCACAGATCACCGTCCCCCCGCAGTACGAGCCAAAAGCCTCTGGCTCGACCAGTGCGAACGAGTCGACGGAGACCGCGGCAGCAGCTACAAACGGAGAGACGGAGGAGGCCAAAGCGCGTTCGGAACAGGTGTGGGGCGGCAAGCCGTGGAAGCGCTCTGTGGTCGAGCTTGGAGGCGAGGTGCTCTGCGTCTCGCAGTTTACGCTGTTCGCACGCACTGTCAAGGGGACCAAGCCAGACTTCCACCGCGCTATGGGCGGCAACGATGCACGAGTGATCTACGAGGCTCTGCTGAAGAAGCTGGGCGACAGCTATGCGCACGACAGAATCAAGGACGGCGCCTTCGGCGAGATGATGGACGTCTCGCTCACAAACGACGGTAAGCAAGCCAGCTTTGCCTTTCGTCGATGATTGCTCGCACAGATGACTGACAGACAATCACGCTTCATCTTTGCACTGATACGACCGAACTCCAACAGGACCGGTTACGATCTGTAAGTGTTCGGCATCATGCTTGCTGCTCTCGAGATCGAGCGAGGTTCGGCTGACAGACCATCTTCTACGCTTTCACATCCACAGTGCTGGACACGACCGAGAAGAAGTAGGTTGGAACGACGCAAATGGCATGCAGATGCGAGACACGGCAATCTAAGCATCATGTAAACTAGACACGACAAGGATCTCATTAGACGTAAGCCGAATAGAAGTTTCGACAGTACTTTTGGGAAGAGACGCAGTTGCGAGAAAGTCGTTGTGATGGGCTGCAAGAGTGCTTAGCTTTCACTCTTCCGAGGACCTGTTTGCTGCGGCTCGGTCTCGAGGCCGGGGGCAGCTGTGGGTTCGTGTACTTTCGCGTGGTTGCGTCGAAGAAATCGGCTTCTTGGTCCGCTTTGCCATCGCACTGGTTCGCGGTCTGGTCCCTCTCCACCACCCCCACTAGACGGGAGACCCCAGACATGCTCTAGTCCCTTCCAAGGATTCTCCCTTACGTGGCGCACCTTGCTGGGCCAGCGTTTGGCAAAGTCGCTGGCGACCATCCAGCGGTAGACGCCCTTTGGCACCACGACGTCGGCGCCAGCCATCCGAATGCGCGTCTCGATCTCTGCGCGCGTGGCATGTGCCAGATCCTGATCGGACATCTCGGACGGTGCTGTGATCTCGGATGACTGCGCGTCGGTGTCAAAGACGATATCGACGAAACGCGACACATCGACGCCTGTTGCCTCGGGTAGCAGCGACAGTGCGTGCAGAGACCCTTGACGCGATAGTTGAGAGGGTGAAGGATGGCGAGACGTGAGGCGTCGGACGAGGTTGGTCATTTTAACCATGTGCGAGAGGAAGAGTCGGCGCCGATGCTCGGCTTTGTGCTGCTTGCGCCTCGCCCGTCGAGCTTTTGCTTTCAGACGTGCGACCAGCGGCGGCGGATGTCGGAACGACGGCCTTGGTTTGGCAGGTGGTGGCGGCAAGACCACACCCTGGCTGTCGACCTCTGTGGTGCTGGACCGAGCAGGGCTGCAAACGGCCGCGAGAAATCAGTTTGCAAGAGATTCTCGTGTGCCCTCGAGGACGTCATCGTCAAACAGGCCAGCAGTCTCCTGCTTTTCCTCTGCAGACGCAGCACTCGAGGAACGAGCTGGCAAGATGACTTTACATCGTCCCGCTTCTCCGATCTGTGACTGAACGTCCGTTAGATGCGCCTGATGGGGTCGAAACTCATCGCAGTGCGCACGATGAATTTCATCCCAAAGCCTCAACTTGGTAATACCCAGCCCAAGCGGCACGGCACCGTCGAGTGTCGACATTGTCATCGCTCCTCCTTCTCCCCATCGACGCATCATGTAGGAGCTCGCTGACTTATATGTCTGAGACGAAAGCGCCTCTCGGGAGCTCGGTACCATCTTCGAGAGACAAGCTTTTCAGAAAAAGCCGCGCGAAGCGCCTTAACGTTTAGAGTTAGAATGAGATCGGCGTGGGCACCGGAAGTGGTGGCCCGGCTAATGACTTGCTTAGCCAGGTGTGGGGATCTATGACGGTCTACATTGATCTGTGACTACGTTCGGCCTGAACTATGCTGGTTCCGCGGAGAGCTAGAAAGTGCGTCCTAGTCCGCGCTAGAGGAAAGACACGGCAAGATGAGAGATGCTTTTGCGGGAACGTTTCGTGTCGTCTTGGCGACTCGGCCTGAGGCGAGCGAACGCCACCTCATGCGAAGCTCAAGTCCATGCTCGGCAAGGTTTAACCAGCCAAATCGGTGCATCGAGTTGGTCTTCGCTGGTCGTATCGTCTTCATGGTGATGGGCGGGCGAATTTTGCATGTGTTAGCTCGCTGTATATAGACATAGCAGCATCGCGCGAAAATCTCCAACTACGTCACAGGTCCGCAAGCCGAAAATAGCGCTGGGCTGTGTCACTTTCCACAGCGGGAGGGCGGGCGGTGCTCCACATGCGATGGGTTGGGGTAAACCCTGCGATTCACGCTCGCTTGTCTGCATGACAGCAGCCGGCCGCAGGCACAAGTGGCACGAGGTCCAGCGGAGCATTCCTGCTTTCAAGACCTGCGTTTCGGTCTTGAGGCTCAAACATAAACTGCTTGGACCGCCACGTAACGTCCTGATTTCCCCCCACCATCATTTCCTGCCCACATCCAACCTTGACGCTTCGAGTCTACCGTGCAGGCAGATCACAACACTCGACTCTCTCATCGACAGCATGGCGAGCTACGTGGCCAACAAGGTGACCAAGCGGTTCGTCTCTGGCCAGGCGAAGCGGTACGAGCCCGAGGATCCGCTGTACGAGTTCTACACGGGCAACGATGGCAAGCAGAAGCGACGCAAGCGTGCCCTCCCTCCCGGTCTTACTCGCAAGCAGGCGAAGCTGCTCAAGAAGATCAAGAAGCGCGCGCACTACCTCGACAAGGGCTTCTACGTGTGCGGGCTGCGCTTTGGCTGGACGTTCTTCATCGGCCTCGTGCCTGGACTGGGAGACATTACGGATGCGATCCTCAACTACACGCTCGTGGTGAAGCCGGTGCGACGCGAGCTGGACGAGGCGCCCGACTGGCTGGTGCGGCAGATGCTGTTCAACAATGCCGTCTCGGCAGGCATTGGTCTGGTGCCTCTGGTGGGCGATGTGGCTCTGGCGGCTTGGAGGGCCAACTCGAGGAACGCCAAGCTGCTCGAGGAGCTGCTGCGCGTGAGGGGCGAGGAGAACATCGCCAACGGACTGCCTGACCTCACGCCCCGATCGCCAAACGATACGCATCCCGGCCAGAGCGCCGCACAGAGCCACGTGCAGCAGTCTGGCGACGCAACCAGTTCGGCGGTGGGTAACGCTAGCACCGCTGGTAACTCGACGTCCAATCTCGTTCACAACAACAAGGCGGGTTCGAACCAGGCCGCGTTCCAGGCTCCCGCAGCAGCAGGTCAGCAGCCCATGCAGGACACCACGGCTGTACCCGCCTCGGGCGCCGCCACCAAGAAGTCGTGGTACTCCCGCAAGTAAGCTCTGGCGTTTTCAGCCGGCCGACCATATACCCACCCCAAGCATCATTTTTATTCGATCCCGTTCGTCGCACACACTCGCTCAATGAGGCCAGAAATACAATCCTGTTCCACCTGTCGATGCCTCAGCTTGTGAGATTGCAATGCAGAGATGGATGTCTACTTGTACGGTGTGTATCGCTGGTTTCGCGCGGGGGTGTGATTTCTCGACGCGGACCTGCTAGAAGTCTGGCTGTCTGTGCCACCTACCGCTGGTGCCGAGTAGGAGCCGAGTGTGGGAATCGAGACTGCAGCAGGGGTGGCAGAAGCGTTGTTGTCAAAGTTCCAGAAGCAGAGATTTCCGTCCTCACCACCGGTGTAGAGGGTGTTGGTGTTGGCGTCCCACTCTGCAGACCTGATGATATCGGCGTGACCGTACAGGGTGCCATCCCCCTGTTCGGGGAAAACCGCGCGGAGGTGCCACGACGATGGCTGGCTCGGGTTGGACAATGGGATGGAGATGGCTGCGAATGCGCCTTCCGACCTGCCGACGAACAGCGTGAGGTCCTCTGAGCCCGGGGCGACGGTGGGGTTGGGGAACGACGGAAGCGTGCTGAAGGCGTCGATGACATAGTCGGTCGACCACGGCGGTCGCAGGCTGTTGGACGAACGCACATCGGTGGTGGGTAGCAGCGGGTCGAACTTGTCCGCGTCAAAGAGCGAGAGGGTCTGCATGTCGCCAATCGCCCACACCTTGCCCAGAGCACGACGACGCGCTTCCGTCTCGACCTGACGCAGGTCCGACTCTTCACCTCCATCTTCCATCGCTGTATCCATCGCCGCAGCCGACGACGAGGATGGTGTGGAAGAGTAGATCCATCCGGCACGTGCGACCGAGTTGCCCGTGTTGCCCACCGAAATGACTGCATCGTCTTCCTCGGCGATGGTCGTGTCGATGGCCGAGACGAGGCCGTCGGTGGATCCGCTCAGCAGGATGCCCTTGTGGTTGACCGTGTCCGGATGGTACTGTAGCACAGTAACATCGTCGCTGTGCACCTCGTTATACTTGCTCTGTGGTGCTGCTGCGGATCGGATGTCCCAAATGTCGATGTCCGAATCGCCGTGTCCATACTGCTCGGTACCTGCTACGACGATATTCGCATCGTGCGGCGCGGGCTCCACACAAAGATACGGTGCCTTGGATGCGCCCTGAAGCGTCCACACTGGGCGTGCAAGTCCGGCTCTTGTGTCCCAGCACGCCACGGTGCCGTTGGATACACTGGCGACAAAGCTGCCCGAGCCAGGCGCAAGAGGCTTGGCCTGCGTGATGCGTGCATCCTTGAACGCACGCTGCGATTCGGCGACCACGCCGGACACCTTGTCAATCAGCGTGAGCGTGCTGTCGTCGGCAACGGCAAGCAGCGTGGGCACTCCGTAGGATGTGCTGAGCGAGACGAGGTGCGTGACGTAGGCGGGCGAGGCGTTGGGCGCCGCGTGCGGTGGAATGGCTTGTACGTGAAACGGTTCCTGGGCGCGGTAGAGGCTCGAGATGGATGCGAGCGCAGGAGCTCGCGCTGCTCCCGAGAGCGTGAGTTCCATGTCCTGGTCCATGGTGGCTGATGTGGGTATGTAGGTGGTGGCAAGAGGGTGTCCGGAGTGAACCTCGATGGCCAAAGCAAGGGTGCTGCTGGGTGGAGGCAGAAGAACTGCAAAACTTCGTGAGCCTAAATTTTTGAGTGCATTGCCAGGCGTCGATTTTTTCAGGTCGTGGGTGTTAGGCTGTTGAATGGCACGGGGGAAGTTGGTCGGGGTCCAAAACCAGCCCAAGCTGTGGCCTGGACACGCGCAGTGGACCGCACAGGCACGGCAGCAGATGCGTCATCCAACAGGGGCCAGGCTCAGCACCAGCCAGCATCCACCATCGCCCGATACTGCGATACACACCTGTCGCGCTCGCATCCACCATCTCCGCATCACCATCCATCTTTCAGCGTCACTACACACCTATACCGATCAAATCTTCGAATTCGAATACATCGTCAGGACCACCGTCAGCGCCAAAACATCACACGAGACCACCGCCTCAGCACCCGAACTCGTCGCAGGTCCACCAGCAGCTTGCTCTTGACGCACTCGCACGCACACATTCGCCTCACCTACTCCAGCACGCAGGCTCACAAGCTCGACTCCACCTGGTCACACCTCCGCAATGTCATTCAACGACTTAGAGCGCGGCTCTTCCTCATCGCGCGGCGGCGGTGCGGGCGGCAGTGGTGGCTCGCGCAAGACGCCGCTGCCATTGTACCGCGACGAGGTATCCAACACAGTACCGCCAGAGTTTGAGAAGCTCACGTCCAAGATCGGAATCCAGATCTTCAAGATCAACTCGAACGTCACGGCCATCCAGAAACTCATCACGCTCTCGTCTTCGCCCTCGACATCCAGCGCCCCGTCCAAAGCCGCAGGTCAGGACTGGAGCAAGCGCATCAACGACTTGATAGAGACCACGCGCGAGCTCGTCAAGGATGTCACCACCGACATCAAGCAACTCTCCGCCTTCCCGCTCGGCTCCGCCAGTGGAGCGGCCAAGCTGACGCAGGCCAAGCTGCAGCGCGACTTCCAGTCGGCGGCAATGCAGTTCCAGCGCGTGCAGAAGGATGCGGTGGCCAAGACGCGCGCCAAGCTGGAGCAAGACAAGCAGAAGGAGCGCCAGATGCTGCGGTCGCGCAACTCGCAGCTGCTCATCGACACCGAAGAGTCCGACCGGGGCGCGGCGTCGTCGCAGCAGCAGCCGGGTGCGGACGCGGGAGGCGTGCAGGCAGAGTCGCTCGATTTGCTACCCGAGGGTCCGAGCCAGGCGGATCTCGAGTATCAGGAGTCGCTCATCACCTCGCGAGAGGCCGAGATCCGAGAGATCGAGTCCGGTGTGCAGGAGCTCAACGAGATCTTCCGCGACCTGGGCAACATTGTGCAGGAGCAGGGCGGCATGATCGACAACATCGAGTTCAACATCAATTCGATCGCAGAAAACACCGCGGGAGCCGATAGGGAGCTGGTCGTGGCGCACGAGTACCAGCGCAGGGCGGGACGAAGATGCATCTGCCTGCTGCTCGTTGTCGGATTCGTCGTGGCCATCGTGCTGCTCGCCATCCTCAACTAGTCGCATCACCCCCACGGGCACGCGACTTGTCTGTCGTGACCATGTGTGCGTGCTTCTTGTTTTCTGCCTGTCCAGTGTGTCACCTGTAATGGACCTTTGATCTCTCAGCATTCTGTACTCTCCTGTGCATGGCCGTCGGGCAGATGGTGCTTGTTGGCAAGTCTGTGAGTCGATGTGCGGATTTGAACCAACGAGACACATGCGATCTCACACTCTGCGGTGAAAAATTAACTCCGGGTTCCGAGTCCCAAAATTTTCCATAGGCGCTGCTACCAAACCCTGAGCAACTCGATGGCCTTCTCCATACTTGCCGCCACCTGCAATCGTGCTCCAGCGGCGTGTCTCGATTCTTTCTCATTCTTCGCCAGGACGGATCCATACAAATCACCGACGCAACGAAACGCAGTAATCACAACCGTCGTACGAGGCTAGACAGCTACGACCTGGAACGGCCGTTCCACGACTTCCAAACGCTCCTTCACATCTCCGACCTTTCGTTCTACCATCCCGAAGGGCATCGAACATGAGGCAGCTCAAGTTTCACGAGCAGAAGCTGCTGAAAAAGTAAGTAGCGCGCGGTCTCGGCTCACCGTGGATGCAGACATACCTGGCCAGAAGGAAGTAGCTGACAACCATTCACCCCCTCGACTTGTTTCGTAGGCATGACTTCTTGGCATGGAAGCAAGATGCTGGTATGCGCGAGGTGAAGGTGATGCGGCGGTACCACATTCAAGACCGCGACGACTACCACAAGTACAACAAGCTCGTAGGCAAGCTTCGACATCTCGCGCTGCGTCTGTCGACTCTTCCCGTTGCGGATCCTTTCCGGGGCAAGCACGAGCAAGGAATGCTTGCCAAGCTGTACGATATGGGACTTCTCGACACGGGCGCCAAGATGTCCGACATCACTAACAAGCTCAACGTATCCGCGTTCTGCAGGCGCCGTCTTCCCGTGGTAATGGTGCGGCTCAAGATGTCCGAAACGGTCGGACAGGCGGTCAAGTACGTCGAGCAGGGCCACATTCGTGTGGGACCGGATACCATCACGGACCCAGCGTTCATGGTCACAAGGAACATGGAGGACTTCGTCACCTGGGTCGACACGAGCAAGATCAAGCGCACCATCGCCAAGTACAACGACGAGCTCGACGACTTTGACCTGCTCTGATCCGACGATCTACACGCAACTGTTTCTTCATACTGGCTCGGTCACTGTCACCACTCGACCGGTGCCGGCTCTTATCTCTTGGCTCCTGGCTCTTCGCATCTGTATTTGTATCTGCAATCATATTGTACTCTTGTCCCACCTCGGCGTCAGACTGACGACTGCAGGCTCTGTGCTTTCAATGAGACCTGAATGATCCCCCACATTATCGCTGACGGCCATGGAATCGTGCTGTCTCAATAGCAGGCATGGCAAGTCAACGACAGGTGATGTCAGTGCTGGTGCTCGATGCCGGTCATGACTAGCTAGATGGAGGGGCGGCTGCGAAGAACTCGGCGCAAGGTTGCACAGCGGCGGAAATCTTTTGGAATCCAAAAATTGGGCCAGATGGGCGAATCGGGCTGCAGGTGATCGTGCTCCTTTTCGCCGCTGCTGAGCGACCGAGCAACGCGTCCTCTGCTGCGCCGTTCTTCTCGCCGCCGCCCTTTTTGGTGCGCCAAACTCCACTTGGCAAGCAAGCGGGGTGGCGCGTCCGTGCCCAGACCAACTCAGCACGTTGTATCCCTCGCACCTTCTTGCTACTTTCGCCGCCTTTCTTCACACCACATCCTTCCATTCGGAGACCGCGCGCACTTTGCGAACGTCTTCTCGCCTCACACACACACACCCATGGCAAAGATGGCTTCCACCATCCCCATCAAGGTCAAGCACAATGGCAAGCTGCACGACATTGCGCTCGACACCGCCCAGCCCGCCACGGCGTTCAAGCAGGCGGTGTACGAAAAGACGGGCGTGCCTGCCGACCGCATGAAGGTCATGGTCAAGGGCGGCATGCTCAAGGACGATCACGACCTCACCAAGATCGGCGCGCGCCCCGGACAGACCTTCATGGTCATCGGCACGGCGGGCGAGCTGCCCAAGGCTCCCACGGGCCCCATCACGTTCATCGAGGACATGACCGAGTCCGAATTGGCGCTCGCCACGCAGTCGCGCGTCGGTCTCACCAACCTCGGCAACACGTGCTACCTCAACTCGACGCTCCAGGTGCTGCGTGCCATCCCCGAGCTGCAGACGGCACTCGGCAAGTTTGACGGCGGCCTCGGCGGTGCGGACGGCGAGCGGAATCTTACTGCCGCGCTGCGCGATCTGTACAAGAATCTCGGCCAGACCACCGAGCCCTTCCCGCCGTTTGCCTTCCTCACCATCCTCAGGCAGGTGGCGCCGCAGTTTGCCGAGATGGCCAGGGACGGCCACAGCTTTGCGCAGCAGGATGCCGAGGAGGTGTGGGTGCGCATCATCCAGGCGCTGCAGAACAGCCTACACGGCCTCTCGGCGCCATCGTCGTCGTCCGAAGGCGCTGCAGCTGCTGCAGGAGCCGAAGCGGCCGCATCGACGGCCGATGCTGCGGCGGTCGACTCGTCGCGTCGCTTTGTGGAGCAGTACATGACGGGCCACATGGTGATCAAGCGTTCGAGCGCCGAAGCGCCGGACGAGCCGGCATCGACGTCCAAGGACCCGTTCAGCATGCTGCAGTGCAACATCTCGTCGACGACCAACGAGATGACGTCGGGCATCCTGGACTCGCTCAACCAGCAGATCGAAAAGACCTCGGCCTCGTTGGGCCGGCAGGCGGTGTACGACGAGACGAGCCGCGTCGATCGGCTGCCCGCCTACCTGGCCACGCACTTTGTGCGCTTCTACTGGCGCAGGGACATCAACAAAAAGACCAAGATCATGCGCAAGGTCAAGTTCCCCTTTGTGCTCGATGCCACGCCCTTCCTCACGGACGAGTTGAAGGAGAAAACAAAGGAGACGAATCTGGCGATCAAGAAGGTCGAGAAGGATCGCGATGAGAGGGCCAAGATCCGCAAGCGGGCCAAGGCGAGGAAGGCGGCAGAGGACAAGGCGGCGAGAGAAGCAAAGGTTTCCGGCGACGTTGCCATGACTGATGCCACCTCCTCCACTGCCACTTCCGCTGGAGCTAATGAGGGAGAGGACAAGGATAAGGAGACGGTACAGACGCTTGGTCAAGCGCTGACGGTGGAAGAAGAGCTTGCTGAACGCGAAAAGGAACGCGCCTCTATCCGCGCCACTGTCCATCCGGACCTTGCTGCCGATGTAGGATGCAATGCCTCGGCACTTTACGAACTCGTCGGTATCGTTACGCACAAAGGTGCAGCAGCCGACGCGGGACACTACATCTCGTGGGTCCGAAAAGATCTCGACGAATCTTCGGCAGACCCAGCCGACCAACTCGAACACACCGACGCAGACCAACAGTGGTACAAGTTCGACGACGATAAAGTCTCCACCGTCGCACGCGACAAGATCGCCCAACTCGACGGAGGCGGAGAAGACAGCGTCGCCTACATCCTCCTCTACCGCTCCAAGCAAATCTAACCCCTCCCATCTCCCTTACCTCGTCGAATGTCTGCATCTCTCGTGTCGAATGAAACCCATTGATGGAATTCTTCCCATTCATTCTATTGCAACGTGCGGCGCGATCTAAATGTTTCGTATCTTCTGTACAAATCGACTCTTGTTTTTGTCAAGAGCGTGGGGTTTGGGGACCTAGGCCAGGTTGATGTGCATCTGTCCGCGCGCAGCGTACGTGAGCGCCATGCCAAATACGCACAGCGACCTGCGCTCCAGCGCCGCCTCGAGCCGGATGCGCTGCGCGTCGGCATCGTGCCGGGCCTCGTGCGTCTCCGAGCCAGCGGCCGACGACGCGCGCGGCGGCGAAGCAAGCGGATCCGTCGTCGTTGCCGACACGGGCGGCGTCGCCGGCGCTCCTCCGGGCGCAGGCGATTCCGACGCCGGCGACGCGCGCGGCGACTGCGCGCGCAGCCCGGCAAACGAGAGGTGGAAGCCGCTGCGTGCAGTCGAAGTGCTGCGACGCCAGAAGCGCGGCGGAGCAGTGGCGCCCACCGTCGCAGCGCCAGCGCCGTCGGCAAGCGCCGCATGTGCCGTCGAGCTGCGGCGCGGCGAATGGCCCGGCGAGACGCGACCGCGCGCACCACCTGCGTCGCGCTGCGCCTCGTCGCTGCTCCTCCTCGTCTGCGCGCTCGGCTTCTTCAGCTCCGGCACTGACTGCGACATTGCCTCGGCCGCCTCCTCGTCATCGTCGTCGTCTTCATCATCGTCGCCCTCGGACGACGGCTTGGATCCGCCTCGCGCAAGTGCAGACCCTCCGCGCGCCGATGAGCATCCCGACACGGATCGAGCGGTTCGTGGGCCTCTCTGCTCGAGAGCACCAAGCCTCTCGGCGCGACGCTGCTCAACACCCTTCCACGCCTTCTCCATCTCGGGCTTGTAGCGCAGCGCCACCGCTTGCGCCCACTGCTCGCCGCCCGCAAATCCGGCGATCGCCTTTTCGTAGTCGGTCCACGTGTAGCCGAACAGCGCCGGCGGCGACGGCAGCTCGAGCCGGCCCGCGCCGATGGGAAGACGCGTGTAGAGGACGTGCAGAAGCAGCAGGTTCGGGATGGCGTCCAGCGCCTTGGCCGCCTCGGAACCCAAGACCGCCGACGCAGCCGCGGGTCCAGCCGCAGCGGGCGTGCTGGGCGTGCCTGCGTCGGATCCGGTGAGCGAGTCGGCACTGCTTTCGGCGCCTGGAAGCCTCTTGAGCGCCTCGAGGCCGGCACAGATGGTCGCCGGCTCTCGCTCGAGGCATTGCAGCACAATGATGGTGGCGCGCAGCGCATGCATGGCCTCGGCAAGCGCCGCGCGCGCCAGCTCATCCTCCTCATCCGGGTCGTAGGCAGACAGATCCAGCGGCGCATTAGAACCACCGAGGCTGCTGGCCGCACCCGACGAGAAGAGCGCAAAGCGCGATCGCTTGGAATCCTTGCCCGCCTTCTTGGACTGCGTGCCCGGCTTGCGGAGGAAGCCGTCGCAGAAGCGGAGCATGAGCTTTTCAAACGTCTGCAGCTCGGCGAGCTGATGGGCGCACAGACGCGCGCTCACCAGCGAGAAGGGCGTAGCCGAGCTGAGTCCCGAAGCGGAGCAGTGAGAGGGGCTCTGGCGACCCGAGTCGGAGGCGGCGCAGGTTGCGTCGGGACCCTTGCTCTTGCTACGGGCCGAGCCGACGCCGACCGACTTGAGAGCCTGGGCAAGCTGGGCGGGCGAAGGGCTGCGCTTCTGGTTGACCTCGCCCATAAGACGGTCGAAGGCGGAGGTGCTGGCGGCGTTGGATCCGGCGAGCAGCTCGGCAGCGGCGTTGCTGGGCAGCGAGACGGAGCGCGAGGTGAGGATCATGAGGCCCTTCCAGATGACGTGGATGGCGACCGAGATGAACCAGCCCTCGCCGTCTTGACCGCAGCGCTCTTCGATGCGAGGCAGCAGAAGCTTTCGCGCGCCTTCGAGACGGCCATCGAGCTCGCGCAGCCAAGCGGAGCCGGGACCGGCCTCTCCAGGGCGGAGAGGGGGTGAGACGTTGCCAGGGACCGCACCTGGAGTGGTCGCGGCTGCGCCAACAGCGGCGAGCGGGGGAGAGGCGGTTCCGCTGTCGGATGGCAGAGCGGCAGTGGCGCTGCCCGAGGTGGTGGAAGGCGAGAGGGCGACGGTGGAGACAAAGGGGGTGGGGACGGCGCTCGAGATGCATCGCGCCATGGAGGCCTTTGTCTGTGCGAGGATGGGCTGGATGATGTGCAGGATGGTTCCCTCCATACGCTTGCGAACGGGCGTGAGGATTTCGGAGACAAAGTGGGGCATGCCGTCGTGTACGGCGCCGTTCTCGTCGGCGATGAGCTCACCGTGAGCGTCGCGGTCGCCCTCAATGCAGCGCTCAAGGCTGTCCTCGACGATCCACTCGAGGGTGACGAGGCCGAGGTTGAACTCCATGGCTGCGGGGAGGTGGAGGCCCTCCTTTGCGTTGGTGGGGATGCGGAGCGCACCGGCGTCCTTTGTGGGCGAGACGAGGAGCGAGTCGATGCGCGCAGCAAAGAGGGTGAGCGCCTTGAGGATCTGGCGCGAGACGGCGCGAAGGAGGTAGGCGTCGACTGCCTCGGCGTACCGGAGCTCGCCAACGACGACCTGTGCGATCTCGATGATCTTTGCCTTGTCCGGCAGATGCTTTCCCTCGTAGGTGATCTGGTTGATCTTGGGGATGGTGGGTCCCTTGGCAGCGGCGGCGACATTGGAGGCGACAGAGCTGGTTGTAGTGGCGGCGGGAGCGCTGCCAGGGGAGCAGGTGACGAAGGCCTTGTTGACGAGATCGCTGAGGAGGAGGGAGAAGTGGGTGAGGTGAGAGGGGTCCGGTGTGGAAGGCGGACGCATGGCGGCAGCGTGGTTGTTAGCGGCGGCGGCGACAGGGTTGGCGAGGATGGCAGCAGCGGCCGCCACGTTGTCAGCAGTGCTCTGAGGCGAGGGCGACTGCGGTGTGGAGGCGCCAGACTTTGTGCGACCAAAGGACATGAGGTCGACGGCCTTGGGTTTGGCGCCGGTCAGAGAGGCGAGCTGGCCGAGGCCGCGGCCAAAGCTGGAGGAACGCTTGGGCTTGATGCGCTCTGCGTCTGGGTGAAGAGCAGCGCCAGGGTCGGCGGCGGCAAGCTCGGGCGATGCCTTGGTGGTGTGAGTAGGAGGCAGCATGTTGGATGCGGGGGATGCGATGGCTTGAATCGGTTCCTTGTGGCGACGAGGAAGGGCGAGTGCTACCATTCCCGTTGAATCCGGCTACGTGTATGCAGAGCTGGAGTTGCTACGGGAAGAGGGCCGAGGATGAGAAGAAGTCAAGATGCGTAGGAGCGGTGGTGGCGGTGGTGCGGATCAAGGTGGTTTGAAGGTGGTGCTGGGATCGGGGAGGATGGCCCAGCAGCGTGGGATTCAAGCCAAGCGGGTGGAGAGACGGAGGATGCCGAAGATGTGGGCGATCATGGGTTGGCTACAGCAGGCGGTTGGCAGGAGAGGCCAAGCTCGTTGTGTGTATGGTGCGATGCGAACGCGCGTTTAAGATGGTGTGTTGTAGCGAGATGCGCGGGTTAAGGAGGACGGTCGGAGGAGTCCAGGAAGAGAAGCAGTTGACCCATGCAAAGGCGGCTGGCCTGAGATCGTACAAGACTATTGGCATGAGGAGGCAGGAGCAGACATGGTCAGACGAAGCGCACAAGACATGGCCGAGTGGTGGGGGGGTGACTTACGATGAAGCACGCAGATAGGGTCTACAACTGGGGTCGAGCATAGGTTGGCTTGATGCGGAGAGTGGAATGAGATGGAGAGGATGTGACTCCTTGTAGTTGGGGTTGATTGAGATGGTGGAATGAGAGTTAGGCTGGTGATGCTAAACGGTGATGGAGTCGACGGCGTGTGCAACCCTTTGGCCTTGGTCACTCTGTGTTCGGTGGTCGCTGTTTTTTGGCGCACAAAGCCGTGTGCTGCCAGGAACGCCTTTTCGGTGGGGTTTTGGTCCTGGCTCTCCACCGAAACGCGGCGCTGAGAGTTTGCGGTTCGGTGCAGCAGAGATCCACGCCTGGCATCACCCGCTCGCTTGGAAAAAAAAAGGCGAAAAAAAAGGTTGAGCGGCCAGCGGATGCAGAAGCGAGAGAGCGTCGAAAAATTCAGACTGCAGAGTGCAGTGACGCAGCTGCATATGCGCGCCCGGCTGGTTGGCTTGCCCCTTGCCCACGTTCCCAAGCTCGCGCAGAAATGACATCGACGTCGACGCACGCCTGCTCTTTCCGTACTCACCTCTGCCAGCATCCGCTGAAGTTGATCGCATCGGCTCGCCGCATCCACCTTGCAATGCTGCTGACACCCATTCAGTCTCTCTGTCGATGCAAAGACAGACGCGGGCTGAAGCGATAATCTCAACGATACGCGGAGCAGGGACCGGCGTTGAGCATTGTGCTTGGAAATACGAAGCCTCCGAGCGGACAGGACAGGCTCAGCGGTGGGGACAGACGGGCAGGCAATCAGCAGAGGGCGATTTTGCAGCGTATCGCGTGGTGGTGCGGCGTGGGTGGGGCGTATCGATTTTGAATTCGTGAGGCGGTGTGATTCAGCCTTGCCTTGCCTTTGCCTTGCCTGCTGAGCGAGCCTCGCCCAGAAAGCCTAGCCAAACCGGACGTACTGGCCGTATCTCCCCTCTGGCCAGCCCCGCCCCGGCCTCTCGGACTTCGGCCCTTGACCGGCAATTCAGCGGCAGCAACGGGCTCCGTCCGAGCCTCCCGCACGCAGCCTTCCTGCGCTGTGGGCGAAACCGCATCCCGTCACTTTTCCCGCTTCATCTCTCCAGCCTGTTTCTGTCGGTAGAGCCGCCGAACAGTCTCGCTGGCACAGCCCAGCCCGGTCACGCTTCCAAAATGCAGGAGGAGGTGACGCCGCCAATTTACGCGTCGCTGCACTCGCACGGAAAGTGTTGTTCTCTCGGCGGCGCGTCGGCGCGCTCTGCCTCTCTGCTGCTCCACTTGTCGAAGGCAGCAGTTTTTGGTAAGCGTGGCTCAGTCGAGTGCATTAGTTGCTCCCACCATCTCGGCCATCTGCGGTTCGAGCAGCAGCATCGTCCTCTCCTTCACCGTCCGATTACGCCCACACCACCATGGCCTTCTTCGCCGTTTGCAGTCGCAGCATTCCGCTCTGAGCCACATCCGACGCACATGCTTTAGTGCCTTCGTATCGAGTCGCAGCAACCATGACCACACTGGCACCCGACCCTTTCCACCGTCCAGCCATGCCCTACCCACCGTCACATCCTCGCCACTACAATGGCGACCCCGGACCCAGTCAGCCCTCCTCCGCTTCTCAGCGCCTTCTGTCTCAAGTCCTCCCTCTGCAAGCTCCGCCATCCTCATCTCAATTGCAGCTGCAACAGAATTCAATAGCAAACTCGTCTGCAACAGCTGAAGTCTCATCGTCAGCTTCATTTACGGTACAGCGCGCAGCTCACAGCTTATCCTCCAACGCCGCCTCTTCTCCACCCACATCCACCTCGCAGTATAGCCATCCACCACCGCCACCTCCGCGTACACCCTCTCACTCGGCCCGTGCGACGCCCCAGCAGAAACGTGCGCGCCTTCATTACGACTTTGGCACATCCCCCACCTCCACCACAACTCCCCTTCCATCCATCGCTGCTGCATCCCTTGTCTCACCCAACACGCACATCACAAGCTCTACCGCCACATCCGCCGTCAGACCGCTTTCGGGCATCGCAAGACCGTTGCCAATGCCACCCACACCAACGCCTCCGCAGCGCTCTCCGCGTTCCGTCAATTCCAACCAACCCTTGCAGCCATTGCCACACCGCTCCGTACACGACTTTGAGAAGCTCATCCCGCAGCGTCGTCCTCCACCTCCAATCGCAAATGGTCGAGTCGCGCCACAGCGTACACTCTTGCAGGCCATCCCTCCACAGCCTCCCCCCGTGCAGCCTGCAGTGCACCATCCCGCCCCGGCTCCGGATCGGCGACCACCACCTCCAAGCATAGATATCCTCCCGCATAGGCCCGAGAGTCTTCTGACAGGATTTCGCTCCCTAGACCTTGACCTTGATCGCATCGCCGAGATCGCGAGCCTCGAGCATGCCCATGCACACAACCTACCGACATCACATAGCGCTCCTGGCACAGACTTGCCGCAATGGCTCCATACATCACGCGGTCTCCCATCAGGATCCATCATCGAGGCCATCGGACCTCCAGGTAGTGGCAAGTCGTCCTTCGTCGTCCAGACGGCGGTCACCGAGCGTCTCAGGTCCTTGGCTCGAGCACGCAGATCCCTCGAGCATCAAGACAGCGACCAAGACACCTCGCAAGCAGAGATCGACCGACAACGTCCGCCCAGCACGGATACACATCCGCACGCCATCTTCTTCACAGACGACTTTTGGGACGCCGAAGTGGCCAGCGCCGATCAGGTCCTGCTCATCGACTGCGAAGGCGCACTCACGCCCGAAAAGATCGCAGACGCTGCGTGGAGCACGATTGCATCTCTGTGGTCACACGCAAAACAGCAGAACCCGGCCAACGATGCAACCGGACGGGCCGACGCGGCGGCGCCGGACTCGGTAGCGGAAAGTCGTGCTGGCATGCCGGAAGTTGTGCGTCGCTTGGTCGCGGCCGTTTTGGCAGGCACCCACATCAACCGCGTCACGAGCACTGCGAGTCTCGTTGCACTGTTGATCTCGCTGCGGCCCACAGACGAGCTTCAAGATGGCCAGGCTCTGCCCTGTTGCATGCCTCCACGCACGTCTCTGATCCTCATCGACTCGCTCTCGTACCACCTTCGGCTGTCAGGCGCCAGCAGCTCGGACCGCAAAGCAAACCAGCAGCTCAGCGAGCGCATCCGCGACATGCTACTTCGGCTGCAGAAGCCGTTTGAACATCGACCCAAGCCGGATCTTGGCCCTGAAGAGCGCGATGCTGCGCGACAACGCGCCACACAAGCGGCGCAGAAACTGTGTCTGCCGACGATCATCTTTACGAATCAGATGGGCATGCGTCGCGATCGAGCCGAGTTGGAGAGCTCGGGTCGCAACAGTCCGTCTGGCTGGGCTGCTGCCAGTCCCGGCTCTCGGTCGTTCCGTAAGAATGCCCCGCGCGGCGAGGGATCTTCGATGCTCGCGCCGCTCTTGAACGGACAGCGGCCGCCGCAGCCTGCAACCATCCGCGACGCGCCGCCTGCTCCGAGCGTGGCGCTGTGCGGACCAGAGATGGGCGAGGATGGCGAGGCGTTGCTGCTGCCGCGCATGTCACAGCAAGCATGGAGTCGTGCGTCCGGACAGGCGAGTCCGCAGCTGGGACACGATCGAGGTTGGCCACCGAGCTTCCTCGGGCAAGACGTCTGGAGGATCCTGCTCTTTCGACACGGCACCGCCGGCCGCAGATTCGCGCAGATTGTGTCGATTCCGCCGGCGGTGCAGAGCGAGCTCAGTGAGCTGTGGGTCCAGACGAGAGCGCGTGCACGTGCGTGCGCAAGTGCCGCCTCGGGCCAAGACGCAAACACATCAACATCTTCTAACGACGTGGCCCAAGCTGCCTCTGATGCGGATGGTGAGAATGAAGCAGCATCTTCGATCTCGGCTGAAGAACAGCTGGCTCGGGACAAAGACCAGCGCATATTGGAGCTTCTCGCCCAGCTGCGCGCAAGCTTGTACCGCTGGCGCCCATTTCATGTCGCTTCCGCCGGCCTCATCTCTTAGCCTTAGCAACCAGCAGTAGAAACGACTACGTATTCGCGCAAGCGATCACCATGCAGGTGTAACTCGGTGCGTCTTAGATTCGGTCCCGTGTCTTTGGCAATGCGTTGGGAGCACGACGACGGCAGGCGACAAGGCATTCGGCTGAGATCTCACATTCCCAAAAGCTATTTGTCATGCTTACAGTGACCGGCTGCAGGTCGAGCGCGAACCCTGTTTGAGCAAAAGTGGGAATTTCCTCTGGACTGAAATTTTTGCTGGCCAGGGTGCGGCTGTTTTTTGCTTTTTGGGCGCCGACTCCACCTCGAGTTTGGAAGAACGGCTGAGCCTTGCTGCACGCTTCTTCTGCGCACCACCACCCTTCTCACCTAGCACTGTTGCCTTGCTCGAGAAGCTCTCCGTCACCAGAACCAGCACAACCTATCTGGAGACTCGACTCGTCACAGCACGAACAGCATCACCGCCCTCGGATCCTAGCAAAGCCGGTGTTGATCTCGAGTCGCGGCACCGCGCACCAGAATCAAAGATGGGCAAGCAGACCAAGGGGACCAAGAAGTTCCTGCGTACGCAGCTCGACAGCACGATCAAGCGACGACGCGAGCATCAGAAGAAGCGCAAGGTCATCGAGCGCTCCGCAGCCGCCAAGAAGCAGAAGCAGCTGCGCAACACCGGCAAGAAGGGCAAGGGCGCCAACCGCGAGGAGGCGCCCGAGGATCTGGCCGAGTTTGACGACGACGACGATGTGGCGGACAAGATGGCCGCCGATGCAGGCAAGAGCGGCCTCAAAGGCATGAGCGTCGACGACTTCCTCGGAGGAGGATTTAAGAGCGCTGCTGACGATGACGAGGATGCGGAAGACGATGATGAGGATGATGACGAGGACGCAGCCGACGATCTCGAGGACGTCGAGGAGATGTCGGACGAGGAGGGCGTCGGCATGCATGCCCAGGATCTTGAGAAACTCAAGGAGAAGGACCCAGAATTCTACGCCTACCTCCAGGAGAACGACAAGGAGCTGCTGCAGTTCGGCCAGGAGTCCGACGATGACGAGGATGACGACGAAGAGGAGCAGAGCTCTAGCAAGGCCAAGGCGACCACGTCCAAAGCGGCCAAGGCGGAAACAGGGCCGCAGCGAGTCACGATCAAGATGCTTGCCGGATGGCAAAAATCGATGCTCACCCATCGATCTCTCAAGGCGCTGCGCCGATTGCTCATTGCCTTCCGCTGTGCCGTCAAGCCCGAAGAGGAGGACCAGCGTGCGGAAGGTGCCTCGTTCATCATCGAAGAGGCGCGCGTCTTCAACAAGCTCGTGCTCACCGCGCTCAAATACACACCCGTCGTGCTGCAACACCACGTGCCGCTTTCAGAGGACAAGCAGGGCAACATCAAGATCCCGTCGAACAACAAAAAGTGGAATCTGATCAAGAAGCCGATCCAGTCGTACTTTAGCAACCTCTTCCTGCTCACCGAGACGCTGACCGAGCCGCGCATGCTCGAGATCGTGGTGCGCGAGAGCACGCGCATGGTGCCGTATGCGCTGTGCATCCCCAAGACGACGCGCGAGTTCATCAAGGTGGCGCTCAACCTGTGGTCGAGCCAGGTGTCGGAGGACGGCGTGCGCATGTCGGCCTTCCTCACGCTGCGTCGACTCGGCATGGCGGGCGGCACAGCGTCGCTGGAAAACGTGCTGCGTGGCGTCTACTCGTCGTTCATCCAGTCGAGTCGCTCGGTGAGCATCCACACGCAGCCCATGCTCAACTTCATGAAGAACACCGCGGTGGAGCTGTACCTGCTCGATGCGGACGTAGCGTATACGCAGGCGTTCGGCTTCATCCGTCAGCTCGCCATCCATCTGCGCAACTGCATCAAGACCAAGACCAAGGACGCCTTCAAGGCGGTGCTCAACTGGCAGTTTGTGTCCGCGGTCGAGTTTTGGTCGTTGCTGCTGTCGCGCGCATGCGACGAGGAGTCCGAGGCGCAGGCGGGCGTCGAGTCGCCATTGAAGCCGCTCATCTATCCGCTCGTGCAGGTGGCGACGGGCGTGGTGGGCATGGTGCCCAACTCGCGCTACTTCCCCTACCGTCTGCACCTGCTCAAGGCCATGATGCGCATCGTCTCGCGCACGGGCACCTACATCCCGCTGGCGCCGCTGGTGCTGTTTGTGTTTGAGTCGCCCGAGTTCCAGCGCAAGCTCAAGGGCTCCACTGCGGCACCGATCGACTTTAGCACGACGCTGCGTGCCCCGACGCAGATGGTGCGCACAAGACCCTACTCGAACCAGCTTCTGTCCGAGTACTCGTTCCTGCTGCTCGAGTTCTTGGCGTCGCAGTCGAGGTCGATTGCGCTGCCCGAGCTGGTGCTGCCGCTGCAGATCCAGCTCAAGAGGCTGTCCAAGACCACGACCAACGCCAAGTTCCAGGCAGAGGCCAAGCAGCTGCTCGACAAGTCGCACCAGACCGCCCTGTGGGTGGGCAAGCAGCGCGAGGCGATCGACTTTACGCCCAAGGACCTTGACAAGGTTAAGAACTGGGAGATGGACGCAAAGGAGAACCCGCTCGAGGCCATGCTCCGGCTCGCAAAGAAGGTGCGTGCCAAGCAGGAGGCGCTCATCAAGGCGCAGGCACAGGTCGTTCGCGATGACGACGACGAGGACGACGACGAGGACGAAGAGGATGACGAGGATGAAGATGAGGACGAGATGGAAGTTGATGAGGAGGACGAGGACGACGAGTAGGCGGCCGACCTCGCAGTCTAGCTTCCCGTGTACGATTTAGCAATTACTATCTCACATTGCCATAGCAGCTTGGTGTCAAAGCAGACTTGTCCGTGTGCTGTGTGACAATGATGAAGGGTCAGTCGACATCACACAAATGGTGCGGTCGCTGTGGAGGTTCTTTTTCGGCTAATTTTTGCCATTTTTTTTTCCTCGCATTTTTTGAAAGATATCTTTCGGCACGGGATCGGGCAATTTTCCGCTCTCCGGCCTCAGCCGCACCAAATTTCGGGTGGTGGCGATTTTTTCAGAGGACCCCTTTTGAGAAGAAATGTGCATTGGCCGTGCTGAGCTGAGCTGAGCTTTTGAGCAACCTGCAGCACCGCCAGCATCACCTTCCGCTCCCACCTCATCTTGCAACTCAACATGCTGTCAAGGTCAACGCTCTCAATAGCGAGCGCCCGCCGCGCAGGCTGGGCAGCGTCGACGTCCAGCGCCCGTCTTGCGCTCGCATCGACATCGGCATTGCCAGCTGCTACATTACGCACATTCGTCTCTTCGTCACCAGCCGAATCAGGACGAGGCGGAGACCGACCATCGTATTCGAATCGCGACGCAGACCGCAACAATGCACGACGTCCTCGCAACGCAGACGCAGGCGGTAATGCAGTGCAGCAGTTCAGCCGCAATCAGCGCTTTGCACCCGATGGCACCAGGAAGCGCCTCCCGCATCCCAACGCCAGGCCCCGCTCGCAGCATGGAAAGGACCGTGGTGAGCCCCGCTCGCATAGGCCGCAGCGCGAAGACGAGTCGATGCACAAGTTCGGCTCCGCCGAGCCATCGTCCTCGCCAGCTTCTAGCAGGAGGGACTCGACCGTGTCCAGGATTCGAGCTCGCAACGCTCCAGCGGCTGCCGAGCAGGAAGGCGAGGATATGCGATTCGGCGAAGCAGACTCAGCAGATTCTGCAGCGGGGTCAGCAACAAGGGCCGACGACGAGGGCATCTCGAGCGGTCCTCGGGCGTTCGAAAAGTCCGATCGACACCACGCCGCCAAGCAAAAGAAGAAGGAGGGCCGCGGATCCTTGCTGGACGCAGATGCCGACTACAGGCGCGGCGCTCCTCGTGCTCAACAACACGACGCCCACACGCGCAACGCTCACGCACGCCGTCCAAAGGGACCCGTCAACGACGCCTCGAGCGCAGCCGAAGCCGAGCCCGAGGTCAAACGAGGCGCAGCCAAGCCCAAAATCATCAAGGTGAAGCGCAACCTGTTCCTGCCCGAGGTCATCTCGGTCATCATGCTTGCCACGCGCATGGAGAAGAAGCTGCGTGCGATTCAGAACGTCATGGCCGACCTCGGCATGCAGGACACGCGTCCGGATTGTATGCTCAAGTTCGAGGACGCCGAGATGATCGCGGCCGAGTTCAATGTGGTGGCGATCGCCAACGACGAGGCGAGCTTCGACCTGTTCCCGCGCCCGCCGCCCGAGACGGAGAAGGAGCGCGCGAGCTTCCCGCTGCGCCCGCCCGTCGTCACCATCATGGGCCACGTCGACCACGGCAAGACGACGCTGCTTGACAAGCTGCGCAGCACCTCGGTGGCTGCCGGCGAGGCGGGCGGTATTACGCAGCACATTGGTGCCTTCAGCGTGCCGATTTCGGGCGTCGAACAGGATAAGGGCAAGCGCAAGGGCTACAAGGGTATTCAGACCATTACGTTCCTCGACACGCCGGGGCATGCGGCATTTACGGCCATGCGGAGTCGAGGCGCGATGGTGACGGACATTGTGGTGCTCGTCGTGGCGGCCGATGACGGTGTGATGCCCCAGACGCGCGAGGTGATCAAGCTCGTGCACGATGCCAATGCCGAGGCGGCGTCGTCCGACGGCATCGAGCAGCACAGGGTGCAGATGATCGTCGCGCTCAACAAGGTGGACAAGACCGATGCGGACCCGGAGCGCGTCAAGCGCGAGCTGCTCGCGGCGGGCGTCGAGCTCGAGGAGCTCGGTGGCGATGTTCCCTGCGTCCATGTCTCCGGCAAGACGGGTAGGGGTCTGGACGAGCTCGAAGAGACGATTGCCGCCGTGGCGGAGCTGGCGGATCTGCGTGCGGAGAAGACTGGCCTGCCCGAGGGATACGTGCTCGAGTCGCGCGTCGACAAGGGACGCGGCAATGTGGCGACGGTGCTCATGAAGCGCGGCGAGCTGGTCAAGGGCGCCAGTCTGATTGCCGGGACGTCGTGGTGTCGTGTGCGAGCGATTCTGCACTCGAGCGGACGACCGCTGGCCAGGGCGTTTCCGGGAGATCCCGTATTGGTGGCGGGATGGAAGGGTTTGCCGACGGCGGGAGATCTGATGCTGGGTGCCACGGACGAGGCGTCGTGCAAGAAGGCGATCGAGAACCGCACCAAGGCGATCGAGCAGAAGCGGCTTCTGCAGGACGTGGAGCAGATCAACGAGGCGCGCCGCATCAAGGCCGAGCTGGAAGAGGCCGAGGCGCGCAAGGAGTTTGAGGAGCGCCAGCGCAGGCGTGCTGCTCGACTCGCCGCCAGCGACGGCAAGGATCCGCTTGCGGCAATCGCTGAACTCGACGAGGCGGCTGAAGCAACTTCTCGCGCTGCTGCGGAAGAGCAAGTCGAGGTGGAGACCAGCACCGAGCCGGAAGCGGTGGGCAAGAAGATGCTCAACGTCATTGTCAAGGCCGACTTTAGCGGCACGGTCGAGGCGGTCGTCGGGGCAATTGCTTCGATTGGCAATGCCGAAGCTGGCGTCAAAATTGTCTCGGCCACTGTAGGCGAGCCGTCTGAAGGTGATGTAGCCAAAGCGGCTGCACTGGATGCAACGATCATCGGGTTCAACGTGAACCCATCCAAATCGGTGCTTCAAGCAGCTAGTCGAGCCAAACCAACGCCGGTGCGCATTATTGCCTCGGACGTGATCTACCGCCTGATGGAGTCGGTCTCCACCTCGGTGGCCGAGCTTCTTCCGCCGCTGATGGAGCCGCGCGTGCAGGGCGAAGCGGTGATCAGCCAGATCTTCGAGATCAACCTCAAGAAGAACGCCACGCGCAAGATCGCCGGCTGCAAAGTCACCAACGGCACCATCACCAAGTCGGTCGGCGTGCGTATTTTGCGCGGCAAGGATCGCACAGAGGTCTACAGGGGCAGACTGGACCAGTTCAAGCATCTCAAAAAGGACGTCACCGAAATGCGCAAAGGCACCGAATGCGGTATGGCCTTTGAAGGGTTCCAGGACATCCAGCCCGATGATGTCGTACAGAGCTTCACTGAGGTCGCCGTACCAAGGACGCTGTAACTTTTCGATTGTGCAACTTTTCGATTGCGATGCAATGATAATAGACTTGCAATTGCGATGTGTGGGGGGCAGGGTTAGGCCGCAAGAAGCGCTCGACGCTGTGCGAGGAGCTGACGTGCATGCTCGCGCGCGCGATTCGGCGCCGCTGGTCGCGTCGTAGGGACGGCCGGGAAGGCAGGCTCTGCCATCTTTTCCGCCTTGACCACCTTGTCAACTTTGTCCGCCTTGTCCACCTTGCCCAGCTCTTGAGATTTCTGAGCGTCTTGGGGCTTTTGAGGTTTCGTGTTAGCCCGGAGCGATTCGGGGAGGACGTTTTGTTTGGGCTGCTTGAGGGCAAAGCGCGCGTTGCGCTTGACCATGCCGAGCTCGAGCTGCTTGGCGGCGAGCGCGATGGACCAGTGCACATTGTCCTGCGCTAGCGCGTCGTGCGCCTTGCGCAGCCGCACGAGCTCCAGCTCGGCATTCGCCAGCGAGCGCTCCAGCTCCACCACCCGCTCCGACCCACGCGTCGATCCCTCCTGCTGCGACTCGGGTTGCGGCTGTGGCTTCGCGTCTCTCACCGCGGCGCGGGCGGAGAGCAGCTCTTCGCCGAGGCGTGCAAGTTCTGCGTCCTTGTCGGCAAGCTCCGAACGTAGCGTGGCCAGCTCCGCGTCGAGTTGAGCAAGATCGCCGTCCTTGTCGGCGAGTTCTTCGCGTAACGTTGCGAGCTCGGAGCTCGCGGCGGCTGGTTCGGCGAGATCTTGCTCGAGTTGAGCGGCGTGCTCTTCGGCGGCGTCGCGCTGCGCAGCGACGTCGTCAAGCTCAGCGCGCACGTCGCACAGCTCCTCAAAGCGCCGGTCGAGTTCAGCGGTCAAAGAGTCGACTTCACGCTGCAGCTCCACCTCGTTCCCTCCAGCCTCTCTCTCATCTGCGGCCGCGCCAGAGAGGCTGCGAGAGGCAAGCTGTTCCTCGAGCTCGCGAATCCGCGCTTGCAGCGGCGCGTCTTCCATCGCGCGACGCACGGCAAAGTCCTTCTCGAGCGTCGCGCGCAGTTCCGCTTTCGCCTGCTCGATCTCGCTCGCCCTCTCTGGACTGACACCGCCGTCCGCTGTCGGTGCCGGTGAATCGTACGCCTCCCGCGTGCTGGGTGCCGACCGGATGGCTTGCATGCGCACCTCAAAGTCGCGCCGCTCCACCTCGCGTAGTCTCCTCTCTTCCTCGAGCTGTCTCTCCAGCTCTGCGGCACGCTGTTCTCCTGCACGCTCCACTTTGCCCTGAAGCTGCCCGACCAGCTCTTGCATGCGCGCATCTTTGGCCTCGGCGTCTGCCACCAGCTCTGCGTACTGCGCCGAGAGTTGCGTAAGCGCTGCGCGCACCTCGTCGAGATCGGCATCCTTGGCGTCCCAAGTGGCGCGCAGCTGTGCCTCGTCGCGCTCCTTGGCGTCGAGCGCAGTCTCGAGCGAGTCGATGTAGGCGGTCGACGCCTGCAGCTGTGCCAGCAGCCGTGCCACGCGCGAGTCCGAGAGCTCGGCCAGCGAGTCGAATGCCGATGCCACGCCTGCCAGCTCTATCACGCCGAGTTCGGCCACAGGCTTGGCGGGCCGCCGTGCCAGCTGCATGCGCGAAACGCGCGCGGCTGAGGGAGAGTCCGAGTGCTGTGGAGACCACAGCGACACCTCGCGCTCCTTCTTGGCCGATGCGTCGGGTTGCGCTTTTGTAGCATCGCTGCTGGTGTCGGCGGCAGGCTCGGGCTCGCGCGAGTTGTCGGCACAGCCACTCTGCTTCCTGCCGGAGGAGGAAGAGCACGACGACAACAAGGAGCGCGAGTCGTGTTCGTCGATCTGCGGCGATTCAGACGTCGTCTGAGGCGATGCAACCTTATCCTTTGTGCCAGCGCTTGGCTGCACTGCTCCCGGGGCGGGCGAAGGACTCCATTTCGGGGTGCCGAACGCAGGCTCCGGAGTAAGGCTTGCTTGGAATGCAAGCTTTTCCGCTTGAGAGGTCGTATGCGGCGTGGTTGTCGCTTGCTGTTGGCGCTGCGAGGCGGGTGTGGCGAACGAGGCGGATGTTGCGGGAGACCACATGCTAGAAGGTGTGCTTGTAGCTTTGATGACTTCCGAACCGCCTTTGGGTGTTTTTGGGTAGGGTGATGCATAGCTCTCCTTCGCTGGGCTGCGTGCTGCTGGAGTGGCAAATGATCTCTCTTGACTTGGCGGCTCCACGGTGCTGCTTGGTGTTTGAGGATTGTTCCTGGCAGAGCTGAAGCTGATCGACGGTGAGTCCATCCTGCGCGGTGGACCAGGCGTGGGGCTGGAAGGCGAGGTGCCAGAGGTGCCTTCGCGCGGCGAGTCGCGGGAAGAACTGATGTGAGCTGCCGCTCCTTCCGGACTGGCTTGACTGCTGGGACTCTGCCACTGCCGCGAAGAGGCAGACGATGCTGGTGAAAAGTTGACGACACGTGATAGGGGCGACGACCGGGCGGGCGTCACCATGCGGAGTCGCATAAACGACTTGGGAGTGTTGGTCGAGCGAGGTGCCGACTGTGGGGTTGGCGGCTTCGACTGAGGGAGGGCTGATGCAGACGCTGCTTTGGGTTGTGCTGGTCTGCTCGATTCGCCGAGCGGGGTCAGCACGGCTCGATCGGGCGAAGGGCTCGCCAGTTGAGGTAGTGGTGGACGCTCGACTGCTTTTGAGGCGTCTAACTGCCGCACCGAGTGCGTGGAGGCATTTGCAGAGTTCTCTTCCTCGACAGGGTCCTGCGCCGACGACTCGTGCTGAAGCTTGGCATTGTCTGCTTGATTTGGGGGGGAAGCCGGTATGCTGGAAGTGTCTTGCACATAGGATTCTTCGGGGACCATGGAGAGCCCCTCTTGCCAGTCGTCGTGCGCTGCGAGCTCCGTGCTGTAGTCGGTGGCTTGATGGAGCCTTGAACTGATGCTAGGCGAGTACAAGGCTGGTCCGTGTTGATCAGAAGATGCATTCGAGCGCATTGGTGACAGAGACGCGTTGGGAGACGGCTGAGCGTCCTGGATGTCCTCTTCCTCATCCTGCACCTGGGTGGCATTGTATCCTGTTCTGACTGTTGGACTGCGACTGGGGCTACTGCCATCGGAGGAGGCTGGGCTGTCGAGCATGCCAGCCTCTGCCATGCGGGTGCGCAGACTCTTGCCTGTGAATGGCGTTCTGGGATCTGGTTGAAGCGGTCTTGCGGTGACCGTGGGTGAAGAGGAGGTGCGGTAGCGTGGTGAGGAAGATGAAGGCGAGGGAGATGAACGCTGCGTTGCTTCATCGAGGCCCGCGAGCATATGCGCGCCCGCCTGTCGGAGGAAGCTCTCGCTGAAGGATGCATTGCTGTAGTCGAAGGTGGCCAGGCTGGACCCCATGCTCTCGTTGGCGTCCCTGGCCATTCTTGGCGAAGATTTGCGCGCGGCGCTCACGCGTGTGGCGGAGCGCGATGACGAAGCATCCGGGCTGGGAGTCCATGCTGCACTAGATTCGCCGCCCAGTCTTGCCGGAGTGGGGCCGACATGACCAGTTGAGGATCCCGAGACGCGAGACACGGGTGTAGTCGGAGGCAGACGAGATGAAGAAGGCGGCGACAAGACGGCTGACGATGGTTGTGTGGTGCGGTGCTTCTGCTGGTCGGTCAGAATGGGCGAATCGTCGGCGAGATATTCGGCCATGCTCAGATCGGATGCTGCCGACAGGTCCGAGAGACCGCTCTGGTCAGCGCCGATGGATGCATTCATGGCGTCGGAGTGCCGCTTCTTTCCCAATCGATGTGATGTGAACAAAGAAAGGGCGGTGTCGGCGTGACGAGGATGAGTGGTGGCAAACGACGAGCATCGAGCCGACTCTCCAGCCGCGGATGTTCCGAAGCTGCGAACCCTGCATCTTTGCGCTGGGCCAGCAGAGCAGTCTCCCCTGCCTCCTCCACTCCTTCATCCCGACAGCCGCTGCTCCACGGTCGGAAAGAAGCACACACACCGAAATCACAAAAGCGCGCTCCTCCGGTGGGTCAAAAATGCGGCCTCGTGTTTTGGCGCGTTCGCCCTAGCACGTCACGTGCCTTGGAATTTTTTCGGGCGGTCCACATTTTTTGAAAAAGAAAAGAAAAAAAAGTGGCCGCAGGGCCCATCCGAGCGAGGCTACAAAAAGCTCAGCCCAGCTTCCCAAAGAACTTTTTCGTCCCCTCGACAGCTCCTTGGCGTCCACCTTCCCCCAGTTCCCTTTCCATATACCCAGTGGCTCGTCCACACACACACCACACAACCGCCATGTCGCGCTTGATCGTTCGTGGCCTGCCCACGTACCTCACCGATGCGCGGCTGCGAGAGCACTTCTCCCAGAAGGGCGCCGTCACCGATGTCAAGCTGATGCGTCGGCCCGATGGAACCTCGAGAAAGTTTGGTTTCGTCGGCTACCGTTCCGAGCAAGAGGCCCAGGAGGCGCTCGACTACTTCAACCGCACCTTCATCGACACTTCACGCATTACGATCGAACATGCCAAGAAGATCGGCGACGAAGAACTCACCAAGCAGCGCGAAGACCGCATAAACAAGCGAAAGGCCGCCGCCGGTCAAGACCCGCAAGCGTCTACCAGCGCACATGGTCTTGACGGTCCCAAGGGCAAGCCGAACAAAGATGACGCAGAAGGCGTCAAGAAGAAGCCAAAGAAGGGCGGCGCCATCTCGTTCGAAGAGTTCATGTCGGTCATGCAGCCCAAGGCAAAGCGAAAGGCATGGCAGAACGAAGACGCCATGCCCGAGCAGACCATGGACGACATCTTTTCCGGCGTAGAGGCCGTCGAGAAGAAGGCCGCCAAGAAGGCCAAGAAGCAAGCGAAAGCCGAGGCGGAGGCAGCTGCAGCTGCGGCCGCAACAGAATCCAACAGCGCCAAGTCGGGCGCCGACGACGCATCCGAGCCAGAGGCAGATGCAGCAGTCAACGACGTCGGTCTCACCGACGAAGAGTACATGCGTCTGCGTATGAAGCACCGCGTCGGCACCGACCTCGATACCCAAGACGATCCCACGGCTCCTCAGTTTGAGCAATCCGACGACGAGAAGGACGACAAGGCCGCCGCCTCTGCGTCGGACTCGGACTCGGACTCTGATGACGAAGCAGACGCGGTCAATGACGAGGAGCTCGAGCGTAAGCAGGCTGCTCAACGCCGCAAAGCCGAGCAGGCCGCCGCAAGGGATCAAAAGCTCGTCGACCAGATCATGGAAAGCGGAAGGCTCTTTGTGCGCAATCTCCCCTTCACAGCCACCGACGACGACATCGAGAGCTTCTTTGAAAGCTTTGGCACCGTCAAGCAGGTAAGTCCGCCCTCCTCGCTACCATCACAGACGTGTCTACATGAGCCACACCAGCGACCAACACCGACGACCGCGACGGCTTTTCGTGATGACACTATAGTATAGGGACAGCTGAGCTACAAGCCGTGCTGAAAAAAGTACTGGAATCAGATAGTAAAACATTCTTTATCTGACCTAAAGTCGTCGCCGTCGTCGTCATCGTCGCTGCCGTGGTGGCTCAGGGCCATCCTTACTTTCACCAATGATCGTAGAGTGCAGCTTGCTGACAGACGCTTGCTTTGGCCTTTTCACGACGCAGGTGCACATCCCACTTGACAAGCAGACCAAGGCATCCAAGGGCCTTGCCTTTGTGTCGTTCTCGGACCCCGCGCACGCGCTCGCAGCGTATCGAGCCAAGGACGGCTCCACCTTCCAAGGCCGTCTGCTCCACCTGCTCCCGGCTGTCAACAAGGACGCGCCTGCCGACACGGACAAGAAGGCGGCGACGCTCAAGCAGACGCGCGCCGACCAGAAGAAGCAGGATGCGACCAAGGACTTCAACTGGTCCATGCTCTACATGTCGGCCGACGCTGTGGCCTCGTCGATCGCCGACCGGCTCGGAGTGAGCAAGTCGGACATCCTCAACCCGGGCGCCGACGGCGGGCCGGACAATGCGGCCGTGCGCCTCGCGCTCGCAGAGACGCGCATCATCCAGGAGACGCGCGAGTTCTTTTCGCAGGAGGGCATCAACGTCGACGCCTTCGGCACCGGTACCAAGGCCGGGCGGTCCGACACGACGATGCTGGTGAAGAACATCCCGTACGGCACGTCGGTCGACGAGGTGCAGAAGCTGTTCGAGGAGCACGGCGAGGTGGACAAGGTGCTCATCCCGCCGAGCGGCACGATTGCGCTCGTCGAGATGCCCGTGGTGTCGGAGGCCAAGGTGGCCTTTCGCGCGCTTGCGTACAAGCGCTTCAAGGGCGGCATTCTGTACCTCGAGAAGGCGCCCGTGGGCGTGTTGACGACCAAGACGGGCGGCGACAAGGTGGTCAAGCAGGCGCCGATCAAGGGCAAGACCATCGACACGTCGGCAAACCCTTCGGCCAATCTCGCTTCTGGCGTTGCAGACGACGAGGCGGCCGAGGGTGCGACGCTGTACATCAAGAACCTCTCCTTCTCCACCACGGACGACCGGCTGGCTGGTGCGTTCCACGGGCTTTCGGATTACGCGTTTGCACGTGTGCAGACCAAGCCCGACCCGAAGCGACCTGGTGCGCGTCTCTCGATGGGGTACGGTTTTGTTGGGTTCAAGTCGGTCTCTGCCGCGCGCACAGCGCAGAAGGCTATGGACGGTAAAGTGGTGGACGGACATACGCTGGTTGTGACGTTTGCGCGTCGCAATGCCGAGTCTTCTGCCACTGCATCGCTCACGTCTTCGGGTGGATCGACCAAGATTCTGATCAAGAACTTGCCATTCGAGGTGACCAAGAAGGACATTCGGGACTTGTTTGCGTCTCAGGGTCAGCTCAAGTCGGTTCGTCTGCCCAAGAAGTTTGACAACACTACGCGCGGGTTTGGCTTTGTCGAGTATACCACCGTTCGCGAGGCACAGGCTGCATTTGAAGCGCTCAAACACACGCATTTGCTCGGCAGACATCTGGTCCTTCAATGGAGCAAGCAGGGCGAAAATGCCCAGGACCAGGTCGACATGCAGCGCGAAAAGACAAAGTCCGCCTTTGTTGCAACGGGCGATGCAACCGCCAATGCCAAACACGCAAAGATCAAACTCAACCACGCCCAAATCACAAGCGCCGCCCGCTCCGCCCGCGCCGCAAACAACCAAGACGACGACGATGACGAGTAACTCCACCATCCCGTCTTGCCACTTTCACTTTTCTTTGCATCCCTTCCGCCATCTTTGTACCGCCTACACATCTGTATTCTAGTCCCATGCACTCTCAGCCAAATCAGCCCCATTCAAGCGTCGGATTCGCACGCCATGCACACGCTCTTGCTCTGCGCGTGCTTCTCCTCCCGTGTATGAATTTCTACAAAAAGCAAAGAGACAAAGCTGAACACATGGCCAAGAGATGCAACGACGTCAAGCAGCAAGGGTCCAAACACGCTGCGCGCCAGACTACTGCTGGTTGAAGCTGACGGGCTTGCCGGGCAGGCCGTCCGAGAGCAGCACCACGGCGTACTTGCCGCTGATCCTCCATCCGGGCTCCTCGGCATCGAGCTTGTTCGACACTTCGCCTGGCACGCCCACGACGACGTCCGACTTGATGGTGCGCAGCGAGGCCACGGGGGGCGCGCCGTCGTCGCTGGCGAGCGGGCCGATGGCCATGTCGAACGGCGTATCGCTGGGCGCCTGGCAGTCGTACGTGAGCTTGCGGTGGTTGAGGTCGCCCTTGAACATGACGAGGTCCGAGCCGGCGAGGTGGAGGAACAGATCGGGCGCCTCCTGCGAGATGGACCAGAACGTGTAGCCGGTGCACCAGAACGGATGCTGCTCGTAGATCCACTGGCCCTTGCGTTCGTAGTCCTTCCAGCGCAGGCCCATCTGCTTGAGCGACTGCACCTCGGCGTCCGAGGCGTGCGGGAAGAGCGAGCCGTAGAGCATCGAGTTGAGCAGCCACTCCCAGTCCTTGCGCGTGACGTCCGAGACGAACCAGGCGAAGCGCTTGCCGTGGAAGTGGATCTCGTTGGCGATGCCCGACTGGATGAGCCAGTCTGCGTAGACGCAGTCGCAGTAGAGCTCGAAGCCGGCGTTGTCGAGCACAAAGTCGATGCGGCCGCCCTTCATGTTGCTGACGAGCTTCCAGAGGCGGTCGAGGTGGTTGCCGAGGATGTTCTTCTCGGTGGCGGCGAGATGCTCGCCACCGGTGGACTGGAGGTTCTTGATGTCCTCCTCGGTCATGTTGATGAGCAGCGAGAGGTCGGTGGCGTTGCCCCACAGGCATACCTGGGTGAGCTCGTGGAAGAGGAGCTCGCGCGCCTTGAGCTTGTCGCTCTCGGAGGCGCCCTCCTCGTAGGCGAAGGGTTCGGCGAAGCGCGTCGAGAGCTCGAAGACGGCGGTGCCGGAGCGCGAGAAGGTGTCGCACTTCTGGCGGAAGAAGACGTCGTAGTCCTTCCAGTGCTTGGAGATGCTGAAGCACTCGTGCAGACGGCGGTACTTGTACGCCTCGGCAAAGAGCCAGGGGGCGTTCATGAAGTCCTTGCCGCGGAAGAACTTGGCGATCTCCTTGTTCCACAGCGGGATGTCGCCCTCACCGTCGTCGATGATGGGGCGCAGCTTGGCGTTCTTGTGCAGGTCGTCCATGAGCGTCTGCATGCGCTCGATGCACTTTGCCAGGTCGAGGATCTTCTCCTCTTCGTATTGCTCATTGAGAGTCTTGATGACGTCGTCCACCGCCTTGCCGAGGATGGTGGGCAAGCGCTTGCCCATGGTTTCCTGCGGGTGCGAGAGCGCACAGAAAGCAAGCAGGTCAGCATCTGGATAGTAGAGGTCTCAGGCGGCGAGCGGGGTGAGCAAGCCAGGTCTACAGCCGCAAATACTTACATGCGCAAAGGAGAACTCGTGGTAGCCACGGTATGCGGGCCAAGGCGGGTTGTTGGGGTCGACACGCGAGGGGGTGCGGGCATACTGGGCGGCGGCGCCGAAGCCCTGCTTCTTGGGAGGGAGGTTGCCGAGGTTGAGCACCGTCCTTGCGGCGGGCTTGGCGGAGGGGTGACTGCGGTCAGCCATGATTGCGGACGGACGACGATGCGTCGGCTAGAGGCGAGACAGAGGGGGAAAGGTTAGGAAGAGTGCCGGTCTTGTGATGGGACCAAGACGACAGGCGGGTATGTATAGGCCGAAGAGGCAGCAGGGAATAGGAGCCGATGAGGATGGTGATGGTCGCAAAGCAAGAGGTAGCAGCGGGTTCACTGGCAGGAGAAGGACCGACTCGAAGAGGGGGAAGGAAGGCTCAGCCTGGATACGAGTCGGCACAGCCGAGACCAGAAAGTGCGGGAAAGCGCGGTGGGCGAGCGGGGCTGCACCCGTGTATCAGCATCGGCCAGCGGATTCGGGGGCACGGACATCACAGCACGGCCGGGCTTCTCCACTAAAGTCACATCGCAGGCTCAAGACTCTAACTCGAACTCGAAGCAACGTTTCGGAAGATCCGCGCGCTAAGCCTGTCGCAGCCACGAAGTTCGGTCGGATCAGGGCCCAAGATCGTGAGTGCCGGCGTCGCTGGGGATCGGATAGAGCGCGGCGTGGCTGTTAATGGCTGCATGGCGCACTGACCGTCCGCTCTCCAAGATGGCTTCGTTTGGCTTGGCCCAGCTCTCCACATGCACACTGGAACACCGCCTGCTGGACCGCGTTCCTCGATTTGGCACTGAGACGCCCCCTCGCTTGCTTCCCGCCTTATGATGCCTCCACTTGTCAAGCGTGCCCCACTGGATTGAATCGATCGATTGCAAGCTTGCTCTCGCGACTCGGACACGACTCGAACACAAATCTGAGTTTCGGGTTGGCGCTGCAAGGAAGGGCGACACGGTTGACTTTCGAAGAGGCGCATGAGAAGCGCGGGAAACGCCTCACTCGCTTGGTCGGGAAGTCAAAGCTCACGTTGCTGGAGTTGCGATGAGTGAGCGATCGAGCAGTGCACCAGCACTGCACGTCTTCGCTGAGCTGCAGAACGCGCGCGCGCGAGGGCAGCCATGACGGGCGGGGTTTTCGCAATTCTTCTACCCCGCCCCGGTGCAGCAACGTCATTCTGCTTGGCCGACGTCTCCACGTTCTCCCTGGCCGGTGAGCCCGCGCGCCGTGCCCACTTTGCAAAAACACCTGCCATACCGGTTTGCTTGGCGCCGTCAACGGATCCAAAGAACTTCCTCGCCAAGCTCGGAGTATTGAGGAAGCACAGCTGGAGCAGGCTGCCTTGGTCGCGGGCCGAGGGCGCCCGGTTCAATTGAGTGTGGAAGGACACCTAATCGATCCGAAGAGGTAGCGATGGATTGTGATTTTGGAAGGCGGTTCGGTACGGCGGAACGGTCCGACCCGAGCCCTTCTTCCGGCCCTGGTGGGTGCGATGGGCGCGGCGTAGTGAGGACTTGCCGACTTAACCCTGGGCTGCACCCTGGACTCGCTTGTGCGGTCAGGCTGCATGCTGCCATAGGCCCCTTGCCGCCATCGGAGCCAGCCCGGCTTAGGCGTGGTGGTGGAGCGCCCACGCCGACCGCATTGCTATCGTCGGCCATCTCTGTTGCGCTTCCGCCCAAACGAGTCCGGACATCAACTTTTTCGAGACGCATCCTTGACCCATCTCGATTGAATCATCGGATCTGGCCGAGAGCGGACAAGGCACGTGCCATTTCCAGCCCGGATTCCGCCGCACCGCCTCGATCCACCCATTGCTGCCTACGACCACGTCGGTTCTCTACTCGCATCCATCTCATCGACTCACTCAAAGACTCGGGTCGCGGACAAGGTGGGGTCACCGCGTGGCAACACGCACGGCGTATACCAGAGAGAAGTGCATTGCAAAAGTCCTGATCCAAACATCCTGCCCTTAGATTGGGAGTAATGACGCTCCGCCTCGCAGGATCATGCTCCCACCATACCGCAATGTGGTGGTGCCGCCGGGGAAGTATGCGGCCAAGTAAGTGATGAGCGCACCCACCTGGATCACGGCGAAGATGAGCGTGGGCAGCATCTTGCGTGGGCCGACGGCAAAGTAGATGGTGAGGGCAAGTGACGAAAAGTAGGCGATCGAGAACGGCAGTCGTTCTTTGCTGCAGATGTGCTTGAGATGCGCGAGCGGTCCCGAGAGTACCGAGAATCCGATCATGAACAGCATGCTGCCCAGCGAGAAGGCCAGCGCAAACTTTTGCGGTCGCAGCGCCAGGATGGGCGGCGAGAGGAAGATGAAGCTGAAGAAGAAGCACACAGCCGCGCCCGCGATGCACGCCAGGAAGCCCAGGAAGCGCTCCCATCGACTCAGGCTCAGGTACGCCTCTTCCTCGTTGGTGCGCTCGTTGGATCGCAACGGCACGTAGCCCGATATGCTGTTGGTGAGCGTCGACAGGTAGCTCGACGGCCCACTTGCCGCCTGCGGACGCGAGTCATCCGTCCGCCCTTGCGCCCATCGGAAGCCCGAGAGCTCGGAGCGGTAACTGGATTCCGTCGTAGCCATGATGTCTTAGGTTCAGATCCGAGCAGCGGCGGCAAGACCTGAAGGTGGGACGGTCTCGCTCTTCGTTAACTTGGCGCCAGGAACCGAATCCAAAGATGGCAGCGAAGAGTCGTCGTGAGTGGTCACGGAGTAGCCTTCAAGTCCGAGTACGCTTGTGGGATAGGTGAGTGTGCTACCTTACAAGTGGTGATGATGTTTGGCGTTGAACCCTGGCGTGACGCTCGGAGGTGTGTTGAAAGCGAGGTGTTGCGGTGGAGGTCGCCAGGCCGCGTGCGCAGCGTCACCGACAGACGTACGCGGTTCTCGTGCGAAAACAATAAATGCGCCGCGCTGGGCCTGCAAGAAGAAAAGCGAAAGGGCGAAAAAAGGTTCCTCGCGCTTCGAACACGACGGGCCGCCGCACCTCCGCTGGACTGAGCGGCAACTTGGCTCGGCCGTTCCGCTGGACAAGCAGAGGCGCGCTGCAAAGACCAACACATTCTCACTCGACAAGCAACGCACGCGGCAGTCATCCTTTCTTCCCGGACACCTCTGGCTCACCGTCACACCTTTCCGCCAACCATACCCAACTTGCGTGCGTTCGAGTAGGACATCGCCTCCTCGTACGCCTCACGAGTCCCACGCCATACGAGCGTAGCTCCCAACCCTTCAACCGCTTCAACCGCCCGACCATCGGCGATCGACAGCGCGCCCACACTTGCACCATGTCGGCCATCGAGCTCATCAACCCGCGCGCCGAGTCGGTGCGCCGCACCCAGGCGCTCCAGGTCAACACTGCCGGCGCCATCGGCCTTGCCCAGGTGGTGCGCTCCAACCTCGGTCCGCGCGGCACCATCAAGATGCTCGTCGACGGCTCGGGCAACCTCAAGATGACCAAGGACGGCAAGGTGCTCCTCACCGAGATGCAGATCCAGAACCCCACCGCCGCCATGATCGCACGTACCGCCGTAGCGCAGGACGAGCAGTGCGGCGACGGCACCACCTCCGTCGTGCTGCTCGTCGGCGAGCTGCTCAAGCAGGCCGAGCGATACATCCAGGAGGGCGTCCATCCTCGCGTCATCAGCGAGGGCTTCGACCTCGCCAAGACGGGCGCGCTCGACTTTCTCGAAAAGTTCAAAAAGAGCCCCGACATGGACCGCGCCACGCTCGTCAAGGTCGCCACCACCTCGCTCTCCACCAAGCTCCACTCGAAGCTCGCCACGCAGCTCGCGGCGGACATTGTGGACGCGGTGCTGGCCATCAAGCCCGCCACGACGACGACCATCGAGGCGCCCAAGCCCACCGCCGACGGCAGCAGCGAGAGCGTGAGCGAGTGGAACATCAAGGACCCCATCGACCTGCACATGGTCGAGATCATGAAGATGCAGCACAAGACCGACACCGACACGCAGCTCGTGCGCGGCCTCGTGCTCGACCACGGCGCGCGCCACGCCGACATGCCCAAGCGCGTCGAGAACGCGTACGTGCTCACGCTCAACGTGTCGCTCGAGTACGAAAAGACCGAAGTCAACTCGGGCTTCTTCTACTCGTCGGCCGAGCAGCGCGAGAAGCTGGTCGAGAGCGAGCGCAGGTTCGTCGACGCCAAGCTCAAGAAGATCGTCGAGCTCAAGCAGGCGGTGTGCGATGCGCCCACCGAGGGATCCAACGAGAAGAAGAAGAACTTTGTCATTTTCAACCAGAAGGGCATTGATCCCATGTCGCTCGACATTCTCGCCAAGAACGGCATCCTGGCGCTGCGCAGGGCCAAGCGCAGGAACATGGAGAGGCTCCAGCTGTGCTGTGGCGGTGTGGCGCAGAACAGCGTGGATGACCTCAGCCCGGACGTGCTCGGATACGCCGGGCTGGTGTACGAGCACACGCTGGGCGAGGAAAAGTACACGTTTGTCGAGGAGTGCCGCGATCCCAAGTCGGTCACCATCCTCATCAAGGGTCCCAATGCGCACACCATGACGCAGATCCAGGACGCGGTGCGCGATGGACTGCGCTCGGTCAAGAACGCCATCGAGGATGCTACGCTGATCGCGGGCGGTGGTGCGTTTGAGATTGCTGCATCCAATCATCTCACCACCACCGTTAAGAAGGCTGCCAAGGGACGTGCCAAGCTGGGTGTGCAGGCGTTTGCCGATGCCATGCTCGTCATCCCCAAGACGCTCGCTGCCAACTCGGGATTCGACGTGCAGGATGCGCTGGTGGCACTGCAGGACGAGGTAGCGGAGGGCAACGTGGTCGGGTTGGACGTCCAGACGGGCGAACCAATGGATCCAGTCTCGCTCGGAATCTGGGACAACTACAGGGTCAAGAGACACATGCTCCACAGCTCCGCCGTCATCGCCTCCAACCTGCTCAGCGTCGACGAAATCCTGCGCGCAGGAAGAAGCTCGCTCAAGTCCGAAGCGCCCATGGGCTAAAGATCTTGGCCAGTTTCCTCGTTCAGTTGACGTTCAGTGTAAAAATACAAATGCCCAATTCCCACTCATAGCGTTGCGTCACTGTGCGATTGTTGGTGAGATCCGGTCTGGATTGATTGTGTATGCAAAATGGTGTGAAGCAAGGCGAGGCTTTTTAGTGCGTGGAAGTTTCCTTGGGTGTAGGCGGATGCAGTTCGTCAAAGTGCACTTCGAGGAATCCCTTGACGGCCTCGTAGGTCAAGAACGACGTCCCGATGCTCGGCGCCACCTTGAGCAGGTTGGGTAGCAGGCCCCTGTAGAGGCCCGTGATGCCTTCGGCCTTGAGGATGTTCTGGATGGCGTTGATGGCGTTCTTATCCTTGTACCCAAGCCTTTCCTGGCTGTCCTTCATACCTGCCACCTGCATCCTTCGGCGCAGTACGTCGAGGGGATACGTGACGGTCTGCGAGATCGAGCCGGCGAGTGCACCGCATGCGAGCTTCATCAGCGCCGAAGGCTCTGACCCGTCGAGCGGGGTGATGCGCTTGCGTGCGGCTTCGTAAAAGTAGAAATTGAGCGCCACGTACGGAGCGACGCCGATCGAGGTAGGTACGCAGCCGCGATACAGGCCGCGCAGCCCTCCTTCCTCGCGGTACACTTTCGAGGTCATCTGCCAGATGCCCGGCACTGCCTTTTGGCGCGCCGCGATCTGTTCCCTCAGCACCTCCTGCGACACCTTGGCACTGACTTGCGAAGTCGCCTCGCTCTTGGCCTCGTTGTACATGTTGGCAGAGGCGATGCTGATCCTCGAACGCACCAGGTCCAGCGGATAGGTCGACACCACACTCGCGATGCCCGCCACGGCGCCTGCGCCGAGCTTGCGCACAACGTCGAGGTCACCATCGCCGTTGCGCAGCCACGACTTGCAGAGCTCGTAGGTGGTGAACTGGACGGCCGAGTAAGGCGCGATGCGCAGGCAGTTGATGCCGTTGCCGCGCATGAAGCCTGCAAATCCTTCCTCCTGCCACATTTTGACCAGCCCCGTCCAGACGCCTCCGTACGCGCGATTCTTGGCCGTGGACGAGAGCTTGCCTTTCGCTGAAGAGGCGGCTTTGGACGATTGCGGTTGCACCTGCATGATGATCTTGAGCCGCTCGAGGGGCGAGACGACAGTGCGCGAGGTGGCGCCCGCAGCACCGCCAGCGACAAAGTAGGTGATCAGAAACGCGTGGTTCGTTGCTGTGTGTGCATGGTGTTCGCCTTCGTCCTCGTGCTCGTCTTTGTATGAGGAGCTGGAGACGGTGGATGTGTAGGAGGGGGTGGTGGTGGAGCTGTCGGAGCTGTGGACCTGTTGGTAGGCACGGGCACGAGCAACCTCGGTCGGGTTGCTGATTGCCGCTGCTGTGGACGCGGATGCTGCGGTAGTGCGTGCACCGGGGGAGAAGCGCGCTATTGGGGGCGTGTCGAGCTTGGGTGCTGCTTGCGAGACGAGTGAGGCTGCGGTGTCGAGGAAGCTCTCGAGTGTGGCTGCCGACGTGGATGCCTGGCTCGAGCGGGTAAGCCCGGCCCACGACGCCGAATCTGCTGCGACCATGGTGCCCGCACTATGCTGCTGCTGCTGCTGCTGCTGCTGCTGCTGCTTGCTGCTGCTGGATGGAAAGCAGTGCGATGCGCGCTATGATAGCATGGCAAGATCCCGTATGGACACGCAGGACGGAGATGCCGAGGTGAATGTGACGTTCGAGTTGGGTGGAGGAAGGCGTGGGAAAGAGCCCAATTGAGTTGCACTTCGGATCGGCGTGACTCGTCGGAAGTGACCGGTTAGGCACGCGCTTGGCTCGCTCGGGGCTTGGCCGAAGAAAGGGCGCTTTGGGCCTGTGTGGCTGTTTTTTCTCCGAAAATGCGGGAGCGGCAAGCTGCCGTCAACCGTCGCCGTTGAATGCAGTGCGCTGCAAACCCTGTGACCACACAAAGGGTTGCGCTCTCAAACACGACAAGGTAGCCAAAGCCGTTGCTGGTACTCTTGCGTGCGTACGAGCGACCGTTGCTGTGGGCCGGGATCGATACCTTTTGCTTTGCGCACCGGTAACGCAGCGTCGTGTTGCTGTTGTAATCCTTTCTTGGTCGACGCAGCGAGATGTGCGGTTCGGCTTGATGCCCCGGTCAAGCGTTGAGAGGACGAAAGAGAAGCGATCCTGCGACCAGGTCGAATGAAAGGACGCAACGGAGTACAGTGGACGCAGCAATCGGTCGGACGAGCCTGTATATATTCGAACGCGGGCTGAAGTACTACCCTCTTTCACTCGGCTCTGTGCCGCTTGGCCCGGCCATGATGCGCAAGAGCTGCGTTTCTGTGGAACATGATCGTCATGCCATGCCACGGCCCCCGGCCCTCGCTTCTCGCTTCTCCGGCTGTTGTGCGGGGGCCCAGCAGAGCCCGGTGTCACACCTGAGCCAGCACACCTGGCGAACAGCGACATCCGCCGAGTCGTTGAAAGCCCACGTCGGAACCTTCTCCACATTTCGCACCCGCCGTTCCCTCCCGACAGCGCGCCGCTACCCGAATCGCCGATTTTGACCAAATCCTTCCTAATTGCACCGATATCGGGCTCTCTCTACATCTCACTGTCTTAGTCTGCCCCACATACGGCGGTCTTTGTATTCAGGGCTCATCTCGAACATGCACACTCACAGCCGCACGGAGGTGGTTTTCGCATGTGAGAAGTTTCGCTATTGCACGAAACTACTGGATAGTCTTTCGACCGAGGTTTTGGGTTGTGGGTGAAGTACAAGCGATGGCAGATGCATCAACGAGAGAGAGCGCAAAGAAAGGGTGGTGGGAGGCGCATATGCAAGAAGAAGAAAAAGTCGAGAGCCAGTGATATCCAAACACGACGACACCATTAGATGTAGGTGTCGTAGGCCTGGGGAGCGAGGGTCTCGGGGGTGTTGTTCTTCATCGAGAGAGTGTGGGCAACACGGGGAGCAGCGGGCAGACGCTTGAGCTGGACGCGCTCGCCCTTGGCCTTGGCCTCCTTCTTGAGCTCGGCGTTGCGCTTGACACGCTGCAGGAAGTCGTCACGGCACTTGGAGTGCTTGACGTGCTCGATGCGCACGTTGACGCGCTTCTCGATGTATCGGTTGCCGACCACCTTGTAGATGATCACACCAACGGCACGGGGAGCAACGTTGAACACAACACCGGTGCGGCCGTGGTAGTACTTGTGGGGCATGCCCTTCTGCTCGGCGGCGTTGGCCTTGATGTCGACAATGTCACCGGCGTGGAAGGGACGCAGGTAGGTCGACAGCTTAATGGGACCATGCTGGCGGAACTTCCTCGCGAAGAGGTGGCGCGTGCGGGCCCTGTAACCGAAAGAGTGCTGTGTTTTGGTGATGCCAAAGTGCGGAAAGGGGTCAGTACGAGACCACAGTGATGTGAAGGAGTCACAAAGATGCAAATGCCATCCTCGCATCGACGTCCTGTCGAAGTGCCGGTACGGTGGTGCTAGTAGAGTTTGTCGGTAGCTATCGCCATGATGTTGTTGCGATAGTTGCAGAAATGCGAACAGTGCTGCTTGCACAGGGCATGCACAGGGCAAAGAGGTGGCAGTGTTGTCCGCGTGCGAGCGTGTTGTTGGGTGCAAATGACGGCGTGATATAGGCTGGAGACACAGGGACGCTAGGGCAAAACGTTTGCACGAATCACCTGCTGCAACGATGCGATGTGTCACGACTGCGAAGGCGGATGTCTATTCGAGGCAATGTGGCGATGCATGTGAAGAATGCTTCGATGGTACCGGAAGTGCTCGTGCCGCATGGACATGACGCTGAGCCGTTCTGAAAGCATGAACATGCAGAAACGGCGATGCTGAAGCATGTGGCAATCGCGACATGGCCGGAATACCAATTGTCCATGCTGGCTCCAACGCCATCTATCGTCCTGCGATCCTCCATCAATCCAGCCCCGCCACTACATCTACGCTGCAGTCGCTTCGCCGTCCGGATTCCTCTTTATCGTCCTGATGGTCGGTGACGGTCTCCGGTAAAAGATGATCACAATAACGACATATCTGACGCAGGATATGCTGTTCTGCGATGGATCATGCCTGGATGCTCTTATGCTTCTTTGGATAGTCGGCTGCTGTGTTGGGTATCTGGCTGGATGCTGGAACTTGTCGATGCGGATCGGCGTCGTGCGGCCGTCGATGATGCGAGGATTGACATGGCATCGATGCATGTTGTCGCATCAACTTACAGGCATTGTGACTTAATGATCTCTTGAGGTGATGATGGTGACGAAGAAGATGTTGCCCGCAGCTACCTCCAATCGCTTTGCACTGGCGCACGCACTGGAATCGCCTCAACTTGCCTCAGAGGACTGCAGGCCAGTCTCTCGCAGCCCTTGGCCCTCCAACTTCTGGGCGGCCCCTCGTTGCGCTCGCAGACTCGACACCGACGCCCGGAGCCGTTTGGACCTGTCGCTGCTGTCCTCCTCTTCCAGCACCTCTGAGGGCTGCCTGTGGTCTGTAGCCGCGATTCTCAGTCGCAGGCCAGAGACTGCCCCGCCGCTGCCTCTCTGTGGCCCAAGTCGAAATTGGAGGCTTGATTTCAGGCAGCGGATGCAAAGTCGAAAGCTCGGCCGAAGTCTGAATTTTCTCTTCATCGATCACGTGCCACGCTCTGCACCTCGAAATTTCGCCCTCTAGCCTAGCCAGGTTTCGCACTGCCGGTTCGCAACCACAACTCGAAGTCCCGCACTGGAGGGAGCAGGCCACGGGGGCAGAGCGAGTGGCAGCCAGCCGCGCCATGAAGACTGAGAAGACTTGGACCAGTCTCAACGCGACCCTCGAGGCGGAGAGGGAGCAGACAGGCTACGAGGCAGCAGTCGCTGATCTCGAGGCCCAGGCAGCGGCGTCGGCGTGCGGATGTGCGTGCAAGCCAGCAAGGTCTAGTCGCCAGAAGCTCGAGCTCACCATTGCCTTCCCGTCTCTCACCATACCCATCAAGGTAAGTCGCACCGATCCCATGCGGTCGTGTGCTCGAGATATGCCCATGGTGGCCTCGATCCAAGCATCCCGACACATGCCGACAATGGCACCAACGCCAGCAGCGACAACGAAAGAGTATCCGACACGATGATGATCCGACGCCAAAGGGCGCAACCTTCAGCATTGCAGCACCGCCCATTTCAGCATACAATCACGAACACCACTCATTATGGAACAATGTCTGCAGCACATCGTCGTCAGCTACCACCTGCGAGCAGGCCCCTCGTCGCTCTCAGTGTCAGACCTTCAACACGTTGAAGGAGAGGTTTGCCGAGTGCAGCCAGCACCACGCGCATAGCATTGGCCAAGCAGCATCGCAAGACCAGCATCTCTTCGCATACACGTCGACCAGGATGCTCTGCACGACGCATCTGCAGTCGTTCTCTAGATACACCGACGCATCAGCCGTTCTCAGTCTTTTGCCGACCAATTCTCGACACGTTACCAGCATCTCAGGTTCGACCCCAGCCGGCAGGATGTGAACTGGCTCTACATCAAGAGTCTGTGCCTCGGGAACGGACAGTGGTCGCCGGATTGTCGCAATCCGGTGCCTGCTTGCCGTTTGTCTGGGATGAGGACGCTAGAGCCAGGATCTTTCCCTGCCATCCCGACGCTGATCACTACTACCGCAGCATCATCATCGTACTCTTTCCTTGTTTGTTCCGGCACCAAGGGTGACTTGATCGAGGCAACCTAGCATTTCAAGAGCTTTGACCCTCGCATGCACAAATAGGCATCTACAGCCGTCGTCAGCCCAACTTCGATACTGACCACGCTGTTGCCCGCCCTTGTTTTGATCCGGCTAACTCTCGTTCTCTCCTCGCTCAGACAAGATGCCTCGTGCTCCTCGTGCCCACTCCAAGACCGCCAAGGTTCCCCGTCGTCCCTTCGAGTCGGGTCGTCTCGACAGCGAGCTGAAGCTCGCTGGTGAGTACGGTCTGCGCAACAAGCGTGAGATCTGGCGCATTGCCCTCACTCTCTCCAAGATCCGTCGTGCGGCTCGTGAGCTGCTCAAGCTCGACGAGAAGGACCCCAAGCGTCTGTTCGAGGGTAACGCCATCATCCGCCGTCTGGTGCGCATCGGTGTGCTCGACGAGACGCGCATGCGTCTCGATTACGTGCTCGCGCTCAAGATCGAGGACTTCCTCGAGCGCCGTCTGCAGACCCAGGTGTTCAAGAGCGGCCTCGCCAAGTCGATCCACCACGCCCGCGTGCTCATCACCCAGCGCCACATCCGCGTCGGCAAGCAGATCGTCAACGTGCCCTCGTTTGTCGTCCGCCTCGACTCGCAGAAGCACATCGACTTTGCCCTCACCTCGCCCTACGGTGGTGCCCGCGCCGGCCGTGTCAAGCGCAAGCGCGCTGCCGCCGCCGCCGCTGCCGCTGGTGGTGACGACGCCGAGGAGGAGGAGGAGTAATTTACTTGCCCTTCCCCTCTAGCTTCGTCATCTCTTTGCGCTTCGTCCCCACCTACATCCCATCCCGCAACGATGCCCGTCGCCATTTCGGCGCGGTGATGGCTAGTCAGCCTTTCAGCCGTCGCAGCGTCGGACTGTCGGCGACCACGGCCTCTCGCACCCCACACATGCACACACACACACACATCTTTCATGTTGTATTTTTTTCCATTCTCTTCCCAAAAAAGAGAGCCCGACAGACGGCGCTACTGCGCTGTCGGTCCATCCTCATCCCCCCCACATATCACACCAAAAGAAAGGCAATTCACAGGTTCTTGCTTCCCACAACGTCGTCTGAGGGTGCAGTCACATGTTTGAAGCGGAGATTGATGATATTGTTATTGAGTGTAGGTCATGCGTCGAGTTGGAACTCGACGATTTCGGCGTAGACTTCCTGCATGAGATCTGCCAAGTCGGCCCTTGTCTGTTTGACTTGTGCATCGAGCGAGTGTATTGACTGTCTTGCCTCGTCGTCGTCTGTCTGTGTGGGATTGTCGGTGTTGGGTTTGAGCACCGACTTGCGCAGCTGGTCTCGTTGGACGGTGGCTCGGAGTAGAGCGTTCTCGCGCGTCTGGATGCGGTCTACGAGCGTGGCGAGCTGCGGTGCGGACGAGTGCGCGAGTTCGGTCTGGATGGTGCGCAGGCGGTGGCCGCACTCGATGAGCGCCTGTGTGGTGATCTGCAGAATCTGCGCAAGCAGCTCTTCCGTCAGCGGCACCGTTGTCGTGCTGCACCCCGCACATCCCCGACCCCCATTCGCAGCTCCATTCGAGCCCACCGCATCGAATTCGTGGTCAACAGGTGGAGGTGTGGGGTTCTGAGATCCGTTGACGGGTCCGGACGTTGAGGTGGAGGAGAGAAAGGTGTCGAAGGCATCGTCGTATTCGCGCCAGACGCTGATGCGTCGTTCTTGCACCTCTTTCACCGCACGCAGCAGATCGAACGGCGTCGATCCGGACGCTTCATCTCCTGGCGCATGAGATGTACCGTTGCTTGTTGGTTCTGGCATCTTTGCTATGAAGCCGAGGCGGTGAGTTGATCGAGGAGCGTCGTTGAGCGGCGTCGTGAGGGAGGGTGAGGGTGAAAGGGGGTTTGGTCCGAGTGGAGGCGGACGCAGCTTCTTCGCGAGCGGAGGTGATTATGTCACGCTGACCACTCCACACGCGACTGGGCGCAAAAGGGTGTGGAGTTGGCCGCCGCCGCTTCTGACAGTTGGCACTCTCAACACCTTCTGCTGCTCCCGTCCACTCCACCCTTGTTCACGTCGACCTTGCAGCTGCCATCTCACGCACACCGGTATCAGTGCGAAAGCTCGACACAACAGCGCAACGCACAAGGCTTTTCAGCAGCTCCCATATTCACACGTCACACAGCCGTAGGCATGTCAGAAAGAGTAAGTCCGCATCCTACCGATTCCTGGGATCTTTTCGCATCGACCCCTTGCTGACTCTAATCTCTCCACGGGCTCTTCCGGACTATGTTCTCGTTCGCTGCAGGGGCGAGGGGGACGAGGCGGTGCGCCTTCACAACGCGGTGGACCGCGCGGCGGCGGCGGTCGCGGCGGCAACTCGGGCGGCCGGGGCGGCGGACGTGGCGGCCACAACTCGTCGGAGCGCCCGGCATCGGAACGTCCCAAGAAGGAAGCGATCCTCGACCTGACCAAGTACATCGACACCAAGATCCGCGTCAAGTTCGCCGGCGGCCGCGAGGTGTTTGGCGTGCTCAAGGGGTTCGACCAGCTCATGAACCTCGTCATGGACGACGTGCACGAGGCGCTCCGCGATGCCGACGGCAACGTGGGCGAAAAGACGCGCAACCTGGGTCTGGTCGTATTGAGGGGTACCGCACTCACCGTCATCAATCCAGCAGACGGATTTGAGTCGATCGAAAAGTAAGTCGCATCGAGACTAAAAGGATGTTGGACATAAGCGCTGACTGGAATTTTGTCGAATCGTTGCGTCTCATACAGCCCGTTCGCACAAGCCGAGTAGAGCTTTGACATGCACGCGGTAGGCATTGCGAATGGCACAGAAAAAGCTTACAAACCCGGTTTCGAGCGGCATGAACAACGGCAGTGGTGCTCAGCACCAAAAGCAACGAGACCCGAGAGACTGTACAGATGGAGAGAGTCTAGGCACGAAGCTGCTTCCAACCCGGTGCATCGAGGACGTACCCGTCACGAGGCTCGCCACTGACTCGATGCGCGACGTCGATCTTGAGATGCGACCTGGGATCCCATGTGGGCACCTCCTGCTCGGCGTCACCCAACATCCACACGCTGACGGCGAGGATATTGTCACCTCTGTGGTTGAGCACGCCGCTGTGCACGGGAAACACGGTCTGAGGACCGAGCGCATTGACGAACTTGCCCATCTGCCAGCCATTGACGTACAGCTGTGCACGCAACTCCACCCCGGGCAAGGTGGCGAACACGAAGCTGACGCCGACATCCGAATCTTGCGGCCCATTGAGCTTGAAGGAGGTTCGGTACATTGTGACTCTGCCCCTCTGGTGCGTGAGTGTGTTGTGCCAGGTGGAGGCGTCGTAGCCGGGTAGATGCCAGCCTTGCACTTCGGCGTGCAGGCCGCCTTCGTTGAGACTACGACGCACCGTGTCGCGCGCCTGCTCGCCGCCCAGATTGCCCTGCACTCTCCACGTCACTTTCGGCTCGGGGCGCGAGGCGGTACGGAGCGAGGGGAAGTTGAATGCCACAATGCCGCGCGGCAGCTTGACGGCTTCCAGCCCGCGCTGCTCTTGGAGGCCGATCGGCAGCTCGCCGGCCTCCATCTCGATGCCCATGTGGTCCTGGAGCACCGTCAGCACGTTGTCCCCCGAGGTCTGCAGTGCATTGCTAGGAAGCGAGAACGTTGCACCCGCAGCCGACTTTTCTCGATCCGCCGCAGCGCTGCCGAGATACACGCCGTTGAACCACACGCTGAATGCCGATGAGCGTCCGCCTTCCACTCGGACGTGCACGTCGCATGGCGCATCTTGCGTGTGGTCGGGCGTGGCAAAACGTCCTCGCCATACGATGTTGTTCGCATGGAAACCGTATTCGCTCGCAAACAGAATCGCGCCTTGCGTGTCGAGCGAGGGATCGCGCGTGTACGGGTTGGCAGACTGGGTCTTGTTCGCCTGCACCCACGTGCTGTCGTCAAACGCAGCGGAAGCTTCGGGCATCGAGTCGCGCCACCTCCAATCGAGCTGGTCCGACCGCGGTGGAGACCATTCCAGTGCGGCCCGAGACGGACCGGGTAGGTGGATGCGGTAGAACCGACGACTGACCTCGTCCGCCTGCGCATCGATGCGCTCGCCGTTCCAGTAGACGTACTTGAGGTCCGGCAGCGCGTTGAGTGCCGTGTGACTCTCGTGGGACAGCGAACCGCACAGGTACAGCGTATCGAGCGGCGAATCGGTCGAGGCGTACGTCGCGTTGCGCAGCATGTCGACGTGCATCACCACTACGCTGTCCTCGCTGTGCCCGAAGAAGCGAGACACGAGGCCGGAATCAGGGCGATGCAGCGACAGCCCGGCGCGGCCCGACGTGTAGCGCGCAGGTACCGAGAAGAGGCCGCTAGTAAGTGCGGTCTCGCTGAACATGATGATGATCCACGCCGCCTTGGCCGTGCGATACACTACGTAGCGGTCGTTCGCTTCGCCACTCGACATGCGCGCTCGAATGTTCGTCGGATCCGACTGAATGTCAGAATGCATGGCGACGAACGTGTCCCACTCGCCGTTCTGAATCTCTTGAATCCCGGCTTCGGATACACGCAAGAGGTGCATGCTTTCGATGTAATCGTCTTCGCTTGTCGCGAGTGAATACTCGACCAGCTGGCCGGGCGTCCAGTCGAGCGAGATGAGCAGCGCATCGCCGATCGTCGTGACGAGGTTGACATTGGCGGTGCACCAGCGCATCACCAGTCCGCCGGGTAGCTGCTGATCCACGGGGATAATATGGCTGTCCCTCCCGGCAAGGAAGTTGACCCCAATGCGCTTCTCCACCTCTTCGTCCTGTCGTGCGCCGATCACCTCAGTCTTGCCCTGGGAGACGAAGTGGAGCGCAAAGCGCGTGCGGCGCGACACGGACGTATCGTTGTGCCGCACCACGTAGAACCTGCTCTTTGTCTGCGGATTCTCCAGCACCGTCGTCCTGATCGACGCCGCATCAACGCTGACACCCTCGTCGTCGAGATCACCCACCTGCGAGATATTGAGCCCGGGCTTGTCGGCGATCTGCTCCGTCATGGCCAGATCCGGAAAGGCGGCGATAAAGCCCGCCTGGCGCTTGAGTTCAGCGTACTTGTCGTTGGGCTGGCGATGCTCGTTGAGCGCGGCGCCGTAGTCGTACGAGCTATACACGTCCGGCTCGGCGAGTCCGCCCCAGTTGGTCCCGCCATACACCATGTATAGCGAGAGCAGCGTGACGCGCTGTGCGATGAGCGCCTGGTTGGCGACGCGCGTAAAGCTGGCGTTGGTCATGCGCGCACACGCCTCGTACCCCGGCCCGGCGTAGGGATCGTAGCTGCCCGCCTGGAACTCCGGGATGTAGAACGGCTGGTCCGGGTTGGTGTCCATGTGGTACTGCAGGTAGTCGTCGCGCATCGGCACCCACGTCTCGGGATGCGAACAGTCGAAACGCTGCGGATACGAGTCGAGACCATACAGATCCACCAGGTCCACAAAGTTTTGTTCGCGACCAGGGTCATTGTACGTGATCGGCACGGTGATGCCGTTCTCCTTGAGCGCGGCGACAAGTTCCATCATATATGCGCGCTCGGCCTTGCCCGTCTTGTACTCATTGTCCGCCTGGACCAGGATCACGCTGCCGCCATGCAGCTCGTCAGGCCGCGAAGCGTCGTGTACAAGCTGGTGCTTGACGACGACGCGCGAGATCGCGTCGATGTAGGGTCTCCAAGCCTCGCGCCACGCAGTATCGTTTGTACGCAGCACCGCATCCAGATTCACCGTCCAAGGTGCCATGCCACCCACCGTCGTCTCGGCGTTGATGTACGGACCCGGACGCACGATCACAAACAGCCCTACCTCTTTCGCGAGCGCGAGGAAGAAGTCGAGATCATTGACGCCCGTCAGGTCGATCGTCTCTGCATCCGGCGAGGGCTGGATGAGTCCCCAGTGCGTATAGATCGACACCGTGTTGAAGCCCGCCGCGCGGATCTTCTGCAGCACATCGCGCCACAGGCTGGGTACGGGCAGACGCCACGGGTGGAACTCGGCCGCAAGCACAAAGAGCCTCTGCTGACCCGCGCCCAGCGCTAAGCTGTACTTGTCGAATACGACGGCCGTGTTGTTGCTGCCGCGAGGAAGTGTCCATTTCGTCGCGGGTGCAGTCGCATGCTGCGGCTGCGTCGAGACGGAAAAGGGAATCTGCGCCGCTCTTGTCCCCAAAGGGTGCGGAAGCAGCGCAAGCCCCCACGCAAGACAGCCCCAAAAGGCCGCAGTCGAGACCCTCATCCTAGAGCGTGTGCCTCCGTCGAGACGAAATCAGTCCTTGAGCCGAGCGCCGAGAGAGCCCGGTCGTATGGATGAGGTCGAGACAAGAGGCAGGATGCGAGGCCCCGCTGAACCGTGCGTTTTGTGGAGGGAAGCCGTCAAAAAGCGCACCAACACGCGCCCGCTTCGATGCGTGATGCGCTCGCATCTCGCTCCGCCGCATGGCGTCTCATTGCCGATGCTCGATCCGATCGTCGGCTTTCTCCTACGTCTCAATCGACCCTCTGCTCATTCCAAGCTTCAGGACGGCAGCCAAATTCAAGCTTCACGTCCTCCCTCGCCCACTTCGTCAAAGGTCCTCGCCATAGTCGCATCTGTGCGCCGGTTGGTCGGCTGGTTCTATGAGATGTGCACTTGATTAATCCATATGGCACCAGGGACGTGCGTGTTGAGGTTGTGTGTATATTACAACGACGCCGGAGAAGAACGACAGGGGGATGAAGAAATGAGGGAAGTGATGGTAGGCATGCTAGGGCGGTGCTGTGCAGGCTGCCGCGTCAGCTGGACGAGAATGTGAAGACGGCGGTGGCCGCACGTAGCTGCTGCAGACGAGATTGCGGGCCCTAGCTCTGACGGCCCAGCCGTTGGTGGTGGAAGCCGCGGCTGCGCGTGCTCAGTTGTTGACGGGCGGGACGGGACCCTCGTCCTGGCCCGAGTTGTCGATGTTGTGGAAGTCGAGGATCTCCGAGTACATCATGACCTTCCAGGTGTCTACGGGCAGGTCGGCGTCGTTGAAGGACCAGTCGAAGGCCTCTTCGGCCTCGGGCTCGTCGGTGGGGTCGTGGTAGGGTGCGAGGTAGGGATGCGCGAGCGCCTCTGCGGCGCTGATGCGTGTTCTCGGGTCGAAGACGAGCATCTTTTCGAGCAGATCCAACGCCATGGGGTCTGCGTTTTTGAACTTTTGCGAAAAGGGCACGCGCTCGCGCTTGGGCAGCGACTGTACGAAGCGCAGCGTGTTTTCGGAGCAGATGGTCTTGATGACCTCGTCTGGTGGTGTGCCGAGGAGCTCGGTGATGATGGAGAACTGGTTGACGTGGTCCTTGCCCGGGAAGAGCGGCTTGCCCTCGAGCATCTCGGCAAAGATGCATCCGGCGCTCCAGACGTCGACGGCGACGTCGTACTTTTGCCAGGTGAGCATGATCTCGGGCGCGCGGTAGTAGCGCGTGCTGACGTAGCCGGTCATCTGCGGGTCCTGGATTCGTGCCAGACCAAAGTCGCAAATCTTGAGATCGCAGTTCTCATTGACGAGGATGTTGCTTGGCTTGAGATCGCGGTGGACGACGCCTGCCGAGTGCACGTACTTGAGGCCACGGAGGATCTGGTAGAGGAAGTACTGGATGAACTGTTTTTCGAGCGGACGGCTTGTGAGGAGGCGGTGGAGGTCGGTGCCGAGGAGTTCGGTGACAAAGTAGATGTCCTCGAGGGGCGAGATGAAGATGTCGCTAAGGCTGATGATGTTCTCGTGGCGGATGTGTTTGAGCAGCTTGAGCTCGCGGTAGGTGCGCTTGGAGAGGACGGGGGTGGAGAAGGGCTTCATGATCTTCTTGATGGCGACCGAAGTGTTGGTGAGCTGGTCGTTTGCGGAGCAGACGAGACCGAAGGCGCCCATGCCTACGGGTTGGAGGTCGACATAGCGGGTGGTGACCTCGAAGACGGTGCCGAAGATGGAGAGCTTGACAAAGTCGGCCATGTTGGAAAGACGGAGCTACGGAGGAGCAAAGCGAACGTGAGGGATGCGGACCGACGGTGGCTTATGCGGCAGTGCGGGAGGATTGTCTACAAAATGCGGACGTTGGAGGTGACCGAAACGAGACCGGAGTAGGCTTGCTGAGCTGCGGATGCAGATGCGGCTACGTAGATGCGCTACTTTTTCGCTGGACGGGCTTGGATTTTGACGCAGTAGCGACGAGCGGATGGATGCACAGAGCAGTCTGTCGGAAAGCGATGCAGCTAGCAGGATGAAGCTAATGCCTTGATTCGATGCGTCGACGAGAGAGCGAGGATCGAGCGAGATGGACGCGAGGCAGCGAAGAGGAGCGCGCGAGGAGGATGGGCTCGGAGAGGTAGAAGGACCACAAGACGAGTCTCAGCTAAGGCAGACGGGTGATGATGGTGCGGGATGAGAGATGTGTTGGTGGTGGTGGAGGAGGCGAAAAGAAACGCGCGGCGAGAGGCAGGCAGGCAGGCGCGGGGACGGGGGGCGAGGGCCACGGCGAGGGGGACGAATGAGTGCAAGCGAGACGGCACGTAAGCCAGAACGGCGAGGGCTGGCTGGCGTCGACAGGTCAGCGCGAGGACGAGCAACAGCCAAAGGCGAGCCAAGTTGAGCCAAGCCAGCCAAGAGGGATTTGAGCGATTCGAGGGATGAGCCGACTCTCTCTCACACTCTGCGCTCGGTCTGTGCAGTGGAGTATGCAGCCTGCCAGTTGGAGTCCAGCTGAGCCTGGCCGAGCACTGGCCCACTCGGTCAGATTTGTCGGTCATCGAGCCGCGCTCACTGCTGGGACGCCCGAGCCACACTGTCCAGACTCGCGAATAAAAACACGCTGCTGACCCACTCGTTTTCAGCCCTCCGCAAGCAACAACCGCCCTTTGTCGACTTGCATTCACTTGACTGCGCTGAGCCACGCGCCATCTCGAGCCATCTGGAGCCATCTCGAGCCATTCGGATGCTGCGCGAAAGATGAAGTGATGCAGAGCCTTGGGGCGACGACGCGCTTTGCTCGCATTCAAGGGCCCAGTGCGAGACAATAGGGCCATGCGATGGAGAGATGCATGGGGACGCTCGACAGACGGAAAAGGGATGACCGTCCGGAAGTGCACTCGTTGGCCGCTGCTGAGCAGTCCAACAGGTCGGATTTCAATTTTGCTGATTTGGAGAGAAGCGTCTCGTGCCTTGCCCGTGCCTCACTGCGCGTCGGAGCAGAGACGAGCAACTCTGTCGGATGTAGCCAGGATCGCCCGCCCGTCTCTGCCTTGCCGTCCTGTTCTAGCTCCCGAAACCTAGACGGACCAGCACAATGCTGCTTTGCTGCACTGCTTGGCATATGCATCCACACTGTTGCTCAAACATAAGTAACAGACGCAAAGGAACAGCTCGAGCTTCGACGAGCGGCCTTGTTGGTGACAACTGAAAGGCGCACTTTTGGCGAGGTTGACAACGGGCGAGGGTCCAACATGAAGCGCGGGCAGAAGCGAGCCCAATTCAAGGGTTCTCAGGAAGACTCCAGCTCGCCTTCTCCATAGCCCCAACGCGTCGCCTTTGCCACCGAACCACTGTAGCTGAGACAGGTGCTCATTACGACAGAGCGTTGAGTCGAGTCGAGTCGAGTCGAGTCGAGTCGCCACTCCGCTCAGAGCGTGCGCGTCCCGCCAGAGTGTTGCGGCTCTGCCGATCCTGGAAGCGTCGGCGGGTGCGCATCGTCGACAGCAGATGGATGGCGTCACTCTGCTTGCGCCTCGGCCACGCATCGCAGCCGCACAAACAAGGCGGCGCGCCATCCGAATTTCGAGGCTGGCGATCGGCAGCTGCACCCTTCTTTCCGCGCATCGCTTTGCCAGATCCGGGCTTCGATTTCGCCTCTCGTGCGTGTGGCGATATTTGCGGGGGATTCGGAACGTGGAAGTTGGACGCCGCCTCGTCCATCGCATCAGCATCGGGCGGCTCGTAATCTGACACTGAGTAAGTTCGCGCCGCGTTCGGGCCGTGGAGGCGCAGCTGAGCTGCAGCGCACGGTTGCACCTCTGCTCGCCCCCACACGCTGCTTGCACGCCTATGAGCTGCATCCCTGCGGATCGGCAGAAGGAGTCTTTCTTTCCATCCCACATCCCTCATCTCCGCTCCACACGCTCCCCTAATCTTCACAGCTCTATTGTTCTCGCCGTCAAACCGTCCAAGGAAAATAGGCTACTGCCACCAGCCCGTTCATCTCGGCCACGATCACATCCCTCCAACACTCATTCCAACATCGGACCTCTCTCTCTCTCCCGAGTTCCGCCGGTCCAGCTTCGTCGGACGTAGACAGCAGCGGCGTGGCTCCTCGTCCTCTTCTTCACATCCTTGCATCTAGCTAGATAGCCCTTCCGGATGGCGGAATCCAACCCCGGCGCCGCGTTTGCGCCCAACGCCTATGCAAACGCCTTTGTCGCCGCCAAACCTCGCGATGCGGCCAACCTCGTACAGCAGAGGCTGCGCAAGGCGAAGCTCTTCAACGAGGAGCTCGCAGACTACTTTGCCGCGCGCCGCGAACTCGAGGAGACCTACCTCAAGCAGCTCCAAAAGATCTCGAAACGCAGCTTCCTCTCCGACCCGTCCTCCATCCCGCCTGGCTTCGCGCCCGTCTACGAGCGCCTGGTGCAGGAGCTGGCGGAAGTAGCAAGCGCGCACGGCGAGCTCGAGAAGCGCATCGCCGAAGACTGCGAGGCTCCCATCCGCAACGCCAGCTCCAAGGGCGAGTGGAGCCGCATCAAGGACCACGACGACTCGCTCGCCAACACGCTGCGCGAACTCAACTCGCTCGAATCGCAGCTCCAAAAGGATCAGAAGAAGCTAGAGACCGCTTCGTCCAAAAAAGCCTCCCAGGCCAATGCGAAGCTGAGCGAGACCGAGCGCTCCATCGCACAGACCATGGAGCTCTGGGAGACCGAAGCGCCCTTCGCCTTCGAAGCCTACCAGCGCATCGATGCGCAGCGTCTCGAGCTGCTCAAGGAGACCGTCGCCAAGTTCGAGACCGCACAGAGCGATGCCGCCCAGCGCATCATGTCGAGCTCCGAAAAGACCATGCAGCAGTGCCTCTCCTTTGATACCCAGGCTGACATGCAGGACTTTATCCTCAAGAACGGCGTGCTCGGTGCCGACGCCACCGCACGCAACGGCAGGAGGCCCAGCGCACGTCCGCCCACCACGTCTTCCATCACCACTGGTCTCAATCGGCAAAACTCGGTGGCTGGTCGCAGCATCAGCAGCCGCACGGGCGCAGACTCGTCGATGCGTGCACCTGCAGGACGCACCAACGGCACAGGCATGGGCGAGTTCGGCGCCTCGTCGGCATCCATCCATTCGGCCGACCGCACTGTGGGCAGCACCAACGATGCGTCCACGCCCAGCAAGGGCGCCGGCTCCACGCTCAAGAACGCCTTCAGCCGCTTCGGCCGCAGCCGCGCGAACAAGGACTCGGCCAACACGCAGACGATGTACGGCGGGCTGCCCGACGAGCCCGCTGGCGACTCGTCGTTGTCGTCCATGACGCGCAGCAACACGGTGCGTCAGAACTCGGCCACGGCCGGCGCTGGGTCGTCGTCGCGCAACCCGACGCTGCTCACGCCGGGCGACGAATCGATCGACTCGATCGGGCCGGGATCCGTCACGGGGCTCATGGCGCCGCTCACGCCGTCGACCGCGCCCGCACGCAAGAACTCGGTGCTCGCCTCGTCGGCGGCTGGTGCCACGCCCGCACCCAGCGCTGCGCCCGTCACCACGGGTGCACCGCCCATGGTCGACTCGGAGGGCTACTCGATCCCGCCGCCGGACCGCAAGCCGTGGGAGACGCCTGCGGCGCTCGGAGCTGCGGGTGGTGGTGCGGCGTCGGGCGCGTCGCTGCTGGACGATGGCGAGGGCGATGCGTCGCGCGACACGTTCGACACCTCGCTCAACAACCGCGTGAGCACGATGAACATCAGCAGCCAGCCGATCGCCGAGGATGCGTCGCGCGACAAGGCGGCGCTGGAGCGCATGAAGTCGACGCTGCTCACGAGCGGGCCGCCGTCGCGGCGCGGAACGACGCGGCGCGACCGCCGTGATGTGCGCAACACGACGTACAACCCTGCCTTTGCCGGCGTGGGTGCGGGCGGCGACGAGAGCCGGCTGAGCCAGTTTGGCGCACTCACGGCGTCGCCCAACTCGAGCGTGCCCGGTTCGCCCTCGCCGTTTGGGGCGCAGTCGGCGTTTACCGGTGTGGCGGGGACGGGCAGGCATCGCACGCAGAGCATTGCGTCCGTGGCATCGTCCACTGCCAACGCGAACCCGTTCGAGGCGAGTGCGAGCACGTCGCCCATCCGTGCGAGCCTCACCGAGCGCGTGAATGCCATCTTTGTCGGCCGCGACGTGTCCAAGGTGATGGTCGTCGGCGAGCTCAGCGTTGCAGTGGGCGCGAGTCTGGGTGCGGCCGAACCGGTGCATTTGCGCATCGAGGCGTTTGAACAGCTCGAAAAGGCGGCTCCCAATCCGGCGTTCCTCAAGCCCGTACCGGGCGGTAGCACTCCGGGCGAGTATCTGTTGGATGTCAAGGCGGTTTTGGAGCAAGGGGGCGGTGTGGGGTTGCCGGGTAGTGGAGCGCAGGCAGTGGTGCTCAAGTATCAACTGCATATTTCGGACAGTAGGAAGAACGACTTTGTTCCGCTGCAGATGCATGCACAGTGGCGGTGCGAAGCGCACCAGACTTCGTTCCTCATGACGTACGCGCCCAATGCGGCGTGCAGGTTGACGGATGCCGACACAAGCGCGGCGACACCAGCCGTTCTGGAAGACCTCCAACTGGCGGTGAACATCTCGCCGTCGAGTGTGACCAACATCATGTCCAAGCCTACGGCGACGTTTGTGGGCGATACGAGCAGCCTGTTTTGGAAAATCACCGATGCCCTTTCGCTCGCCGATACCGAGCCGCGAAAGGTGCTGGCAAGATGCCAGATCGAAGGCAGCCCTACTGTGCCCCAACCAGTGCATCTGCGTTGGAAGATCAAGGGCCGCTCCATCGCTCCCATCGCAATCGCCGTGCGTGGAGATCACGCCGTCGGAGAACTCATCCGAACCTGCACCGCTGGAAAGTTCTTCGCCTCGCCTTAAAGTCCTTCTTCAACTTGTCACTCTCACTTGGTTTCCTTCCCCCATGTCGCTCTAATCCGCACCTCCCCTTCGCCAACGACCAGCAAAAAATGTGCCAAATGGGATGTGTTTGGAAAAACCATGGAAGAGTGTTTTTTTTTTCGGTACATGAGTATATCACCGCGATGCGGCGTGGAAAGCGGGCTAGTTGTTCTCGGGCTCGAGCGTGGTACCGCGACGCACGGTTCCCCAACCGACGAGACGCCAGTGCTTGTCGATTCTCCTGGAGAGGGCGATCTTCTCGCCTACCTCGGTGCACGCCGGGCTGGTGAGGAAGATCTTTGCGAGATCCGCCTTGACGCTCATCACTCTGCCGCCGGTGGAGGTGGAGCCGATGTTTACCATGAGCACCTCGTTCTTGGCGAGCTTCTGCACCTTGGTCTGCTTCTTGTCGTCCGACTTGACGCCGAGCAGACGACGCAGCAAAAAGTAGTTGATCTCCAGCTCGGTGTAGATGGCAGGCAGCTGGCCCACGGCGCCGAGCACCTGGCCCACCAGACGGTCCGCACGGCACAGCGTCGGGTCGATCTTGGTGCCCACGCCGATCAGACCGCCGGGCACGGCAAACTGCAGGTCGTTGTGCTCGGCGAGCAGCGACTCGACGCGCGAAAAGATGGGCTTGCAGTGGATCTTGCCCTCGTTGTCCTTGGTGACAATGCCCGGGCGCACCTCGATCTCCTGGCCGATCTTGAGCACACCCGACAGGATCGAACCACCGGCAACACCGCCGCGCAGCTCCTCGACCTCGGCACCGGGCTTGTTGACGTCGAAGGAGCGGATGACGATGAGGCGCGGTGGCGAGGTAAAGTCGCGCGTGGGCACGGGCACGCGCTTCACGATGTACTCGTTGACCGCGTCGATGTTGTACTTGAGCTGCGCCGAGATGGGGACGATGGGCGCGCCGTCGGCGACGGTGCCCTTGACAAAGTTGATGATGCTCTTCCAGTGCTCCTCGGCCGCCTGTTCGCGGATGAGGTCGACCTTGTTCTGGAGGATGATGATGTGCTGGAGCTTCATGATTTCGACGGCGGCAAGGTGCTCCGAGGTCTGGGGTTGCGGACACGACTCGTTACCGGCGATGAGGAGCAATGCGGCGTCCATGACGGCGGCACCGTTAAGCATGGTGGCCATGAGAATGTCGTGACCCGGGCAGTCGACAAAGGAGACGTGGCGGAGGAGGTTCATCTTGGCGCCGCAGCCGGGCACCTCGCAGTCGGGGTGCGGCTCCTTGTCCGAGGGATATGAGCGGTAGCACTGGGGACGCGGGCACTCGTCGCGCTCGCACTTGTAGATCTTTGCGTTGGCGTAGCCAAGCTTGATGGTGATGTTTCGGACGAGCTCGTTCTTGAAACGGACGGTCTGGACGCCCGAGATGGCCTTGACCACGGTGGACTTGCCGTGTGCGACGTGACCGATGGTGCCGATGTTGATGGTTGCCTGCTTGGCAATCACCTCGGGGCTGAGCGGGTTGAGGTTGTCATAGTCGATGCTGACCGCCTGCAGGTCCTTGGTGATCTGCTGGACGTCGCCGTTCGAGGCGACTGCTGCTGCCATTTTGGGGGGATGGTGTGGTTTCTAGCGGGATGACCCTGGTAATGGTCGTTCTTGGCGTGCTGGCGAAAGGTGAGCGCGAGATGCAGAGAGAAAAAACAGACGAGAGCCAGAAGCCGGTAACCGATGCCAAATGCCAGAGACGAGACGAAGAGGTGATGCCAACGAAACAAGCGCCAAGGTAGTGTCGGATGCTGTTGTGAGCTGCCGACTGGAGTGACGATGCGTTGCGAGACGAGTGTCGGAAGGAGGATGAGGAAGGGGATGGTGGTTGTAGCAGGGAAGTGGGCGGCGGTTGCAGTGATCACTCGAGCTCGCTGGCTTTGCAGCGCCGATTGGACTGGCTCTCGCCCTCACACCTCACACCCAAACCGCACCTGCAACTGAGCACCGAAAGCGCGACACAGCAGGCCGAGAAAATGTAGAAGAAAGGTCCCTTTGACAGGCCGGCGCGGCGAGAAGAAATTGTTGCATTTTCAAACTGCACTCAGGTTGCGAGTGCTTGCACGCCGCCTTCTGTGAGCTTTGGAGGAGTCATTTTTTTGCGCAGCACCACACGGGCGTCGCACGACTCTGGCTGGCTCAGTCTCACCCTGCCAGTCCACCCGTGCGAATGAGTGTGTCTTTCGTCTCGAAGCTTGAGCTCCATCTTCCGGCTCCTCGGGACCATGCTGCCCCCGACTCGCTTGAATGTAACACTTCGCTCTCATCCGGACCGGCATCTATGAGCTTGTACAAACCGCCGATGCAACACGACACACGAGCCAGCCATTCTGGCAGCGAAACATCAGTCTAAAGCATGTTCTTTGCGCTTACAACGTCCGACACGAAAACGACGGGCGAGTCGATGGCCAACGCAGCCCCTCCACGGCATGTGCAGGATTTAGTGGTGCGCCTCGACCTTGACGTCGGCAGCGGCCTCGCGGAGGAAGGCGTTGACGTCGCCGCCCTCGGTGAGCGCGCCCTCGGACGACGAAGCGGCCACCTCGGCGTGGTCGGGCTCGGCGGCAGCGTATGCCTCGAGCTGCGACGAGAGCTCCGACGACGAAGGCACCGCGGGCGCCTTGGGAGCAGCAGGGTTCTGGAACTCGCGGACCTGGCCCTTGTGCGAGTCGGCAGCCTGTGTGCATCGTGCGGCATGGGGTGTGTATATCGTGGTGCGGTTGGTGTCAGTATGAATTCACATGCGAGGTTGGCTTGGCATCGGTGCGGTGCTCACCTTGGGGGGAGCCTTGTAGCCCTTGAGCTCCTTGACGTAGAGCTCCTGGATGAAGTCTGTGCGGGCGAATCATAGCCACATGTACGGCGAAAAGGCGGTGATACCAGGGTCAGTTGGGCGTTGCGCGTCGATGGATTCGTCGAAATGTGTGTGGCCAATGCGTACCCTTGGAAGCGACAGCCGAGCTGGAGAGAGCTCGCACCTGGGTGCGCGAGGCCGATCGGACCTGTACAGAGCATCAAGGATCATCGCCAGCAGCAAAGATCGGGCGAAGGTGGTGTAGGTTGTCAGTCGAGCCGTCCATTATGGTATTCCTCCTCGTCGTCGTTGTCTGTCTGCATCATACGACGGTGATTGGTCGGTCGAGTCGTCCAATGCGTGTGGGCGAGATACGTACTGCGCCGAAGGTGGAGCGGGCGACGAGCTGTGCGAAGACCATTTTAAGGGATGTGTGTGGGGGTCGAGATAGGATGATGGTGATGGAGTTCGTCGCGCGCGAAGAATTGCAGCTGTCACTCGCTGAGAGCGATGGCGAGAGGTGCTCACGCCAGGGTGCTCGAATTGGCGGCGAGGCGTGGCTCGGCGGATCCGCGCTCAGCTGCACTGGCGGCGACGAAATTGTAGGAAATCGAGATTCCAACTCCTCGCCACAACACAGCGGCGAGCAAGCACCCCTTCCCGATGCGCCTCTGCGAGCAGCGACGGTTCCGAGCAGACCCGCTGCACCCTTTTGGGGCCCAAGTCTCGATCGCGTCCTCTCGTGCGAGTGACGTGCTGCTGCCAAATGACGTTGATCCGTGCAGCAGCCCGGCAGAGGCTGGCATGCTCCGCTCCACATCTGGGCTTCAGCTGCGCACTGAGCATCTCGTGCTCAGCCCGACCCGGCTCCCTCGACTCGCTACAACCCAACACGGGTCCCTTTCTTATCCTTTCCTTGCCCTCCAACCATCACACCCATCGTCCAGCTTTGCAACATGTCTCTCCTCCGCGTCTCCTCCTCCACGCTCGCCCGAGTGTCCAAGACCCCCACCTTTGTCATGGCCACCCGTGGATACGCCGACGGCCCCACCGACAAGGCCGGCGCCACCGCCTCCTCCAAGGGCTGGCAGCAGCGCGAACAGGTACGTCTCCATCCCAAACCCCCCAGTCTCTGTGTACATCAGTCGACTGACTCAAAATTGTTGTCTGTGGTAAATTCAGGCCCAGGAGAACCAGTACGTCCAACAGGCCGAAAAGGAGAAGCTCGCCAAGCTCCGCGAGTCGATCAAGAAGCAGCGCGAGCACCTCGACCAGGTCGAGAACCAGCTCAAGGACCTCGAGAAGAAGTAATCTGCGTTCATGCCTCGCCATCTCACCACCTCTCGCTTCTCGAAAAGCAATCCCGTGGCATATGTTACCATTGCAATAAATTCAAATGCATCGCCATTCTAGGCGCTCGAGCGCTCGGCCATTACGTGCTGCCAATCGGCCGCATCCGCCAGGCTGTGCGTCTCGGCCGCATCGACGTCTTGGTCGTCATGCTCGGCCGTATCGACGATCTTGTGCGCCTGCCCGGTGGTGTAGACTGCGCCTTGTTGCTCGAGATACTCGGCGTAGCTCTTCAGTGCGCCCAGGTCCGGGCTCTCGACGCGGCTGTAGGCGGCTTCGCTCAGCTGGGCGTTCTTGAACGTGTCGATGTTGCCGAGCACGAAGAGCGCGCTCTGCGCCCTTGTGAGCGCCACATTGAGTCGCCTCCCATCGGCTAAGAATCCCACATAGCCCTGTGCGTTTGTGCGCACCGTGGAGAAGAGGATGACCTTCTTCTCGCGGCCCTCGAAGCCGTCGACCGTGTGCACATCGATGCATCCGAGCTGCGACGACCGCGCCCCCAGCGCACCCGCTGCCCTCCGGCGTTCGGCCGACGTGTCGTTGTGCAGCATCTTTTCGAGCAGAATCTGCTGCCCTGCATACGGCGTCACAATCCCAATGTCGTCGCCCGTCAGATCCGGATTGCGTCGCAGCACATCCATCGCCACATCCACCGCCAGCCGCGCCTCGGCCACATTGCACAAGGACAGCGAGTTGTCCGCCTTCGACTCGCGGCCCTTGTGGTCGATAAAGCACAGTCGGTGTGCTTCGTCCTTGCCTTCCACCTGCGGCCAGTACTCCGACTCGACGGCAGGGATCTTGTCGGTGCCGCTGCCGTTCTCGAGTGCGCCGCTGTAGAACGTCTTGTTGGGAAACTCGGCGAGTCGCGGATGCATGCGGAACTGCACGTTGAGCATGGTCGACGGGATCTTGCTGCCGTCCGCGGCGGTGCTCTCGATGAGCCGTTCAAACAGGCTCTTGCTCAGCCCGCCCTGCTTGGCCTCGGCACTCGTCACCACCGGCGGCAGCTGCTTGTGGTCGCCGATGATCGACAGGTGCCGACATCCCTTCATGAGCGGCACCAGCGACACCGGCTCCGTCGCCATCGACGCCTCGTCGAAGAACACCACGGGCAAGTCGATCATGTCGAGCTCCGGCGAGCCAGCGGCGATGGCCGAGCCGCAGATCACATCGGCGCCGTTGAGGATCTCGCCGCGGATCGAGGCGCGCAGGAAAAAGTAGGTCGCCTTGAGCCGATTGAGCCGCTTCTTGATGCTCTCGTACTCCTCGGACGCCGTGCCGCCTTGCAACTGTGCCACCTCGCGCTCTTCCTCCCGCTCCGCCATGACATCCTCCCACGACAGCGCCGCACCTCCGCCTGTAGCACCAATGCCCTCCTCGCCTTCGTCTCGCACAGCAGGCGCAGCCACCGGTCCTCGCACCATCTCGTAGTCGCTCTTGAGCTTTTCGAGCGTGTCCATGCGGCGCTTGATGTCGTCGAGGCGCGGCTTGGCCGGATGGCGCAGAAAGTGCGCATCGAGCGTAAACTCGTCGATGCCCGCACGCGCGCGTGCCGACGGGCCGATGCGCACCACACGCAGCCCGGCCTTGATGCAGCCGTCGGCAAGGTTGTCGACGGCCACATTGGTGTGTGCGGCGAGCATAACGGGGTGGGGCACCTGGAACTCCTGCTTGAGCAGCTTGATGGCGGTGACGATCGTGCGAGTCTTGCCCGTGCCCGGTGGGCCTTGGATGAGCGAGACGCGCTCGCGCAGCATCATGGCCACCGCCTGCGTCTGCGAGCGGTTGAGTTGCGGCTGCGGATCGCCATCCACCACGACAGGATCGGGGCGCGAGAATCGGTCGTACCAGCTCTGCACACGAGCGTCCTCCCAGAATGCGCCGCGCGTGACTCGGTCGGCGGGAGGCTCGATGCCCAGGATCACATCGCTCAGACGCGTGCCCGAGAGGATGTACTGGAAGCGCGAGCCGTACTGCGTCTCGATGAACTCGACGTCGTGCTCGATGGCCTCGAGCGCCGCCTTGATGCGTTCGAACGTGAGGTCGTTGAAGCCATAGTCGAGGCGCCACGAGGGACATGCGACGAGGTCGACATCCTCGTCCCTTTCGTCAAACTTGAGTCGCAGAAAGGTCCGCTGCCGTTCCACCACCTCGGCCTCGATCACTTCTTCCTCGGCGAGCGGCTGCCCCGCATACGGGCCGCTCGTTGTGGACGGCATGATGGTGACCTTGTCTCCGGCCCGGAAAAGCGTGCGAGGCAACGGCTCGGCAGCATCGAGCTTGAAGACGGCAACCTTTTTGCCGAAATGACGGCGACTGTCGTCCTGCCAGTACGCCTGCAGGCCGTCGATGGCGATACCCTCGTCGACGAGCTTGTCGATGGGCGCCTTGCGTCTTTCGGCGATAGCAGCGAGTTCTTGGTTGCGCTCATGGTCGAGCAACTGCGTCCAGTTTTGTCGGTAGAGCCGCGCCTGCTCTCGGATGGGCTGGCGCTCGCCGTTGCGCTGAATGAGCTGCGCCGCTTTTTCGCGGCTCATCCGGAATGAGCGGTCGTCCATCTTGCGCTCGGCCGTGCGGCGGGCTTTGGCGGCAAACTTGCTCTCCTCACCAATGAGCATGGAGGCGGATGCCTTTCTGCGCTGCAGCGGTGTCGACTTGGACCCGGACCGGACGACGGGCTGCGATGGGACCGTACATCTTCTTCTCCAATCGAATCGGTCTGGATGCGCAAGGTAGGCGTCTCGGTAGAGATCTTGTGGGCGAGAGGGGCCGAAGGGCCAATGCGATGCTGCCATGTGGCGATCTAGGTCGAGCATTGCATCCGAGCATGTACGGTCGACCTGGGTGAAGGATGTTTCGCCAGTCCACCATGGTCCTGGTTCGCTACCGTGGGGCTGGGGGCGGTCGGGTACATGTGCACGGGTGCTGCGAGGGCTTGCGTCGGTGCCTCTGCGGCTGTACTGCGCCTTTTGCGTCTTTCTAGGGGTGGCGGACGGCGCGGGTGCTACTGTGCGGGAATCATTTGTACTGAGCGGCCCACGCTTTGCGGCGTGAATGAAACCGGGTCCCGAGTGGGAGCTCGAATGAGCATGGCGCGGAACGGAAGCTGTGGGGAGGCGAGAGGGTCCAGCAATGCACGCTTTCTCCTGCTGCGGCAGATGGGCAGCCGCCCAACGAGTGTTGGTCACCGCATGCCTAGCGAGGTGGTGGGAGGCGAGGCCGAGTTGTGAGGCGGGAATGGTGTCGAGGGCGGGTGCGCGGACGAAGATCTGCTTGCTCAGCTGTGCGCCTTGCAACGACCTTTGTGGATGTCTTGGAAGCGATGTGGTGAGGGTGATGCAGTAGCAATAGTGATGGTCGTGATGATGGCGGTGGCACATGCGATAAGCGGGCCTTGAAGAAGTGGCTTCTGCGCTCAGGGTCTTGCGAGCGGTGGCGCAGCTCACTCGCCGTCGTCTTCTCAGGAGTGTGCGCCCGGCTGAGTCTCAAGTCGCCCGCAATCCACCGGATCTTCGCCTCGTGCGTCGAAAATTGAAAATGTGGGATTTTCTCTAGATGGCCCGCTTCAGTCGCGGCTGCTCAGCGCGCTCTCGTTCACAAAAAGGGAGGCAAGAAAAGAGGAAAAAGAAAAGGCACAGCAACGTCTTTTCTCGACGCATTTGGGGTGACAAATGCCCATTTCCTCGAATTATTTAAAGCTTGTGCGGACGCCGGCAAGATGCGTCGCGTCAGAGAGCGCCAAACGCGTCTGCTGCGCCAACACCGCGGCCTGCTCCGCCAATGGACTGCATACGAGTCCCTGGCGGCTGTCCATGGTAGCCCGCGGTTCTATTGCTTGTCCTACAGTGGCTGCTGCGTATCGTAGCAGACGAACCTCAGCCAGACAGCTCGACCCCAAAGCAGAGGGTTGTCAAAAGTCTCATGCCGCCACTCTCGGATGCGCGGGGGCGGTCACTCTTCCGGTTCGTAGAACCAGTGCAGGTGCAGATGAGTAGTACGGGTGCGAATGAGCAGTCAATGATGATGGTATAAGCTGGGGTTGACGAACGGCAATGCAGTGGTTTTCTAAGCGTTGGAAACGCCGATGCGGTCACCCACGCGCACCATCGTCTCGATGCCGTTGGCCGAGTTGTCCTTGAGGTCCAGGTCCCACTGTACCTTGGCCTCTGGCGGGAAGACGCAGACGATGGTGGAGCCGCCGTAGGCAAAGTAGCCGCTCTCGTCGCCGCGCTGAACACTCGTACCCTGGTTGGCATTTGTCCACCCGATCGATCCCACCAGCATGGCGCCGATCGCCACAAACGCGACCGGGATGACTGGCGTCCCGGCTCCTTTGGGTGTCCAGTTGAGCAGCAGCGTGTCGCGGCGATTCGACGAAAAGACGTCGAAATTGGCATTGACGGCTTGGGGCTGCCAGGACGAAAGCCACGTGGTCGAACGCAGGCGATGTCGATCAAGTCGCACGCATAAAAGAATGTCAACGAGGTGGTGCACAACGCACGAGCAAAATCGATGCATATAAAGGGGGTCACGAAATTCGCAGAGAAAACAGAGCGGTCAGTAGGCCGTTTCAAAGGCAGCGTGAATGCAAACGCGCACAACCAGCATCGACTCACATTGACGGTAAAGTACTCCCCAGAGATGTGTCGTGTTGGTCCACACACTGTTGGTCCGACAGGGTGGTGGTAGCGGTGGTAGTCCGCCGGCGCCAGACGGAAGATGGCAAGCGAGCTGCCGGGAGGGAAGCTCCTGTCTGCCAGATTTGTGTCACCGATGAGCCTGTTGATGGTGAAGCCGTCACCCTTGATCCAGTACTTGGTCGATGCGGCCACGTTGTCGAACACCGTCAGCCGGCAGTCTGCGCAAGACGACACGATCGATGCATTATCCGGCTCGGCGATCGGCCGGGCACCCGGCCTCAGCTTGCGGAAGAAGAACGAGTTGAAGTTCGGATACTTGGACGGATCCGGCTGCAGCAGCTCTGCCGTATCGATCGAGTAGGTCGCGATGAACTTTTGGATATGCTCCAGCACCGCCTGTGGATCCGACTCGTCGTCGTACACCTTGCCCTGTCGGACCGAGACGGTCTGCAGCAGCTCCTCGACCGACTTGTAGCGCAGGAACGACTGCTCCTTGCTCTTGTAGAACAGCAGATGCATGCCTACACGCACGTAGATCGGCATGCTCTCAAAGATCCTTTTGCCCGGCTGCCCTCGTACCGCCACATAGTTGCCCATGTGGTGGGCGGCGAAGAGCCGGTCCAGCGTCGACTCCATGTGGCCAGGAAAGAAGCGACCCCACCAGTGCGTGTGACCCTGAACCGAGATCGGAGCTGGAGTGATGGCGTTGTGGTCCGAGGTGCCCGGCTGGAGCTTGTCGGGGGTCTTGTGCACCGGCCCGGCCGATACGAGGTGCTCGAGCACCAGGGCGAGCGCCTCGTGCTCGGCACCCTCCGCTGCGTGCTGTCCAGATGCCATTTCAATGCGACTTTCTCGAAGCCAAATGGGAGCGTCTGTTTTGGGCTGTTTGAGAAGATCGTTGCAGGGTGGCAAGGTGGTTGTGGAGTGCGAGGCACGTTCGAGTGTCCGGCCCGTGCGTGGATGCTGGTCCTGCCACTCTCTCGAACCGGCGGCTCATCTTAGGGGTCCAGTGCGCCAGTTTTTTTGAGTGAGAGATGTCAGGTCGAACATAAAAGACATTATGGAAAAAGCCCAACTCGATCGAGGGAAACCGCGGGCACCAGCCATCCTAAAACCCCGTCCCCAAGTCGAGAGATCAGAATGCAAGCCTACGCAACCACTATCCGTACGCGGGCGTTTGGCACGGGCCAGCGCCACCGCCCAGCCTTGCCTTTGCAGTCTCTGCGCACAGTCGCCTCTCTGCGTCCCTGCGCTGAGACTTCCGGGCACTTGGCAGCTGGTCTCTGATAAGCCGACCGAGATGCATCAGTCGTACTGTGCTGTACAAGGTGATGGCGAGACGAGACTTGAGATCCACGAGTCGATGTCAGCGTTGCGCGTGAAGCAACAGAAAGGGTCCTTGCATGTGCGCATTATTTTGAAGGTCGCGACGTGCAGCCTGAGCGGTCCGTGTGGGAGATTGGTGCCGATGCAAGAGCTTCACGATGCTAGCATTCGAGTCGACATCATGCCACACTCGCCGCTGCTCTAGCTCAAAGAGGCCGCCTATCTGAACGCAGCGCGACACTCGTTGGGTACGGGCAGTCGATTGTGCCTGCGTGCCTGCTTGCGTGCGTCGCTTCGTGGCGAGCTCGATCGAAAGGCTGGCTGGCTGGCTGGCGGGCGGGCAAAGACCCGCAAACTTCGTGCCTGCACGCCTTGGACGCCCGTGTTGCGGTGACGCAGAGGCCAGCCGCGTGTTGAGCTTGTGGGATTTGACTGCTCTCCTGCCGTGATCTCGAGTCGAGCCCGCGCCGGACTTGGCTGAGCAGACGCGAAAAGTCAGAATTGACTGGCGCACTGCCGCACAAAATGGCGAGGCGCGTCGAGCCTGACTCTGGCAGCGCAGCCAGGGCGAGCCAGGACCAGCGAGCCAGGACCAGCCAGGGCAGGGCCACTTTTGGCGGGCTCACTCAAAACCCCCCGCCAAATCGTCGCCCACCCAAAACCCCCCTTTGCCTTCCCTCCGCCAACTCTCCCTCACCCACACCACACACGCTACCGCCCGCACCCCCCGCCAACAGACATACACAGGTGAGCATATTCTAAACGCAACCCGCCCGCTACCGCACCGACGCGTCGAGACGTGTCAATGCCCCCCTATGCCATCGTCAATGGTCATGCTCCATCGCCACATTGCTCTCGTCGCCATCGCTCATCACGATCCGCTCGCGATCACGATCGACGCGTCGCCATCCATCCAGCCACGCACACATCCGTCAACATAGCTGGCGGGCATGGCGGCGCGAGCTCAGGCTTCGGGCGAGCCACCACATTCCAATTACCTGTCGCGTGCATCGTACGGCGGAATGGCCTCCTCATCGCCTGTGGATGGGTCGGATTTCGTCGTCGTCGCCATCAGGGCCAGACGGATGAAGCTCACACCATCGCAACGCGCACCGAGCCGGTCCTGGCAGAGCAGCTCCGCGTGCCCAACGCGTCTCGCTTCGCGTCGACGGACCGGAAATTCGCCGGTCAATTAAAAAAACTCGACCGTCGTGATCCTCGCTACCGGATCGCAGCATACTGACACTCTTGACCCTTCCTCGCCTCCTACTTGACCCGACGCGTTCAGTACCTCTGACCAAGATGGCCAAGGCAGACACCAAGACCAAGTCGTCGACTTCGACGCAGAAGCGCACCACCAAGTCCAAGAAGGACCCTGCCGCCCCCAAGCGCCCGCTCTCGGCATACATGTTCTTCTCGCAGGACCACCGCGAGCGCGTCAAGCAGGCCAACCCCGAGGCGGGCTTCGGCGACGTCGGCCGCCTGCTCGGTGCCAAGTGGAAGGAGATGTCCGAGGCCGAGAAGAAGCCGTACAACGACATGGCCACGCGCGACAAGGCGCGTGCCGAGGCCGAGAAGGCTGCGTACAGCAAGCGCCGATGATCGCATCGTCCCTTTCAGCTTCCCGTGATATCCCCCCTCTCCTGGCCTCTTTTGCACCCCTTGGGCGTGTCCGGCTCTCGATCGTGTACCATCTGCCTCGTTCCCGTTGGCTCTAGCTCCGTCCTCCCTCCCTCTTATTTCTCTCTGGCTTCGTTGTTGTCGCTAGCTCGATGTGTCGGACGCTTGCTTGGGTCGTGTAGGCCGTGACAGCGGCTGTGCCAACACTTGTACTATGATGTTTTCTCCCTTTCTTTCTGGTCGTGTGTGGGTTCAAGGCTGTGACGTGCGAAATTGCAGGGGCGAAGAGTCTACATGGTCTTGGCGCCGAGGACGCTCATGATTTCTTCGTAGACGGTGAAGACGATGCCGCCGGAGAGGACGAGGCGGGCGAGACGCGGAGTGGCGCCGCGCCAGAAGGCGAGCACGCCCTCTTCGCGCAGCGTTACGGCGGCACAGTTGAAGGTGTTGCGGTACTTTGTGCGTGCCTCGAGTGTCTGCATGCGCGTCTTGATCACGCTGTCAAAGCCAGAGGTGCAAGAAGAGGCGAGCGCGCGGTGTCAGCGTATCAGTTCATCAACGAAAGGCCAATGCCTGGGTAACGGAAGCGGAACTTACTCCAACGGCATGGTTGCATCTGCACAGTGGTCGATAGGGGACGATGGAACAAGGACACGAGATTGTCAGTGATACGAGGACGACACGAAAGCAGAGCAAGGAGTGACACTTACACACGGTGACGATGCCGGCGATGGCGCCGATACCAAAGGTGATACCGCCCGGCAACGACTGACCGGGCCTTGCGCTGCCGCTGACAAAGTTCTTGAGCGTCGAGTAGGTTCCGAATCTGACTGCCGAGTTGGCGCCCTGTCGGAGCATGACGGGGAAGAGACCCCTGTAGATGCCCCTGATGCCCTCCTCGCGCACGATCGCCGCGGTACCCGGCACGAGCCCGCGCGGATACTTGGGCACGGCGCGCTTTCCGTCGTCGATCAGCTTGGTCTTGATGGTCTCGGACGGCGTGACGGCAAACACTGCCTCCATCATACCTGCACCCAGTCCGGCGAGCAGCGAGCGCGGGCCCGAGAGCTTGCCGTTCTCGTCCTTGAGCATGGTCTTGAAGTGGTCGTAGCTCAGGAACCTCACACCCGCCTTGATCGCATTGCCCGTCACGAGCGCGCCGCATCCAGAGTAGAGGCCGATGAAGCCGTCCTTGGCGATGGTGTTGCGCACGATCGTGATGGGACCCGGCGCCTTCTCGCCCGCCTTGGCCGCAAACTGCGACACGGTCTTGGTATATTCGATCGGATACGTGGTGAATCCCTCGACAGCACCGGCGGTCGTACCGGCTATGAGCGAGTAGAGCGGCTTGTCCTTGCGCTGCGCCGTCTGCGTTGGCGTAGCCGCCGCCTTGCGCGGTCCCGGAGCTACATCCTTGACCGCACTGTACGCGCTGGAAGCGGCGTCGGCGATCGATGCGGACGCCGACGAAGACGAAGATGCGGTGGCGCTGCTCATAGCTCGTTCAGATTCCGAATGCTGCTCTGCGGTGCGGTGTGGGAAAGGGAAGCTGTCCGGGTGAGGTGGAAGTGGAGACAGAGGAGATGAGGTGGGCGTGAGCTTGCAAGAGGAGAGCAGCTGCTGACTCGGGCTCGTGCAGTCATTCTGCAGCGTCCAACTCTCTCTCCGGAATCGCTTTGAGCCCTTCTCTCTGCGCTTTCAACGGCATTTCGCCGATATCCGGTGAGGGGATTTCTTGAGAAGCAGCGAGACTATGGCGGTGTAACATCGATGCTAATTTTCAATCGATGGCCAGGCACACGTGACGCTGCTCCGCAACTGTTCGTCGGCGTCGACCTTCTCTGCCCCGCTCATACGGTCAACTTCCGCTCTTTCAACATTCATCACTCGCACCAGCAGCGACGGCGACATATTCAGCATCGCCAGCATCGCCAGCATCGCGCCCACGCTCCTTCTTGCGACGATAACCAACTCAATTTGCGTCGAGCGCCTCTTTACGCAACTCCATCTTACTCCGCCGCTACTGAGCAGCAGGCCGACGCCGGCACCATGGTGTACATCAAAGACTGGCCGGAGTTCCAGCAGCGCAGCATCAAGCTGTACCGACACAATCCGCACAAGGCGCGCTACCTCGTCAAGTCGCGCGCATCCACGTGCAGCCTCACGCTCAAGGTGACCGACGACACCACCACGCTCAAGTACCGCACGCGCTCGTCGGCGATCCTGGGCAGGCTGGAGATCTTCAACAAGGCCATGATGCTCGCCATGGCAGGCTCGGAACAGCCGCTGCAAGAGGCGAATCCGGAACCGCAACCTGCGCCCGCCGCCGCAGCACCATCACAACCCACAGCAGCAGCATCCGCTACCAACCCAGCATCCAACGGACCCACCTCCGCGACGTCACAACCAGCCGCAGCATCCGATAAGAAGAAGAAAAAGAAGAAGGGCAAGAAGTGAGCCCGTCTTCCAAGCATTCAAGCTGTAGCATACCGCAATTGCAACCCGATTCGCACAGCACACACGCTCGCACACTCGCACGCTGGGATGGAGCATCGACTCGAGAGATCGAAACTTTGAGAACGGGTTGCGAAAGCCTAATCGCGAAGGTCGAGGCTGGACACGAGTCCGGCTTGGAAGGGAAGGTCCTTGATCGTCGTCCTGCTCCTCTGGCTGAGGCGGAGGTATCGGTAGAGCAGAGACGCCGCGTCCTTGAGCACCACAAACGCGCCCGCGCCCACCGCGTTGCGGAACCAAACCGGATCGAGATCGTCGTAGCGCTGTGCGTACCCAAGCAGTCCCAAGCGGTCTCGGAACGCGCGCTCGTCGCTGCTGCCTTTGGCGCGATAGTCGGAATCCACACCCGGGAGGTTCCCACGAAACAGCGCCGCCATGGGTGAGGGTGATGCGGCATCAGCCGAGGTCTTTGTCGGCGTGGGCGTGGAAGTGGTAGTGTAGTACGAGCGCAGTAGAGAGGATGACGAGCCATCGTACACGCCTTTGATGCCGAGAAAGCGGGCGAGCGTCGGAGAGCCGCGCGCGAGTCGGGCAAGCAGTCGACCCATGAGATTGGCGATGAATGGCATGGCGAGTGCGCCGAAGAAGACGCGCGTGAGCGAGCGGTGCGTCACATACACCGTCTCGGTCACGTCGTCGGCAGCCGTACCGGCGCGGCCTTGGTGTGCGATGCGCAGCTCCATGGTCGGCTCTTCTGTCCCCTCGAGCGGTGCGGGTGTTCCCAGATCCGGATCCGAGTCCAACAGATAGCTGTCCGGTTCGCCTACGATCACCACGCGTCTGCGACGTCTGCCTGTCGAGCCTGGATTGGCACTGGTGCCGTTTCGGCGGTAGAACGGCTGCAGCACTGCTCGATACACTCTTCGTTTGAAGGCGAGGTAGAAGACGCGCACCCACGGCACGAGCAGCACTGTAAGCGCCGGTCCGGGCGGATACGAGCGGTTGCCAAACACGCTCGACTCGAGGTAGCGCTCAAACAGCCTTCCGTGCGCTGCGGTTGCCGTGATCATGGGCAGACCCGTGAGCGGAAACGCCGCCAGCGTAGGTACCCACGTCATGGCCGAGTCAAAGATGTTGAGCCTCGATGCAAACAGCGCAAACGGGATGAGGGGGATGTCGATCCAGTAGTGCCACGGCCACGGCGATGCGAGCGCCCTGCGTGCGGCGTGTTTGCCGAGAAACATGCGCATGGCCACGCACCCGTACGTCGTACACGCCACCAACACCGATCCTCCCACCAGAGCCACGGCGCCGATGGGCTGCGCGAGTGTGACGAGCCGGTCGACCGAGTCAAACAGCCGCAGCAGCGCCGACTTGTTGTTCAGCACGACGTACGGCGCTTTGCACTGCGGACACGTGACGCTCTTCTGCAGCGGATGGTCGCGGTTGCTCTGGTCGATCCAGCGCAGCAGACAGCCCTCGTGCGCAACGAGCGTGCAGTTGCACGGGTGGACGAAGCGCCGTCTCCGCGCCGCCGTCGTGCCAGACGATGAGGCGGACACAGAGGCGGTATCTTCTTCTTCCTCGGAGCAGATCCAGCAAGTCTTGTTGCGCAGGTCTCGCACCGTGACTGTGCGCTCGTTGGGCGCAGGCTCGCCTCGGTCTCCCGCGAACCTCGGCGGAAGCTCGTTGGGGAAGCGATAGACGCGAGCCGAGCCGTCGACGTTGCTATATGCATCGCTTACGGAGTGGCGTGGCTCGGAAGCTGTTGGTGATGGCAGGAGGTCCCTTTCGAGTCGGGCGACATCCTGCGACGGAGTCGAGGGACCAGCTGCTGGCTGCGATGTGGAGGTGGGGCTCGAGGATGCCGGTGCGGCGTCGTTGGAGTGATGCGGCTGCGACATATCGCGAAAGGACTGGATCAGGCGAGGAGAGCGCGGTTACCAGCTGTCAAGTGCGGTTGGTCGTGGTTCAAGGAAAGGCCTGCTAGGATGACTTCAAAGGGTAGGTACAGACAATGAGAAAAGCGAGCAGCTGGCCCGGCAATCGGCAATCCGAGCGCACCGCTGTCAAATCGCCGATCGCCTCCACTTTGTGCATTTCGGGGTGGCGCGTCCAAAAGTCACACCAATCCAACTGCGCACCGCGGCTGCCTTTCTTCCACGACTCAGCACCGTGCCACCAACACCAACACCTGCGCCTACCACCGACCACACTTGCGCCCACTATGTCGGTGCTGGAAGCGCCGTCGCAGGAGCAATGGGATCTCGAAGCGCATCGCATTCGAATCCCGTCAAATGCTGGTCCGAACCAGTTCGCCTCGACCTCGACCTCATCCTCGTCTGCCAGCTCGGATGCCAAGCAGGGTGGATTCTTCTACATCCCCAACTTTATCACCGAGGACGAAGAGCGCTTCCTGAGCGAATCAATACTTTCGGCGCCCAAGCCCAAGTGGAAGATGCTGCAGAACCGACGGCTGCAGGAGTGGGGCGGCCAGATTCATGCGAAGAACAACACGCTCATGCCGCAAGCCATGCCCGACTTTTTGCGCACCTATCCGGACCTCGTGACGCGCCTGCGCAACACGCATGCGTTTGATGCGGCGCAGCACGGCGAGCCTAACCACTGCCTCGTCAACGAGTACCTTGCTGGCCAGGGCATCATGCCTCACGAGGACGGGCCGGCATACTTTCCCGCCGTCGCCACGATCAGCCTTGGCTCACATACGCTGCTCGACCTATACCGCTACGTCGACGAGGATCTCCAAAAGGACTTTGACGAACGCATGAAGGAGCACGACCAGAAGACCACACAGCAGTCATCTGTAGGGACAAACGAGGATGCCGAGGAGAATGGATCGACCAAGTCGCCGATCGTGCCCAAGGAGAGAGTGGAAGGCAACGTGAGGATCGTGCGTGGCGCGCGGGCCAGGGAACCATCGCCGGTGTTTTCGATCCTGCAAGAACCGAGATCGCTGCTGATCACGACGGGGGACGTGTACAAGAGCTACCTGCACGGCATTGCCGAGCGCAAGGTGGACACGCCGGCGCATCTGGCGCACGTCGTTAACGCAGAGCTCCTCTCGGATCCGCGCTTGCGTGCTGCGGTCGAAGAAGCCAAGAAGAATGTCGGCAGCGACAGCCAGGATGCAGAGGGCCTCGAGAGGGACACGCGGCTCAGCCTCACATTCCGCGACGTGGAGAAGGTGAGCAAAGGCGTGGCGGCCATGATGGCATTCCTCCAGGGCGGAAAGCGTTAGCTCAATTTCAAAAGATACCTCCGATAGAGAAAAAGCCATCTGCCGTCTGTCTCTGCATTGCAGTTTGATGTTTCATTTCACGAGCGTGATGGCGGTGGAGTGCCGATAGCGAAGTGTGCGGCAGCGTCTAGGATGTGCAGCACGACTTGCGCTTCGTCGTTGTCTCTAGGCGCGTACACGAGGCAGTACGTCGGAGGCAGACCCATCGCCTTTGTTGCTGTTCCTTGTTGCGGCACCGAGCTGTTTGACCACCATCGGGCCGGGAGTTTGGGTCGCCAACGCGCGAGCCAGGCAGGCCAGCCTATCCAAAAGCCTGAATACGAAGGAAAGCCGGCCAGCGGGTGAAGTTCACCCCAACCCAACTCCACGACGAGCGCAGCATCGTGCGGGTGGAGCGTAACATGCAGACTGCTATCGCGTCCGTCTGGATTGGGGGAGCGCGTGCAGTGGATATGAGCAAACTCGCCCTGCAGAGACGAGAGGAATCGGCGCGAGAGCGTGCTAGGGAATCGAGCTGATCGCGTCGAGCGCGACACGGCCTCGGACTGCGTGACGAGCGTATGCGACACGGCGAACAGCGCGCTCGAGTCGGGTTCGATCTGCGAGCGCCCGAGCCGAACGTGCGAGGGTTGCTCCTGCGCCTGCTGGTCGAGCGCCGCCAGGACACGTTCCAGCGCATCATTCGCCGCACTTGATGCAGCTTCAGCGTCTCCCTCGATGCTGCTGCTGCTGCGAAACTGATCGATCTGCCGGTGCGGAACGGTCCCTGCTGTGGTGGGACGAGCGCCGTTGCGTCGGGGTAGCGATGCACCAGTAGTGAGAGATCGATCCTCGAGAGAGGCTTGCTGCATGAGAGGAAGGTAGGATCGAACGAGATTGCCGCTCGTCCATGACCGTGCGAGCGAGAGCGGCGAGAGCGCAAAAAAGTGCACTGCCCAGCCAAAGATGTTCTTGGGAAGCGGCCCGCCTGGAAGCGAGACGAAGAGCCGGTAGTCGAGCCACGCTGTCGAGACCACGTTGGAGATCAAGTAGGATGCGATGAGCGAAAAGGTGACGGGTGCCCTGCGGTAGAGTGCTACTGCCGACTGGGTCGCCGCAATGACGTGCGAGCGATCCATGCTGTGCGTTTTGGATGTGGACGTCAACAGACAAGGCAAGAAGCTCGACTGCGCCTCCACTTTGATTTACACGACGCCAACCAACACCTTTTCGACCCGATTTCGCGTTTCGCAGCCGCCTAAAAATCTCCGATTCCGACGCGTCCTTTCCGCGCAACACCGGCGCGCCTCAGACGCTCTTTCAGGGTCCGCCGCGAGAGCTCCACTCGCTGCTCCCTCTCCTTCACCTCTACCCACCACCACCTCGGCGCACATCCAATCAGCATGGAGGTCACACGCGTGGCGTCCACATCGCGCGGCGCGAGTACCTCAAGTGGCCCACACGAACCGCCCTCGAAGCGTCGCAAGCCCGACATGCTCGCACCCTCATCACCCTCCAAGTCGCGCGACCTCCTCCACCAAAAGTTCCACGGCCGCACCGCCAGCTCCATCGCCACCAGCATCGAAGAGCAGGAGCGCATCCAGGCGCAGCTGCTCGCATTCGCAGAGACACGCGCGCGCGCATCCTCGTCGCATCAAATCGCCCACCACTTGGACGATGACTTTCGATATCCTCCGGGCTACGAGCATGGTGGCAGCGCGGATGCGCGTGGACTGCTCGAGCAAATCAAGAACCGCACAGCCCAGCCCAAGGCCAGCAACTTTCTGCAGAAGGCGAAGCAGGTGCAGCAGGCGCTGCTCGACAAGCAGCGGCGCTCGGCGGATCTGCAAAAGGCACGGGACGACGCGTCGCTCAGAGAGAGCCTTCGCAGCTCCGGCTTCGGCGATGAGAATGCCAGTCGGGTCGAGCAGAGCCGTGTACCGTCGAGCGCAGCTGCCTTTGCGCGCGGCACCCAGCGCGCGCCAGAAGCTTCTGATGCCGAATCCGACCAAGACGACGCAGACGACTATGAGCACCCTCTGTCCGACACGCACGTCAGGCGCGATGATGACCTTGCGCTCATCGAGAGCCTGCGTCCAGGTCCACGCGCCATCCCGCCGAACCCAGACGACCCCAAGTGGGAGGCGATGGAGCCGTTCTCGGGCCACCGTCTACGCGAGCGTAAGCTCTCCCATTCGCAGCTCAAGGAGCACCTGCGCGCGCGGTACCACATCCCGCCCTCGCTGCTGTACTCGATCGCACGGCCCATCTCGGCGCACACCGGACACGGCAGGCAGGCCGACTGGAAATCTGCGCGCAACGGCGACTTTGAGGTGCCTGTCGACGGAGATTGGATCGTGATCGCGACGATCGTCGAGAAGAGCGACCTGCTGCTGACCAAGGGGTTTGATCCGAATGCCAACGCGCCTCGCACGTCCCATGGCAGACGCGATGAGGTCGACGACGACCCTGTGCTGTTCAAGGACGCTGCGACCGGTGCGAATGGCCGGCTGAGGCTCGATCTGGAGCCGGGCAATCCGAATGCGTTTGCCGACCCAACAGCCGCGGCCAAGCCCTGGCAGCACAAGGGCACCGTGACCGAGGTGGACGAGGAGCTCGATCGCCGCCGCGAGCAGCAGCGCCTCGCCAACCGTCCGCGCAAGTTTGTCGTGCTCAAGCTCGTGGATCTCGGCGTGGACCGTGCGCAGGCGGACGGCAGCGGCAGCGCGGGGCGGGGCGACAACTATCTGTCGCTCGTGGCGTACGAGGCGGACCAGGTGGACACGTCGAACGCAAACGGAGCGCGCAGCGAGGTCGCCGAGGTGCTGGCGCAGACAAAGTGGGTCAATGGCTCGCGCGGTGCGTTTGAGCTGCTCTACCAGCAAGCCGAGGGCACGGTGGTGGCCATCATGAATCCCAAGGTGCTCCGGCCGTTTGCGGTGGGCGCCAAGGGGGCGGCGGCGACCAAGATGCTGCGCATCTCTCCACGCTCCGCCGAAGACTGTCTGGTGATCGGGCAAGCTGCCGACTACCGCCGCTGCTCAGCGATGCGCGCCAATGGTCAGCGCTGCGCGAGCTTTGTCGATACCAAGGCGCGCAAGCAGACGCGCGCCACGGTATGCGACTACCACCTCAGCCGCCACATGGACGAGATCTCGCGCGGGCGACCCGAATTCGCCGCCAACGCCACCACGCGCTTCGGTGGGGCGAGCAGCGGTGCGGCCGATGGGAACACCGTTGGGGCGACCAGCACGTATGCCGCGCCGCGCAACAGTGATTTCTTACAGGAGCTGTATGCTCGCAAGCTCAACTCGTCGTTCGGCAACATTGGCGATGGAATGTCGGGTAACGGTGGGCAAGTTTTCGTGTCCGAGTCTGCGGGTGAGGCCTCGGTGCGCGCATCGGACCCAGGCAGTTGCAAGTACGCCGTGGCGGAGCGGTACGGTCGAGGCGTCACCGAGAAGCAGTCGCGCATCAAAAAGCAGATCGAGGAACAGCAGCTGATGCGCAACATCGAGGCGCGTTTTGCGCCCCGTCCTGCACCGAAAGCGCCCAAGGAAGCCGAACCCAAGCTGCGCGATGAAGCGGTCCTACCAGTGCTGCCAAACGGTAGTGCGGACATGATCAATGCGGCCTATTCGACGCTCGATGAGCGCAAGCGTACAGCGGCGCTGCAGCGGCAAGCGGCGGATGCAAAGCGTCGCAAGTACACCGGCACCACTACCGCGGTGGAGACCGAGGTGCACGAATCGAGACTGCGCTTTGCCCAGCCAACGCAAAGTGCGGGTGCATTTCCCATTGGGCCTAGTCGAGACCGCTCGCAGGGTGGGAGTTCGCGAACTGCGCTGCTGTCGCTGCTCAACAACCGCACACCCGCCGCGGCCGAACCGAGCCTAAAGCTCAATCGTGCCCATCGACCTAAGCTGCGCCGTCCTGTGGAGGAGGGCAATGCAAAGTCCGACCTCACCGTCGTAGGTGGAGAACTGGTGCATCTCCAGGATCTGGATGATTGGGCAGACGATCTCGACGACCTGCCAGCACAGTCCCAGCCTGCACCAGATGCGGACGACGATTCGGATCTTGAGATCGTATGACGGGCATGCAATACATTCAGCATTTGCGTCCTGTCTATGCCTGTGCACAGGGTAGAGTTTTGAATGTGGTGACGTTGAGGGCGGAACAGTCGAGTGACAGCAGGAACTTCCTTGCGTTGACGGAGCGGACCTTCACCTGTGGCTAGTCTTTGCAGGATGCTCGGACTGAGATCGTCTCCCGATGTGGCTCCGTTTTGAGTTTTGCCTCGAGTCGCCGTGGTGACACGGCGGCCCAAGCAACCGCTCTCGCACATGCGACACACTCCGTCTGCTTCCGCACATCTCCCCGCATCACTTCCACAGACTTGACTTAAACCCTCGTTCAACTATGAATCAATGAATGTCAGCGCGCAAAACCTTCCTTTCGACAGGCAATTGCGTCCCTGTTTAGAACAATGGCTGCGACGGTGTGCGAGACGGTCATGCGTCAGATGCTGGTTGGATTCGTGACAACTTGTAGTGAGTCCGTGCTTGCACGGTTTGCGGACAGGCTTGCTATGCCTGTGCGCTTGTCTGTCTACATACGGACAGTGTCATTTGCAAATCTCACGCCAGACCCGCTTGGTCTTGAACAAACCCCCCAAATGCCCTTCTCGGCGCTCGCACAGTGCGGGTCGCAGCTCATGTATGCACGTTTCCTCGCTGCCTGAAGTTCGACACGCCGCGTCAAGTCCTCCGCTCTGCCTGAAGTTCTCACCGCTACCTGACGGACACATTTGCCTTTGCAACCCACAGCTCGGTAGGAAGCTGCGATGGCGCGGCGTGCGCTGTTGGCCTGAATCACATTCCGATCAACACGAACAGATTTCCCGTATGTGCTTCTGCGATCCACTGACAGCGATTCATTCGTCATCACTCCGCTACACACCGGCCGTGCAACTCAAATGCAAATGCCCGCCCATTTCACATGTTCGATGTGCTCACACCGATTGCGTCCGCGTCCGCGGGTCAGCAAACACGAGTGATGAGCCTCAACACACTCACTGCCTGACCAACGAGACCCCACAGCCTCTGACACAAGCTCCGTGTGAAACGAAGCTTCTCCCTCTCCCCTTGCGTGCCCACAGCGACGAAAGCTTCTGCGTCCGCTCGCATAGCAACGCACGAGTGACACTTTTCTGACACAGAGGCTGTCACGGAGACTCACCCTCGACACACAAAGTCACGCAGAACACCGCACAGGGCCAACCAAGCCCTGTGTGATGCCGAGCTCCCTCTCTCCCTTACACTGCTGCGACGTGGTCAAATACATCCTCGTTCATCGAAACCTAGTTGAGCCCAAACTTTGTCAAGCTCGGGCTGATGTGCACGGCTCCCCAGTCCGGGCCATTGTTGGGCGTCTCGCTGTCCGCCGGATTGGCGTTGGCGAGCACGAGCGCGGCGGCATCTTTGCGCGTCTTGATGTACTGCAGCTGTGCCCTAAAGTGGCGGAGGCACGAGTCGGGCGTGGTGGGCATCTCCAAGAACCCACCGCCCACAATGGCAGGATGCGAAGCGGGAGCCCCGGCATCCGGCTCGGCCATGAGCGAATCCAAACCATTCGAAATCAACTCGACGAGCGAGTTGATGTACTTGGGCGCCACCGCTTCCACCTGCTGCTCGAAATAGTAGAGGTACTGATCGAGGGCCGAGCAGAAGATCTCGACGGTGCTACGTTCGTCGATGCAGCTGTTGGCGATGCGCAGCGACTTTTGCAGACATTCGAGCACGCGCTTGCCGTCCTTGAGCAGGATCGGTTTGGACTCCTTGCCAGCCGCTCCGTTGCCCGGCGCCCCCACGGCCGCACTCGGGTTGGCAGCCGCATTGCCCGTCGCCGACGACGAACTGGTAGCCAGCCGCGACGGATGTCCCGGCACCTCGGTCTGCCACCACAGATGACTCGCCATCATGACCGCCGCCGCCTGGTGCGGCTTCTTGAGCAGCTTGGCACCGTGCAGCGCCGCCTTGGTGATGAGCGTGTCGTAGTTGTCCGTGCCAAACACGCGCGCCGTCTGCAGCGTGCTGATGATGAGCCCGATCGCATGCAGCTGCGCGCGCGACTCGGAGATCGACTCTTCGTAAATCGTAAACGACTGCACGTAGAACTCGTACGCCAGCTCCTCGAACCCACTCTCGTCCGCCGACTGCGCCGCGAGCAAAAACAGCCGCAGACAAATGTCCGACGACTCGACCTTGTTGTACAGCACCGAGATGACCTGGTGCACAAACTTGTACAGCGTGAGCATCTTGGTCTCCCACGCCTCCTCCTTGGACTCGCGCAGCTTGTACCGCCGCGCCAGCTTGATCGCCGAGGTGATGAGCGGCGGCAGCGTAAACTTGATGCGCTCGCCGCCGTCGACAAAGTGCTTGCGCGCCGTCTGGAGCAGGCTGAACTGCGTCTCGAGCTCGTCGGCGCGGAAGAGGTGGATCATGCGTGCGATCCAGCCCTGCTCCTCGGCCATCTCCTCCATGTCGTACTGCATCATGTGGTGGCGCCCCATGCCGCGCGACCCACCTCCGTACGCGCCCTGTGCTATCCTCGGGTCGCCGCCGTAGTGTGCGTAGGCGGCGTGCCCGCCGGCACCGCCCGCAGCTGCATGCATGCCGGCGTGCGGGATGATGGCGTCCTTGTGGTCGCGGATGATGGGGCTGCACAGGTCGAGCACGCCGCTGACGTCTTCGGGCGTCGACATGACCGTCTCGTTGCGCAGGACGGACATGACGACGGCCTGTGCGATCGACTTGCGCGTCGTGTACGGCTGCACGGACAGCAGCGAGAGGTACGACGGCAGCGCGAGCAGCGTGAGCACGGTGAGGTACGAGTTGATGGGCGAGAGCAGCAGCGAGTTGAGGTGCGTCGTCGTCGCCGGGCTGTGCAGGTCCGGGCTCTGCTCGAACTCGACCACCTTTTCGCGCGCAAACGCCAGCACCTGGTCGACGTACTCGAGCTTGTCCGGGTAGCAGCTCAGCGAGAGGTTGGCGAGCGAGACGAGCAGCGCGGTGATGTCCTGGATCGAGAGGTCCGGGCGCGCGCGGATGAGCTGCACGATCTGCTCCCAGAATACCTCGAACAGACGCACATCCTCGGGGATTCCGCGGAACTTGCCAACGGGCTTCTCGGAGAGCGCGGCTGTGCGCTGAGCTTGCGCCGGTGCTGGTGCAGCGGTCTGCTTCTCGGCGTCGTTGCCGTTGGTCGCTGCTGCGTTGCCGTTGGTGCCATTGGCAGCGCCAAATCCGGCGGAGGGAAACTCTTGGGCGCGAGCATTCTGCTCCTCGCCGCTTTCGCCTGCTTGCGTGGACGTCGCTCCGGTGTCTGCGGTGTGTGCTGTGCTGCTGGCTGCAGTGCCGTCATCGGTTTGGGATGCCCAGGTAGCGGAAGCGGAAGCTGCGACGGATGCGCTGCTGGGGGCGTTGCCTCCCGAGCCCCAAGCGTCCTCGTCGAGGCCTTCGGGGATGCTGCGGAAGACAGGCTCTTCCGAGCTGTGGGTTGCAACGTTGGGTGCGGCGGCCGAGTCGCGGTCCGCGGAAGCCATGCCGAAGCCACTCGGCTCGACGGGTGGTGGGGGCATCCTGCTGAGGTCGGCGGCGGTGGGAGACGCGGGTTCGGCAATGTCGGCCTTTTTGGCTTTGGGGTCGCCCTGAGCGGTGACCTCGTCCCAGACGGAGCTGGGGCCTGCACTCTGACCGGTCATCCTCATCTGGCGGGTCTTTTCTGCCAGACGGCGGCTCGCCTCCTCTTCTTGACGCTTGATCTCTTCGGGGCTGTCGTTCTCCGCCTCTCGTGCGGCGTAGGCGGCGAGGCGGTCGATGAGGGCGATGACGATCTGCTTGATGTTGACCTTGGGATGGAGTGCGGCGCATGCGGAGAGGAAGGGGCCGAGGGTGCGGAGGTGGAAGTCGTCGGGGAAGACCTGGATGACGACTTCCATGAGGTACTCTTGTGCGATGACGTCCTTGCAGTTGACGACCTGTTCGAGGATGGAGGGGAGGATGGTGCGGCGGTACATTTCGAGGTCGACGCCCTCGAGCTGGCTGAGGCGGACGAGGTTGGTGCCGACGAGGATGCGGAGCTCCTTGCGCTCCATCTCGCGCTTCTCGCGGTCGCGCGAGTGGCCCTGGTGCTGGAGACGCACCCAGAGCTTGTTCATCTCGATGAAATTGGTGAGCACAAAGCCGATGCTGTCCTGGAGGTTGCCGCCGGGGCCCATGTCTTGGCCGACGGGCAGATAGTCGCGGGTGGCACCGCTGAGGTAGTGGCGGAGGAAGAGGCCGCGGGTTGGATGCTGGACGCCCCGGCTCATCTCCATGACGTCCTTCATGATCTCCTTGATGGGAGCGTCGGGTATGGACATGTATACGCTGCCGACGGTGATCATGAGGTAGAGGCGCGGGACGATGTTGCCGCAGTACTGGACGAGCTCGTAGAGGTCGGCGAGGTGGTGCTTGCCCGAGGTGTGAGCGTCGTAGAGGTAGATGGAGAGATGGCGCAGGGCGTCGAACACGGCCATGTCTGCGCGAAGAGAACAAGGGAGAGCATGGGGTTAGTCAGTTGGCCTCCTGCACAAGGGTCGCGGTGGATGAAGGAAGGGTTGGCGACTTACACAGCTCGTAGTAGTTTTTGGGCGAGAGCGTCGAGGTGCGGAGCTCGGAGAGCATGGTGGCGGCGCTCTTGAGCGCATCCATGACCTGGTCAGCATCGAGGCATCGCTTCATCTGCACGAGCTGCACCTTGACCACGTTAAGGGCCTCGGAGAGGACCTTGGCGGAGTCGTCCATGGTTGCGAGCCGGCGTTATCGCGAGGAAGCTCGTCCGGGGTCGTGTTTGCGAAAGTGAAGGAGCTGGTGGGAAGGAGCGTACCGGTCGAGTCGCGAACGCCGGTTGGGGATGGGCGAGGCGAGTGTGCAATTGTTGTGCTGCTGTGCTGTGCTGTGCTGTGCTGTGCTGTGCTGTGCTGGGTTGCATTGCTTTGGATCTGTGCGCACGCACGCTCGGACGCGCTCTGCCTCGCTCTGCCTCGCTCACGAACTCGTCTCGGGTCTGCCGCCCCTTTGCTGCTTCGATTGTCGCTCTTTGCTGCCCCTCTCGCGGCGAGGTTGAGGTGGAGCATTTTTTTTGGAATTTACGCTGTTATATCTACGTGTCGTTGTCGATATCTCCATATCACAGCTCTTTCTTCTGCTACAGTTTGTGTACGCAATGTTCGCTCTGGCCAACAAGCAACTGTCTTCGTGGCCTAGTTGGTTAGGGCGTAGGTCTCATACGTACACCAACGATCCTGCTTGCAGGAACAAACCTACGGAACGTAAAAGTTTCAGAAATCCTAAGATCGCGAGTTCGACTCTCGCCGAGGACATTTTTTTTTTTGCTATTGTTCGCCGTCGCCGTTCTCGTCGTCCTCCTCCTCCTCCGACTGGCGGCGGGCGCGGAAGCGGCTCGGCTGCAGCTGCGGCTTCAATCGACGTCGACGCGATCCGCACCACGCTCCTCGCACAGCGAGGCAACAGCTTCCGCTTCCGCACTTTGCTCTCGTGTACAGCGAACTCCGCTTCCGCACTTTGCCCTCTTGTACAGCGGAGGCCAAGTAGCAAGTGCGGAAGGGCATCGTGTATATATTCCGCCACTCACACTTCTTGGTCGTTTCCCCCTCCTTCTTCCTCATCTCTCGCTCAGTCCCTCATTCCATCCATTCCTCATTCCAACATCGAACCGACAACCATACTGCATTGTTCCATCAACACCTTTGACTATTCCGACATATCCTCCGCCTCCTGCTCCTCCTACACCATCGGTGATCGTTTCGTCGCTGGTAAGTTCAAAGCAGCTCTGACCCTTGGGTCCTTGTGCGTATGCTTGTCGTCGTCGTGATGAGGGAGACACACTGACATCTCCACGCAGCACTGAGCTTCGCACCTCTGGTCACCTGACCGCCTGACGCCGCCGCCGTCATCATGGCGACGCAAGCACCTGCTGACTTGTCTGTCTGGGCTCGTGGGCTCGAAGTATTACTGCTCACAATGAACCAGGTGCCGCTCGAGCTGCAGGAGAGGCTGCTCGACAGCAGTGCTGCACGCAGGGCGGTACTCGACGCTGCCTTTGGCTTCCCACCTCTCTTCAGCAACGAAGAGGCCTCCACCTTCCTTGCCGCTTGGATCAACCAGAACGCATCTCGTCTCCTCCAGCCTGACACGACTAGCTTTCAGCCTTCCACGTCCGCATCCAAACACCAGCAGACGACCTTTGGACGCAGCCGGCGACTAACCGAGGAGGCTACGCATCTGTGCATACGTCGCCCACCATCTTGGCTCATCCGAGCCCGACCCCTTCGCCAAAGCTTGAGCCACTCGAGTTCTTCACCCACGATCCACCGACTCTCGCCCTGCCACCTGTGGCGCTCCAGCACTCCGACCTGTCTCGCGGCCCTCATGCAGCCGCTGCAGCCGCCAATGAGGAGAGCGCGGCCACCACGGACACTTGCACTCTAGACGTCGACACTTCTGCTTCCTCGGCAACGCATGCTGCCCGTCCTCCGAGCAAGAAGAAGCGTCGCGTAGGCCAGTCAGCCGCTGCTGGCGATGCATCTTACGCGGCCTCCCCCCGCACCCGCACCCGCACCCGTTATGGCGATGGCCGTGAGCCCATCATCCTTCGTGGGCCCGAGCTTTCCAGCAACGACTTCACCTGCCCGAGTGTCCTGCGCAGCACGATTGGCACACTGAAGGAGCCGATTCCGTTGAATCTTGTGGTGAAAATTCGCAGGAACAACGGCACGCACTCGCGCAAGACGGCATTCCGCAAGATGATTGTGGACGTCGGCGATGGCGAGAACATGGTCCTGAGGGTTGACAAAGGTACCAACCTCTACGGATGGTATGGCGAAGAATCCGAGCTTACAGACGGTACGGTGGTGGTTCTGTGGAACTTGGAGACCAAGAAGGCAGCAGGATCGAGCCAACTCGTTTTTTTTAGCGCATCGTCAGTCGCAAAGGTGGTCTCTGCCACATGGATGGACGTCCTCGAGTGGCATCAAGCAATGCAGAAAAGGCTGCCACAAGCAGAGACCAAAGTGTTCGACGACATCCCGGAAGACTAGACCTCAAGGTAACGATCGCAACAGAGCGACGCGATCATGGTGCAAGAACAAGCTTGTACGATTCGTGTAACGTCGCATAACGAGAGACCATGCCTTTTCCAAATAATACTTAACGACCACAGACATGGAGGATAGTGTAAGGGGATTGCATTGAGTGACTGGTGTGGTGACAGTTGCACAGTGTTACGGGTGACAAGTGTAGTGCGGGAACGAAAGCTCAGCGCTCGGGCTTGTTGCGGAAGCGGAGCAAGGGGGCGAGGCTGGAGAGCGGGCAGGCGGACTGGAGGAAGGGATGGTGGAGCAGCTCGTCGGCGGAAGCACGGCTCTTGACGTCGGCACACAGACACACGGCCAAGAAGCTCTTGAGGTTCTTGGACAAGGTCTCTGGCTTCTTGAGCGTGGGCGTGCCGTTGGTGGCAATCAGATACAGCGCCTTGAGGGGCTCCTCGTCCAGATACGGGGGCTCGTTCTCGATCATCTCGATGGCCATGATGCCGAGACTCCAAATGTCGACCTTGGCACCGTACTCCTTCTGCTTGACCACCTCGGGCGCCATCCAGTAGGGCGTGCCCACCATGGTGGCGCGCTTCGACTTTTGGTCGGTGAGCTTGGCGCAGAAGCCAAAGTCGGTGATCTTGACCTGTCCACTGGCATTGAGCAGCACATTGTCCGACTTGATGTCGCGGTGGATGATGCTCTGGCTGTGCAGATGCTCGAGCCCCTTGCACGTCTCCATGCAGATGGCCGCAATCTGGTCCTCCTCGAGCGTGTTGTTGTCGATGACGTCCGTCAGCGCACCCCCCTCCATGTACTCCATAATGACCCACAGCTCGTTGTTGCGCACGAGGAACGAGTTGAGAAAGTTGACAATGTTGGGATGCTGCGACTCCTTCATGACCAGAATCTCGTTGACGATGAGCTCCTTGCGCGGCTGCTGCGAGAGGTCCATGGTCTTGATCGCCACGCGCTGGCCCGTCGCCAGCGTCTTGGCCACAAAGACGGATCCGGACGCGCCCTGGCCGACCTTTTTGATCTTGCTGTAGAGCATGTTGGGGTCGTCCGGGCTCACCACCGAGCGCAGCTTCTCCATGATCTGCGCCTCGGACATGGTGCTGATGCGGCGCTCGGCCTCCTTCTGCTGCGCCGTCTTCGCGCCGCCCTCCTTCTTGGCCATCTGCAACGGCTTGACCTGCGCAGGTGCGCCAGCCTGCGCCGCCGGCGCCTTGGCCGCAGCGGGTGCAGCAGCAGCTGACGGCTTGGCCGACGAGGGCGACACGCCGGCCGAGTCGCTGCCGAGCTTGAGCTCCTTGGTCTTGACGTTGAGACCCTGGACGCCGGCGTCGTTGGCCCTCGAGGCAGCCGAGGCCGACGGCGGCGGCGGGGCGGGACGCGTGGAGGCGAGCGTCGAGGCGGGCGTGGAGGCCTTGGGCGCACCTGGGGCGGCGGGGGCCTTGCGCGAAGGTACGAGGTCCGGATGCGCCGAGCCGGCGGCCGAGCTGGAGGCGCCCGGAGCGGTGCGACCGTACTTGGAGTCGTTGGATGCGGATCCGCCGCCGAGGCGAGACGAGGAGGCCTGCGAAGAAGCCGGGCTGGAAGCGCCGTGAGCACGGCCACCGTCATCGGACGGACGGCGGGCCATGGAGGCAGGCTGCGCGGGCCGCAACGCGGACGACGACGAGTTGGCGGCGGGTGAGCTGCGGAAGGCGTCCGAGGGCGGCTTGGGTGCGGTGCCGGGGTAGTGGGGCGCGTCCTTGGAGAGGTTGGAAGCCGAGTCGGCACCTGCACTGCCGGCGAAGCCGGTGCCTGCGTTGAAGCGGGGTGCGGACGAGGCGCCTGGGGCGTCGTTGGGCTTGCGGCCGGCCTGGAGGTTCATGGTCGGGGCGCCGAGGCCAAAGTCGTCGCGCTCGCGCTTCTGGATGTCGGTGTAGAACTCGAGCACGTCGAGGACGGCCTGGGGGTTCTTTTCGTAGTCTTCGCGCGTGATGGCCGAGGTGGTGAGCAGCTTGGACCACTGTTCGGGGAGGCCTGTGAAGGCGCCGCTGATGGGGTCGAAGCCGACGTGGACCTGGTGGACAAAGTTGGTGGGGGAGGAGACGCCCATGAGGGGCGAGCGGGAGTAGATGTCGTCCATCCAGCCGTAGAGCTCCTCGTCGCTCTTGAGCTGGAGGTAGAAGGTCTTGTCCTTGGTCTCTACTTCGATGCAGTAGGGCTTGAGGTCGGTGCGGGATACGTTGGAGATGTCCTTGAGGAAGACGAGGGCGACGGCCTGGTAGGTGGTTTCGTTCTTGTGGAAGGTGAGCGTCTGTTCGCGGAGGGCGAGCCAGCGCTTGGACCAGATCCAGGAGCGGATGCCGTCTTCCTTGACGCTAACCCAGCCCTTGCGGACGACGGCAGCGCCGCTGGTGGTGGCGCCTGGACCGGCTTGTTGCCAGCCGGCGTTGGAGCCGAGATGGGAGGCGGGGCCGCCTGCGCCCGAGGCGGTGGCGCCAGGGCCTGCGGGGCGGAGGGGCCCGGTGTAGGAGCCGCCTCCTGCGCCTCTGCCCATGGAGCTGGAGGCCGAGTTGTACTGGGAGAGTGGGGGTAGGAAGGGGTCGTTATGCTTGTTGGCTGGGACGGGCGGTGCGGGCCGCGATGGGGTTAGCGAGCCAAACGCGCCGGACTGGGAGTCGGGGGCGCCATTGGAGGCGCTTCGAAAGCCCGACATGGTGGCGAGTGTGCGGAAGCGTCAAGCAGAGAAGCTGCGATGGTGGACGTGCATAAAGTAAAGAGGTGGAGCGAGCGTCAGCGGAGTTGATTCGAAATCGCAGGATGGAGAGTGTGGACAAAGGGACGCGCGCAAGCGGAACCCCTTTGTCGCGCGCGTGCGCCATATCGCAGCGAGAGTTTGGAGTTGGAGTGGAGACTTACCTTGAGCGAACCTCGGGCGAGTACGATAGTATATGCCAGCTGGAGCTTTGGTGGGACGCGATGAAGGCGTGGCGTGTGGCAGCGGCCAAGTCGAGGAGAGCTTGCGCGCGAATGCAGATGCGCACCGCGCACGAGACGAGAGACGTTCGAGATGCGTGCGGCGCGGTCGTACCGGGCGTGGGTTGTGGCAGCAACCGTAGTCGTGGTCGTGGCGTAGAATGACGGACGTCGAGGGCGACGAAGTTGAGAGGAACGGATAAGGTGTTGGGGAGAAGAAGAAGAGCAGGAGTGTCGGAGTAGTGGCGCGCTCCAACGCACACGCAACGCACGCAACGCACGCAACGCACACTCTGAGCGGGGGAACACGTCGGTCGAGCTTTGGGGGAGGGGCAAAGGCGCAGGTGCAGGGCGTCTGAGCGTATCGGGGCGACGTGCAGCTCTCTTTGACTGCTTTGCTTGCTCGGCAGCGGCTTCGGCGCGTTGACTGCTTCTCCTCCTCAGCCGCGCGGAGGGGCTGCGTGTGCGTTTTGGCTGTGCGCGAATTGCATGTTCGTGGCGTGTGAGTGGGCGTTCGGATTGGCCTTTCTGGGGCGCCGTGTCTCAGAGAGCTCATTTCCACTTCCCACCGCCAGCAAGGCAGTCTCGGCGCAAGCGAGGCATCGCCATCAGTTCTAACAGTCGATAGCAGCACTGTTAGACCCTCGCAAATGCACGGGAATGGGAATCTCGCCGCTCAGGGTCCACTTCCTCTTAAGAAGAGGTGGAGCGAGGCGCACAGTTCACCCTCTTCATCCTCGCCCCACCATCTTCACTACACAGCCGTCATGCTTGCCACAACCACGCCTGTCCACACCACATAGCAAGCGCGACCATGCCCGTCGAGGCTCCCTCGCTACGCCGCGCACGCGACCATCCTCGCTGGTCGTCGCTCGTCGCCAGCACCGCCTCCTCCTCTTCCTCGCTTCCAGCCGAACAACGGCAGCAACGGCGCCAGCACATCGCCCAACGGCTGGGCCTGGCTCCATCCCACACCGAGTCATCTTCGCCGAGCGGCGCAGGGACGTCTGCACTGGGCCCGAACTACAGCGCACGCGAGGCGACGCTGCGCAACGACTATGCGCAGCACTACGTCGACACGCATTCGCTGCCTTCGAATGCGGTGCGCAATCCGTCCGCCTCTTCGCGCTTTGACGAGTATCCCAAACTGAAGCGGCTGGTGGAGCTCAAAGATGCGCTGGTCACGCGCGCTGCCCACCCACCCACTTTTCTGCGTACGGATTTGCGTCCTTCGTTGCTGCCGTTTCGCGATCCGCGCAGCACGGGCAAGTTTCACCTGGGCAGCCTGATCCCCATCAAGTACGACGTGGTGCTAATCGATGCGCCGCTCGAAGCGTATGCGTGGGAAGCCATGCCGACCGCATCCACGTGGACCTGGGGCCAAATCGCCGCTCTGCCAATCCCCAATCTCGCGGCCAAGGAGAGCTTTGTCTTTCTCTGGGTCGGCAGTGGCGCGGGCGATGGGCTGGAACGCGGTCGTGAAGTTCTGGCAAAATGGGGTTACCGCCGCTGCGAGGATATCGTGTGTATCCAAACCAATGCGGAAGGTGAGGAGGTGGGGTTGGGTGACTCGGTGTTGACTCGGTCGGTTCAGCACTGCTTGATGGGAATCAGGGGTACGGTAAGACGGTCGACGGATGTGCGCTTTGTGCACTGCAACATCGACACCGACGTTATCCTGACTCCCGAACGGGATATGCAGTGTAAGCCCGAAGAACTGTATCAGCTCATCGAAAACTTCTGCCTCGGCACCCGGAGGTTGGAACTCTTTGGACGCAATCGCAACCTGCGTCGCGGTTGGCTTACCGTTGGACTTGAACTTGGACCCGATTGCCCACAATGGCCTACGAACGGCGTAGTACCACTCCCAACACCCGGTCTTGGCGTGCTTCAACAAGATGCCCAACAAGATGCATCGCTGTTATCGCATCTTGAGCAGCTCACATATGCTCAGGCCTATGATAAGGCGACGTACGATGGGGCGTTTGGGGTGGATCGACCGGGCTGTGATTTGCGCGATCGCATCAACCTCGTACCCTTTGACGACGCAGTCGAAGCGCTACGGCCAAAATCCCCCCCGCCACGCATCCGCACTCGGGCACAAAGAGGCATGCCCAACGGCCTTAGCAACAATCCAGCCCTTCGAAACCCCCCGCCCTATCCTACTGATCCACCACCCCGAACACCACGAGGTGCTGGACTCTCAGGGCTAGGTGCAGGAGGTCGACGCACTGTCAGCGTCCCCAGCGGAAGCGACACCCTCAGCGGCCCCCAAGCAAGCGTCCTCAAAGCTAAATCCCTCAAACCTTCCTAAACCCCCACCCACCCTCATCTGCTCTAATACAAGCCAGACTTTGTCCGTGAAAAATGCTGCATTGCAACACTGCGCGTGGAATTTACGACCCAAGCGGACGTTCGAGTGTGAGTGCGATGCGGCGTTTCTTCTTGGGTGCCTCGTCCGCACCCGTGTCTGCACCTGCACTTGCTGATGGAATCGCCAATCCCAACCCAGCCCCCGACGCCACCGCTGGAGCCACTGTCGTCGCTGTCGCCGTACCGCCAATGGCGCTGGCATACGCCTCTGCCGCGGACCCCGCCGCCGGCACAGGCACCGACACCAGCTGTGCGGGACTCGTCATCTTGGGCGTGCTCGGCGCCGAGCCCGTCGTCTTTCCCTCTGCAATATGCGCCGGCGCAGGCACCCCTGGCGCAGGAGCCTTCAACGCCGGCTGTGCCGCAAACGCATACGGCACCCCCAACTCGGCATAGTCAAACACCACCACCGAACAGTACCCATCCGTCGACGACATCATGAGCGTCTGTCCATCCGGCGACCAGCTCAGATCGGTAAAGCTCGCATAGTGCATGTTGCTGAAGCAGCAAATCGGCCCCGTCTGCTGCGTGTCGTAGATCCACACGCTGTCCTGCGTCGCCACCGCATACACCATGCGGTACGGTAGCCCAATCACGCTGATCCCGCGCGGCGGCGAACGCGCATCCTGCCGCGACACGGGCGGAGGCGATCCCGCCGAACCCACCGGACCCGCCGAACCCGCCATCGCCGCCTCGGTGCGCAGCGACACCGTCTTCTGCTTGCCCGCCTCGAGCGGGATGGTTGGATGCGGCGCAATCCCCTCGTCATCACCGCCCGCTGCGCTCGAGCCGGCGCGCGGCGTGCGGCGCAGCTCATACAGGATCGGCGAAAAGCGCACCACGAGCGTCGCCGTCTTGTGGCCGGGCAGCACGGCGATGGGCGCGTTGGAGCGCGCCAGGTTGCCGCGCGCATACAGGTACACGGCGCTCTTGTTGGCCCCGCCCGTCGGCGCCGGCTGAGCAGCAGTCCCAGCGGCCGTCGCAGGGTTGAGCGTCGCGGGGCTCTTCCGCGGCGACAGATTCACCGTGGGCGAAGCCGGCTGTGGCGGCGGGTCAAACAGTCCACTAGGCGTGACGAGCAGCCCACCATCCGGACTGAACGACAGACGCCGGAAGAAGCCGCTAAAGTTCTCGTCTCCATACAGCCGCATCGACGCCTTGGCAAGCGGACCACCCAGGCCGGAAGCCGCCGCGGCCTGCATGCGCTGCTTGGGCGACGGCGGCGCGCGGATGGCAGGCAGCGGTGGGATGGGCGAGGGCGATCGGATGCTGCGCGTGCGCGACCCCGAGCGGCTGACGCTGCTGCCTCGGCGGCCGGCATCGCTGCCTGCCACACCGGCAGGCACGGGCAGCGTGTGGTCGTGAGCGGCCGCCGCCGCTGCCGACGCCGCTGCGGGCTTGTAGCCGTGTGATCCGGCGAGCGACGAGGCAGGTGCGAGCGAGGTGGTGCTGGTCGGAGGCGATCCGACGTCAATGTTGCTGCCGCTGAAGCTCGATCGGCGGCTGGGTGTGGTCTGAGGCGGATTCATGGCGTGGGCAGTGACAGCAGCGCCGTTGGACGAAAACGGACTCGGCGGTACCGACGCGCCTGGTGTAGGCGTTCCGGCGCGTCCCGACGGCACTGCGGCAGCAATGGCGGGCGACGCAGCCGAAGGCGCCGGCACCGCTGCCGAGGGTGTGCTGGCGCGCGCGACGGCTGCCGTGGTGTGCGTGGGATCGATGGGCGTGCTGCTGCGCTTGGATCGGCCTCGAAGGCTGGCGACGAAGCTCTCGCGTGCACCTTCACCGTCGCTCGCCTGGCTGGCGTGGCTGCTGGTGCGCCTGGGCAGCGCGGGCTTGGTGTAGTGCTGGTCCCACACGAGGCCGCCGGAGCTGCCGTTGCGACGATGCAGATCGAGCTTGGCGTTTTTGCTGACGAGCTGCGACGAGGCGACGCCATCCGAGCTGGTGGCATGGCCATGAGCGTGGTCGCCGTGTCTTCGCGTCTGGAGGTTGTGCACATGCACAGAGCGGTCGCTGCTCTGGGTAGCGATGAACTCGTTGAGCGGGTCCCAGGCGATTCCCTGGACGTAGTGGTTGTGTTCCGAGATCTCGCGGATGACGTGGCCGTCCTGGACGTTGATGATGCGCGCCACAAAGTCGGTGCCGCCGACGGCGAGCGTCTCGCCGTTGGGGCTCCAAGCCATGTCGTAGAGCTCCTGCTGGGTGGCACGGCACATGAGCTTGACGCGCCAGAACTCCTTTTCGAACTGCGTCTCGCCCTCGAGGTTGGTGGAGACGTCGCCGAAGCTGGGTTTGCTGCGGTCGCTGGGCACCCAGAAGAGCACGTTGCCGTCGTCGCCGGCGGTGGCGAGCAGCTCGCCCTTGGGACAGAAGCGCACCACGTTGACGACGCCCGAATGGCGCTGAAGCGTGGCGAGGTACTCGACGCGCGGCGGATGCGGGGCGACGACGGTGGAGCCCGAGACGGCCGCGGCGCTGGCGATGGCAGCGGGCGAAGGGATGTTGGGATGCACCATCCAGATGCGTGCGTTGTTGTCGCCTCCGGCGGTTGCGAGCCTCCAGCTCTGCCCGCCGGCCATGACGGGGGGATGGGCGAGCTTGGAAGACGAGGCGGCGGATGTGGATGCCGAGGCGTGCGAGGATGACGTGGACGTCATGGCGGCTGCGGCGGACGAGTCGAGCTCCGAGAGGCCCTTGCCCGGAGCCATGCCGGCGGCTTGGCCCATGTTGTGGTCGAGCACGCGCCTGAGGTGGTTGGCGGGGATGGGCTGGAAGGAGCAGCTGTAGATGGGCTGGGTGTCATGCCAGCGGATCTCGAAGGTGACGGATCGCACCATGGTTGCTTAATGACTGGCCTCGGCCGGGGGAGCCGACGGTCGTCAAGGTGTGCGCGCTGGCTGGAATGGCTTGGAAGAGCCAAGCAGTGTTGGTGGAAGGCGCAAGGGGCCGTGCCGCTTTGTCGTCGTCGTCTGCTCGAGCCGAGTGTGCACTGGCGCCGAGGGCGGCGTATGCGACGCGAGAAGGAGACCGAGTAGGACGGGCAGCCCGCTACTTGTTTGGGGCAGGAAGCTAGAAGTGCGCTGCTCGCCTCGTCCAAGGCGCCGTCGATGGTTGAGAGCGTGCGCTGATGGCGAGTCGGAAGGATATCGCACTGGGGCGCCGCAATGAGGTTGCGCACGAGGATGTTTTCGTATCGAGAGAGATGGGAGGAGGAGCGGTGGTCGAGGCGGTTGTGGAAGCGAAGAGCGAGCGCCGGGATCGAATGATGAGCACGAGCAGGATGGCTCACAATGCTTCATGCACAGAAACGGGGGCTTGCGGGCTTTTGGAAAAATTGCCTCGACTCCAAGAGCGGGAGCGGGCGAGAGAGAAAGCGAGCGGGAGAGAGGCGCGAAATGCACAGTCGGTCGGTCGGTGAAAGTGGGAACTCTGCCTAACGCTCGAGCCGGCCGTTTAACCGCGTCTACAGTCAGTCGAGCAAGAGGAAGTCGCGGATTCGCGCAGCCGGATGGCACCAAAATGAAGGGCTTTGTTGTCCGAGCCAAATGCCTTACGAAGCGTGGCGAAGCGTTGCGGGCTTGCGGTGGAAGAATTCTGTGCGGAGCGGAGAGCGGCAGCAAGGAGGTGTGGTGGGGGCGGCGCCGGCTTTTGTCACTTCTCTCTCATCTCTCGGTGATGGCCTGATAGCGCCGCGCTGCAAGCTTTTGGCGGATGTGACTGTGGAAAGTGCAAATTCATTCATAGCGAGGGTGACACATTGGATTCGGATGCGCATGCAAGCTTTAGCCTTGCTCTGCGTTTGGCTGCCTTCGGCTGCCAACGTCGGCTCAGCTCCTGCTCAGCTCCTGCTCAGCTTCTGCTCAGCTTGATGCTGTTCAGTACAGCAGAAGGGCTTGAATGAAGAGAGACTGTTCAAAGCACACATGGCCAAGACGAAGGACCGCCCGACCGCGACGAAAAATCGTGGCGAGCAAGGGCTGCCTCTTTCTGCTCGCCGAGGCAATATGCAGTCGGCAGAGATGCGCGGCACCTCCCACATGCTGAGCTCTCGATGCGTGCCAAGTAACCGTGCGGGATCGCCGCCGCTCATGCCGCCCTCTCGAGGCTCGATGGCGCGCCAGATATGAACCTCCCTCCCAGCTTACGAACCAAAGCTGACTTGGCCTCAAAGGCGGGCAACAATGCCAAGCGAGCCTCAACACTACGCATCTGTCCAAGTAACCAGCCGAGCGAGGCGCGGTTCTGGCGCTGGCGGCCTCATTCGCAGCAGCAGCCGACCCGCAGCAAACCCCCAACCGAGCCGCGGGATGCAACTCCCACTCGACGCCATGCCTCATCGTCAGGAGCTCGGTGGACACCCGCCGTTGGGTGGGCATCGCGCTGTGCGGTCTGCGGGACTCAGCTGCGCGCGGTCCGAGCGGAGACCGTTGCTGCTGAGCGGAGTCTTGACCTGGCGCGCCCATCCCTCCTCGCAACACCGCGATCGTGACGGTGGAATGCAGCCACAGCTCGTCCCCAACGCTCCTCATCGAAATCCCTGCAAATCTTCGGCTCGCCTTGACCTCCTCGCCCCCTCTTTTGACCCCTGCAACAAGAGACTCCTTGCGTGCAGTGCGCCTGCCCGCGGAACAAGGGTCCTCCTCTTTTTTTTTGGGTTCGCGACGCGACGCTCGGGCCATGTCTTGGATCGGCCAACCCGATCTTTAACCCCATCTTCCAGCTCAGCTCGTTGCTGCTTTCATTCAGCGTCTTAACGACATGAAGCCTGGATAGCTGTATAAAAGTCGGTGACGGTGTCGGATCGGCAAAGCGTGCCGACAGGCTGCGCAGATCGTGCAGAGCGAGGCGGAAGAAACATGACCAAATCTGGTCGAGCCCAAGCCAATCCGACGACGACGCGTCGCGTAAAACACCTCTGAACCGAAGCCTGCTCCTTCAATTTTCCGACCACTCGCCCACACTTTCGATCTCACATTTTCGACCAAAATTTCAATCTGTCACTCCTTGGGCGCTCTTGCAAGTATCACACACGGACAGCCTTGTTCCTTTCGCAATGGTTGTGAGCAAGAGGATAAATTGCATCACGGCTTCATCCTGGCGGGCACCCATCTGCGGATGGCCACCTCCTTGACAGCATAGCTCCTGCGCATGCGTAATGCCTCGAAGAACGCCGCGGGCGACTCGAGCGTCTCGGGCGGACACCTCTTGATGGACGGGACAAACACGTGGGCCAAAATGAGCGTCTTGAGCACCTGGCTCTGTACTCGATTCGTCGTACTAAACCATGTCCAATCTTTTCTCCCCGCATTCGGGTGTGGTGCGAAGGGGCCGGTTTGGACATCCGCCTCGTCTTCGTACGACGGGATGATGACGACGGCAAACTCGGCGTGCGAAAACACAGGTCCGCGCTTGTACAGCAGCAGATCGGCGCAGAATTTGATGCCGCTCTTGACCACCCAGCCGAGCGATCGAAAGTGGTGGTAGGCAACATAGTTGATCAGGAACGGATTGTCCGGTCGTGCGCATAGCGACGCAAGGTGTCGAGAAGCTAGCCCGCGCGAACGAAGGTCCAGCAGCGGCTGCGGTAGAGTCGATTCCAAGCACAGCTGGTAGAACTCGTCAAGCCCCAACGGTGTGCTTGTGTGCCGACGCGTGGTGGTGCGGATGTCCAGACAACCAAACATCGACGACAGGAAAAACGCCTCGACCAGAGACAGTTGCATCCTCTCTACGTCCACAACGTCAATGTCGGAGGTGTCGTTCTCTTCGTCCTTTGAAGCGGCGGTCTCGCTGATTTGGCCATCGACAGTGCTGGACTGCGCAGCTTTGCGCGCCTGGCTCGCTTTCACCTCTTCGGCAAAGTATTTGAGACCTTTGATGCGCGCCACACCGGGCGTGATATCCGGCACCTCCTCCTGTCCCGTCCAAAGCGCCGACTGCGCCTCTCCACCCATGCTGGCATCTGCATCTTGGTCGTGCGCCGCATCTTCGTCGTCGAGCTGTTCTTCCACCTGACGTTCGATGTCGGCCATGAGTCGGTCGTGCGAGGCACCGGGCGCCCTATCCGCCTCGGTCACCTCGCCGCCGAGAGCGAGGATTCCATCGGGCAGCTGCTGGCCTGCGCGCACGGCCGCTCGTGCGCGTTCGATCTTGAGTGCCTTGCGCTCCTCGCGCCTTTGCTGCGTGAGCTGCTCGGCCGTCATGCGGCCCTTGCGCAGCGCGTCGATCTCGTTAACCTTGCGCTGCCGCCACGTAGGCTCGGACCTCGACAGATTGCCCTTGCCAAAGAATCCGCGCTGCCACAGAAGCCTCACGCCCTGGTCGAGGTCTTCCACCCACACCGTGTTCAGGTTGGCGTCGTAGCAGACGGCGACTTTCTCTTTTTCTTTCTGTGAGCTGGGTGGTTTGCTCGTGGAAGAGGAAGTGCCCAGCGTCAGCAGCGACAAGAGACTCGACCACAGTGATGGCGCGGCTTCGACCCCGGAAGTGTCATGCTCCGAGGCACCGTCGAGTTCGACGGGGAGCGGCTTCGAATAGAGCTGATTTTTCTGCGCCGTCGCCTTCTTGCCTGCACCTGTGACGCGGTTGTTGGGCCCCCGTCCACCGGACTTGGACGACCCGGCTGCGTTGTTGTACGACCAGCCGGACGTGTTACGTTGCTTTGGCATTTTGCTGCTCGCAGCTGCTCGTGGATCGCTGGCGATGCTGTTGATCGTGGGTCTGATGGTGGTCGCTGTCTGCAGCCGGCTGGACTTCTCAAAAGACCCTGAATTTTCGGCGCGAGAGAGCTAAGCGGCAGTTGGCTAGAAAAAAGTGGAGTCGGATGGCGGTCGCAAAATTAGCTTAGTCACGATGACTGTGCTTTGTGGCGAACGGAAGAGCGCGGAGAAAGCTTAGTTGAAGGCCGTCATCCTCGGAAGGACTGAGCCTTCAACTCCATCCCAACCCATCCTCATCGAACACACCGGTCTATTGGATCGCCTCACGATAAAAGGAACGGATCGAACATCTCCGACTGCACATCACTCGTATCACACGTCATCATGTCGGTATCGGCTCCATCAAGGTCGCAGATCCTCCAGCTGTACCGCAGGTATCTGCGCACCTCGCAGTCCTTCGTAAGTGTCAACCCCAATGGCTTCGCCTCTCCGGCCTCTGTGCTGACTCTGACTGGATCCTTGTCTTGGTTTGGTCTTGATGCAGTCGTCGTACAACTTCCGCACCTACTTTTTGAGGCGGTCGCGCGACATGTTCCGTGCGACTCTGCTGCCGACGGAGCAAGCGGCTCAATCGTCACCGTTCTCCAAGCAGGGCTCGACGACTGCCAAGGTGTCGCCATCCACACTGCTGTCTCCTGAGCAGCTGCGCCAACCGTCTGGCAGTGGCGAGTCGATCTCGGCAGCATCGCTTACAGACCAGGAGAAGCTGTCCAAGTTCTACCAGACGGCGCTCGACGACCTCAAGGTGCTCCAGAGGTCGGCACTCATGAACCGCCTGTACGAGGGCGAGAAGCTTGTTGTTGAAAAGCCAAGACTCATCATCGGCGGCGGTGGCGCTGGTCAGGAGGCCGCCGTTGGTGGAGGAGGCCAGCCGACCTCCGGCCCACAAAGCTCCGGTGGCGCCCCTCCCAGCTCGTAAGCTCGTTTTCTCTAGTCTCTCTACGGATGAATTCATCACATAACCTCAGTATGATTGGAATGTGTGGCTGCACACAGGCTTATTCTCGCCAGACCAAACTTGTTGTGCGGGGTGCGTGGTGGTCTGCAACACCTGCTCGGCAGCGCCGCAACAGGTGGGCATGGCAATTGCAATTTGCTGCCAGGTGTTGTGAGTGAGTGGCCGTATTTTGAGCTAAAGTACAAAGGAACAGGAGCATGGTTGTGTGCAAATGGCCGCGCATGGGTAAATGAGAGAGTAAGATCCTTTTGATGCGACGAGCGTATGTGGAATGTAGAGATGCGCTGAAGCAAGCGCGGACAGTCCTTCGCGCCGCCTAGTAGTAGTATCCGCGTCCACGGCCGCGCCCTCGCCCACGGAAGGGACGGCCACGACCGCGCCCCCTGCCGCGCCCGCGCGCCGCGAGGCCGGGCATATTTGTGCGCTTGGCGGTGACCTTGATGAGCCTGCCACGGAAGAGCGACTCGTTGAGCACCATCGCATTCGCCACCAGCGACGGATCGGCAAACTCGACGTACGCGTAGCCCTTGGGATGCCCCGTAAACTTGTCGCACAGGATCGTGACGCGGTTGATGGTGCCGCAGCTCTGGAAATGTTGTTGCAGCTCCTCCGGTGTGGCGCCGTAGTCGACGTTGCCGACGTAGATGCTCCTCGAGTCCACCTCCTCCCTCTCCTCTTCGCTAGGGTGCAGTCCGGCGCCGCCCGCTTCGCCCGCAGCTTGTTGCAGCTCACGCAGCTTGGCCGCCTCCGCCTCCATTTCGGCTACGCGCTGCTTCATCGCCTCGATCTCGGCATCCTCGTCCGTCATGGCCGTCGTCTCTCCACCTTCCGCAGCGGATGTTTCGCTGGTGTGGTTGTTGTCGAGCGATGCGAGCTCGCTGGTGCCAGGCTCCGAGAGCGACACTTCCTCTTCGCGTGCCGACATTGTGTCTGTCTTTTGTGCGAGGGAAGAGAATTCGACTGTGGGTATGGGATACAGCCGCGTGCTGAGTCTGGAGAGAAGCGGATGGTCGTTGGTTGACAGGGCTGAGTCGCAAGTGGATGGCTGGATGGGTGGATGTGGTTGGGGGGAATGCTTCAAAACGGAAGAAATGCGCACTTTGGGCATTTCGAGCCGGCTCGCGTCACGTGATGCCGAGTGGAGCAAAAGGTCTGGATCATCGACTCGCGACACCTCCATCACTTCCCTCATCCACCACATCCGACATCGCATTCATACCCTGGAACGCCCGCATCACGCGCACATCCGCGCCTGCACGACACCGTACAGAGCACACTGCATCGCCGTTTTCACGCACTCCGCCTTTTCGACCGCAAAGTCCACGCTCTTTTGCCTCCACCCGTCTCGACCGCATGCTCTAAGTCTGCATCCTTCCAGCAGGGTGTTTTTCACCCTTGCTCACCGCGTCCTACGGCGCTGAACCAAGGCTTCAGACGAGCCTCGCTGCCACAGCCATGGTCGCGCGCCAGAAGCCGCCCACGGCGGCCGCCTACTCGGCGTCGTACATGTCGCTCGCCGTGCTGTCGCTGCTCTCCTCGGCCGGCTTCTCGCGGTCATCCGCGGGTGCGGCAGATCTGCTTTCCGAGGTCATGCAGCGGTACATTCAGCTGCTCGGCTCCACGTGTGTCCAGCATGCCAACCACGCCGGCCGCACCGTCGTGTCGCCGCAAGACCTGCGCGCGTCGCTCGAACACATCATGGGCGGAGAGCCGATCGAAGAGCTGCTCGACTGGGCCGAGAGCGAAGAGCGTCTCGAGCTGCACGCACAAGCTCACTCGAACGGCGTCAACGGTGCACATGCGGCAGCACAAAGCTCAACGGCGTCGGCGCTGCTCGATCCCATGCGCGGACAGGACCTCGTGCGTGTGCTTAACACCGGCCGCGTGGCGCCGTCGCCCAACGATGTGGAGCGAATCCACTTTGGCGCGCTGCCCGCCAAGCAGTTCGAACAGGCCGCAGCAGAGTCTCTCATTCGCGAGGGGCTGACCAACCAACTCGTCTGGCCCGCAGGACACGCCAGCAGCCAGGAGTCTGCATGGTCAGACGAGCTCGTATTCTCCGACGTCGATGATGCACACAGCGAGGCGTCGGACAGTGAACAGGCTGCAAATGATCCATCTTCAAGTACAACAGGACACCAGCCGAGCAAGCGCCGGCGTGTGTCGGTCGACGATTCCGCGCCGAGCAGGCGGTTTGGCGACGCGGTCATCGACTACGTCCCGGCATATCTACCGCTCTTCCCCGGCGCCTCGTCGGCAGCCGAATCGTCAGAGGCACCACGAGGCAGCAGGTCGGAAGAAGTTGCGACAGGGTCAAGCACAGTCAAGGCCGAAGTGGCGCCTGTCGAGGTGGATCCAGAGCATCTGCTGGAGGAGCGAAAGCGGCGGGAGCTTGCGCAGCGCAAGGCGGAGGAAGCGGCCGCGGCAGCTGCAGCCGCCGAAGCCGAAGCGGCCCAGAAGGAGGCTGCGGAGGGCGAGGGCGAGGGCGCAGCGGCCGTGCAAAAGACGGCGGAAGAGAGGGCGGCCGAGGCGGAGAAGGCGTTCGAGGCTCTACAGGCGCGGCGGGTGCTGCGCGATTCTTGGCTGGAAACGGTGCCGTACGACGCGTCGACGCTGGCAGCGACGTACGGCAAGGCGGAGCTGCGCGATCTGGAGCACAATGTGGCGGCGGTGTTGGGCGATGCGTCGGTCGCGTCGATCGGGGCGCCGACGTCGTCGCTGCGTGCGTTTGCTGCCGACTACCAGGCGCTGGTGGAGGACAGTACATCAAGTGGATCCGCAGGCATCTACCTGACGCCATCGGCGGCGTCGTATCAAGATGCGCTGGTGAAGCGGCGGCGGTTGGCGCATGCGCTGGCAGATGCATCCCGGTACGCGCCCAATGACAGTCTGTACGCTGCTGTGGCGGCGCGCCCATCGGTGCTGCCGTTTGTGCCGGGCCCGAGTTGGCTGGTCTCGACGCTTCCGCCACCGACGCTGTACGAGGACAATATCGAGGTGGCGAATGCGCTGTCGGCTCCTGTGCTGACGCCGTTGCGACCGCAGGGACGACCTGCCGCGCTGATCCCGCCATCGGGGGCGTTGGTGCCTACGCTGGGTCATCGACATCCGTCTCATTTGACGACGGGCGCGCGCGTGGTGGCTAGCGCGGAGCTGCTAAAGCGCGTGTCGCGGTACGACGATCCGATCCCCATCCTGGACGACAAGCACGCCGAGCGCTTCTTCCACGGCGTACCTGCATCGCGTGACCTTCTCGGCGGATCGGGGTCGAGCAGCGACCTGTCGTCCAACATCTCGTCTACACGCAGCAGTGGAGGAGGAGGATCGGGGAGTGGCAACTCGACGCTTCGACCTGCGCTCGAGAAGCTGGTCCTGCAGATGCGCGAGAAGGAGGCCGAGATCCTGCCCGAGGAAGACAAGGAGGAGCTGCAGAGGCGACAGCAGGAGCTGCAGCTGCAGTTGCAGGCGGCGATGGCGTCCGAGGGTGGAGCCAAGGACTCGGTCGTGTCGTCGGGATTGATCGCCGACAGCTATGCGAGTCGCATCCGGAACGGCAATATCACCATGGTGCATACGTGGGATTGGACGCCCAGAGACGCTTACGATACCGCCTTGCCCGGAAAGAAGGTGCGCAATCCCGGATCGAGAGGTGTGGGACCCGTGGCGCTCGAGAAACGCACACGCACCGAAAGCGCCACCTCCGACGCGGCCGACCTCGCACCCTCTGCCAGCACATGACAAGCATCTTTTGGAAGCAATGGCAAGCCGCTCTATTTTTGGATCGACTCGCAGTGTGATTGGGACTCTATGCTATGTGAGTGGGATGGAGACGTGTCGGACGACGGACCAGGAGCGGTTGCAAAAGCCGCGCAGGTTCCAGGGCGAGATCTTGGGCTGTTCCACGCCAGCCGCGGTGGCTGGTCATTGAAGAAGCAGGGCTTGCTCAGTAACGCTTCGCTCGGTAGTCTCGATTCATGGTGTGGATTGGTGGTACTTACTGCATCTTGCAATGACTGCGTAGCTGGTACTGGCGCTTGGAACGGGCAGTTGGACGTGCCACAGCGTCCATGCCCAGCTCCAGCCTGTTTGCGGTGGGTTCCCAGCGTTTTGTTGGTGGATTGAGGCTTGGCGCCAATGCAGATCATCGGGCAGGTTACGAAGCAGGTCTTCCGTGTCGGTATCGTTGCCTGGATCAGCAACGAGTGCAACACAGACGTTGGTTGCCGGCGATCCGTCCTGACCAACAGCATACCCCTTCACAGCCACCTTTCCGTCGACTTGGTCGAGCGGCTCGGCATCGTGCGCAGGCTGGGTGATGGCGCAACTCGCCTCGAGCCGTTGAATCGGCTGCTTCTTGTCGAGCTCGCGACTGCGAAAGTCGCCATCCTTCGCCTTGTCCGAATACTCCTTCTCGCGTTCTTGCGTGTTTCGCGGCGTAAGGAGTTTGTAGTCCTCGCGCATGGGGGGAGAGTCGCTTGGTGACGTCGAGACCTTGAGCGCGGTGAGCCACTTTACCCACCGCGCACCCACATGCCCGGGGACGACGGCCCGCAGCGGCGCGCCGTGTCTCGGTGTGAGTGGCTGGTGGTTGTACTCGTACGCTAGCAGGCAGGACTGGTTGGGATGCATGGCGGTGGTGAGCGGGATGGACGCGGCGAATTGGGCTTGCTCGGCGTCGTTGGACTTGCTCTTTTGCGCGCTGAGCAGGTGCAGATGCAGCGATTTTGCCCACTCGGCAGCCTGCGTCGAGCTTGACTCTTCGGACGGCTCTAGTGTGCTCAGCTGCTCGGAGGCGTGGTGTGCAAAGGGATCCGCTACACCCGCTGCGAGGAGCATCGAGCGGAGGGAGGCGCCGCCCCAGATGACGTTGGCTATCACCGCATTGCCCCACTGGATGCCTTCGGGTTCAGGATGCGAGTCGGCCAGCTCGGAGCGTCTGTTACCGGCACACTCGAGTGTAGCGACCACCTCGGAGAGTGCGAATTGACTTTGCAGCTGCTCGAGCGAGAGCACACGCCGCGAGCCACGGAGAGAGCCAGTGTACTTGTCGTCCGTCCCGTCGGCCGATACGGTCACGGTCCAGTTTCCGGCACTGGCTGAGCCATTGCTCGTGGCATCTTCGACACTCGAAGGCAGGGCGGATTCATGATTGCGGTTGAAGACGAGCTCGTTGGGCGTAATGTAGGCGTCGGTGAGCTTGCCCGAGAGGGGCTCTGTGTTGAGCGGCTGCGGGTGTTTAATGTCAGAGTCAGCTGCCTGCATCCATTGAGCCTCAGCCTTGGCCACGGTGAGCACTCACGCTTTCCTGCCTCACCACCTGTGACATATCGACTCGACCGGTTGTGGGTTGGCGGGACTTCTATGGTGGTTCGAGCGAGAGGATCTGTACGAAGCTGCATGCATGTGGGATTCCGATGTGGAGGGCGAGATTCTCCACGTGTTAGGCTTGAACAGTAAACAGCGTAAGACGGTTTGGGTTGGCCGGGCAGCTTAGGTAACGCGGCTTTTCGTGCGGAACTTTGGGTGACGACAGTTGGCGGTGCAGCGTTTGAATTGTGCCCAAAATATGCACGCTGTTTCGCTCTGCATGAGCTCCGAGGGTGCGGTGCGGCGTCGCTGTCGAGCCAAGCGGCCCCAACGAAAAAGTCAGGCCATTCTCGAGAGCCGCACCAGAGCGGCGTGAAATCGGTCAGCACAGCGCAACGGCAGCCCAGAAGAAAGTCGCGAGTGGCCACCAGAGTGAGTCCTATTTCACAGTCCAACACGCTTGCTTCCACCAACGTGTCAAGATCAACATTGCAGCTACCTTCTTTCTTACTGTCCACCATCACGCCACATCATCACACCTGCCATCTACCTCATCGTATCTCCTCAATCATCCTGCGCACATCATCAACACCATAACCGTGACCACTGGGCTTCTACACGCACCCACGCCCCAGCTGGTCAGCCCTTTCTTGAACACCAACCAAATCGTCATCCTTGCTTCGTTCCAACTTATACACAATGGCACCGACAACCGCCAACACACGCCCCGACATCATCGTCGTCGGCGCAGGCATCGTCGGATCTGCGCTCGCCTACTCCCTCGGCAAGTCCGGTCGCAAGGTCGCCCTCTTCGAGCGTGACTTTGACGAGCCAGACCGCATCGTCGGCGAGCTCCTCCAGCCCGGCGGCGTACGTGCACTCGCCAAGATGGGCATCGTCGACACACTTCAAGACATCGACGCCGTCCCCGTCGAAGGTTATCACGTCTTCTACGGTCCTCGCTCCGTGCCCATTCCCTATCCCAACGAGAAGCCCGACGAGGCCGGCAGAGGCGTCGTCAGTGCCAGCGGAAAGGTAGAGGGTCGCAGCTTCCACCACGGCAAGTTTGTCCAGTCCTTGCGCAAAAAGGCGCTCCACCAGCCCAACGTCACGCCCTATGAAGCCACCGTGCGCGACACCCTCAAGGATGCCAGCGGAACCGTGGTCGGCATCAGCGCCACCTGGAAGAAGGCTCCCGAGGGACAGTCCGACGCCTTCGAGGTGCGCGCGCCGCTCACCATCGTCGCCGACGGCTGCTTCTCCAAGTTCAGACGCACCCACGGCAGCTCCATCCAGCCCACCGTCCGCTCCAACTTTGTCGGCCTCGAGCTCGAGAACGCTCCTCTGCCTGCTCCGCACCACGGTCACGTCGTCCTCTCCAAGAGCGGGCCCGTGCTTCTCTACCAGATCGGCTCGCGCAGCACGCGCATCCTCATCGACGTCGCGGGCGAGAAGCTGCCCTCGGTCGCCAAGGGCGAGCTGCAGAAGCACGTCAACGAAAACGTCATCCCCCAGCTGCCCGAACAGCTGCGCGAGTGCGTCGCCAACGAGATGGCCAAGGGCCAACGTCTGCGCAGCATGCCCAACTCGTTCCTCCCACCCAGCATGCAGGGCCAGTCGCAGCACGCAAGGGGCGTCATCGTCGTCGGCGACGCCATGAACATGCGCCATCCGCTCACCGGCGGCGGCATGACCGTCGGTCTGTGGGATGCAGTCCACCTCACCGAAGCGCTCGGCGGCTCGGCGTGGACGCCACTTGGCGGCGACGCGCCGGCTCGCAAGCCACTCGAACTCGCCAACTGGACATCGGTCACGCCGGCGCTCCGCTCCTGGCACTGGAACCGCAAGGGTCTGGCGTCGGTGATCAACATCCTGGCGCAGGCGCTGTACAGCCTGTTCGGTGCCGACGACGAGAATCTCGAGGTGCTGCGCGAGGGATGCTTCAAGTACTTTGAGATGGGCGGCGAGTGCGTCAACGGCCCCGTGTCGTTGCTGTCCGGTCTGGCGCCGAGGCCGATGCTGTTGGTGGGCCACTTTTTCGCCGTGGCGCTGTACAGTATCTGGGCGCTGTTTGCGCATGCGCGCTACTACGAGGCCGAGAAGCGTACACGCACACCTTCGGTGCTAGAGTACCCCGCGCTTGTTTGGAGGTCGATTATGGTCTTCTGGACGGCGTGTGTCGTGTTGCTGCCCGTGGTGTTTACCGAGATGAAGGCGAATGTTCCGCGACTTAGTCCCGCGGCGTCGGCGAAGGGTGCAAAGGGCTCGCATCGTGGCTTTGTCACGGACAACTTTGGCCTCGTCAGCGCATCGATCTTGCTCATCGGCACGATCATGCTCTGGGGAAACGCGCGCGATCCTGCCACTGCAAGGAATCTCTCCAACTGGCTCGTGTTTCCCAAAGTGTCAGCTAGACCCATGTAGCCTACGACGCTGCTCATTGCTCTCAAGTATACCCTCATCTTCCCCACTCTCTTACGCACGACGATACTAGAAATGCACAGCATCTTGCTTTTTGATTGCCTCAAATGATGGCGGGGTGTGTTCTAGGTGTTGACGCGCGCCATCTTTTTGTCGTGGCCTTGTCGACGCGCTTTGTTGCCCTGTTTCTCCTTGTGTTTGGCTGCGCGTTGCGAGGGTGCCTGTTTGGGAACTCCCTGCCCCGTCTTGCCCGGTTGAGGATTGGGCTTGGGCATTCTTCCGCCGCGACCCTTATCTGGGCCGAAGAGCTTTTCTTCTCGCGCCGCATTGACTGATGCAAGATGGTCATCCAGTTGGGCCTGGGACGCCGCAGCGAGCAGCCGATCTTTGCGGGGATTACGATCCAGCATGACTGCCCACGACTCGAGCAGGTCGTCCGACCATCCTGTTGCATCGCGCAGCTTCTGCCTCTCTGCACTGCGTCTAGCCGCGGCATCCGAGCCGAAAGACGAAGCTCCCTGTTCGACGTAGTGGCGCAACAGCATTCGCTCGCGCACCTTGGCCTCTGCATCGTCTTCGTCGTCCGACGCGGCGCGCGTTTCGCGTCCATCCTCATCGAGGTCAAGCTCGTCTTCAACACCCACAGTGCGTGCCGGGGCCGCGAAGGGATTCCACTCCTCGTCCTCGTCCGACGACTCCGCTTCGGCACGCGCCAGAATCGCCGCTTTCAGCGAGGGTGTCAGCTCATCCACCCGCGCCGTACGCGCCGTCTTGGATGCTGCGATCGTCGACGCGTCAAAGTCAAACGCACCAAACACGTTCGCTCGCGACTTGACCAGCGACCGCCCAACCTCGGATGCGCGGGCCTCCATCGCAGGCGCAAGATGCGATGTACTTGCTCCGGCTTCCACGCTCGGCGACGCGGAAACGGCGGCACCCTCGTCGCCTTCCAGCAGACGCTGGATGACCATCTCTGCATTCTGCCCCACAAACGACGGCTGAGCAAGGATGGTGCGAAGCCGCGCCACGCCGTAGTGTGGCAGCACCGAGTCGACTGCCGCCACCACCTCGTCCGATACCCCCGCCGCCGCCGTCGCCGTCGCTACGGACGAAGGTGCACGCGGGCCAGAAGTCAGACGCTGCAGAACCGACCATGCTGCGCCGCTGAATCTGGGCACCGTCGACGTGAGCGCCTCGATGGACGACAAGGTCTCCCCGTACGAGCGATCGTTGGCAAGCGCGGCGAGGATTTGCGCGCGCACTGCGAGCCACGCATCCGCCGTCGCAGCCACATCGAGTAGTGCGGTCGAGTTGATGAGCGCCGACGATCCGCCTCGTACAAGCAGCTGCTGCGTAACGGCGAGCGCCTGCTTGAGCTCGCCCGTCAGCGCGATGTAGCTCTCGAGGCTGGCCAGCACGAGCACGAGCAGCTGCAGCACGTCGACGCGGCACGTCAGCCACTGTGCCTGCCAGCTTCCTGTGTCTACCTGCGCTGCGTCCAAACTAAGCACCTCGCCCGCTGAGCCTCGTGCGCCTGCACCACCTGCAAGGCTAGCGGCGTGCGGAAGCGTCTGGTCGTAGAGCTGGAAGCAGGTTCGCGCGAACGCGGCGAGGGTGTCTGCGCTGTCCTTGAGCAGTCGTGCAGGGCATGCGCTGAGGAATGCATATGCAAGCCTAGCCAGCGTACGCGTCAACACCACCGCACTGCCATCTTCGGACGACGAGCCTGCGATGCTTTCCAGCTGCGCGTGCAACCCTGCGAGGATCTGCTGCGCGTTGCTCGTGTCGAGCAGGCGTTCGAGAACCGCCACCAGCAAGGGCGTTGCCGTTGGCGGCGTGACGATGGCGAGGTCGACGAGCGCGCCGTGTGTGGGTACGAACGTCCTTGCGAGGGACGGATCGCCGCGCTCGATGAGTCGTGCGAGGATCTCGACGTAGCTCTGCGCGTGCGAGTGTACGTTGGCGGGCGGCACGAGGCTCGAGGCGGTATGCACGGCCAGCGCATTGAGCGACGCAGCAAAGACGCGAGCGACTTCCGGACGCTGCAGCGTAAAGCGCGCCAGCTCCGAGGTGGGGAGCCCTGCTAGGCAGCGGATAAGCTCGTGGGCCGGGTCCGTGCCGCTCGTCCCGTCGGCGGCAGCCATGCTGTCGTGCCGACAACGAGCAGCTCGCTGGGCGGGAAGTGCAGGCGTAGGAATAGCAGCACCGCTGTGTTCGCTCGCAAATGTTCGAGAGCTACCGGTCGCGTCTTGCGCGGTGGCTTGATGTATGCTAGTGATGACGATGATGGGAGCTGGTTGAGAAGGCTCGCTGCGTCAACTGTTCCTGGCCTTGGCTGAGTTTCGAGTTTCGAGCTTCGGCTTCTTCTTCTCGAGGTGTGCCTGACGTGTGATTTTGTGGAGGGCGAATCGCAATCGCCGATCCGCCGCCTTTTTCATTTCGCTATCTCATGTTTCATACCGCACCGGCCCTCGCTGTCCCAGTCGCACCGCCTCGTATCGGCAGCTCGCTGGACTCGTACAGACCCAAAGCAGCACGCTGGCTGCATACCGATCCGAGATAGGGCGTGAATTGAGCAAAAGAGCGAAAGCACACGCCTGCTGACGGGAAGTTTGCACCACAGCGTTGCGCAAGCGGAATGGTTTTGTGGCACGAAAGCATCAGCCGCAGTCACTGGGGGAACAGGACTGCGGGCAAAGAGCAGGCGTGCCAAAAGCACTATGATCGGAGCCGACGATAGATAAGCTCAGTCCTTCTTGGTGGAGACGTTGCCGGTGGCCTTGGCGAGTTCGTCGCTGAGGCGGTTGTACTCCTGCTGCTGCTGCTTGGTCTGCTTCTTGAGCGTGTCTGTTTGGATGAAGCGTGCGATGACAAACGTCAGCGGGATCGTCCGACAAAGTCGCCTTGCCGAACTCGCATGCGACTTACCAATCTCCTGGAGGTACTTCTTCTCGATATCAGCGCCGGTGCCAGTGGTCTTGGACTGCGTCGGACAAAAAAGCCGAGAGAGAGATAGCTCAGTGACTGTGGCCAAAGATGAGGTGAATGCTGCGATATGGCTGTACTAACTCCTTTCTTGAGTGCAACAAGCTCCTCCTGCGTGTTGATCAGGTCGAGGATGAGCGAGTAGGTGCGCGAGAGGATCCTGTGGGTGAAGAGCGATCGAAGCGTACTTGGAGTCAGTTACCTTCATTGAACACCGTACGAGCAGAAGTGACACTTACAGGCTGAGGAAGAGCGTGAAGCCAGTCAAGTACATGTTGCGCTGAGAGTAGAACTTGCGAGCGGCGTAGTTGGTCTCGGTTCGGACGTCCTGGACGCCGCGGTTGTCGCGGGCAGTCTCGCCCTCGCTCATCACCTTGACCATCCTCTGGACGGCGTCGACGAAGAGAATCGCGACGAAGCTGTGTATCGCAGCGAGATCAGCATATGAGAGGTGGAAAAGAAATCAGCAGCTGGGAATCCCACTATGTCGGTACGTGACAAGAGCCGTTACTCACATGAACGTGATCTTGAGACCATACTGGATCTTGGCGACCACGGGGTTGGTAGCGAGGAAGTGGAAGAGCTTGCGCCTCCAGGTGAAGGGCAGGGGGACCTGGCAGGATTCAAAGCGTCGACTTGTCAGCGCTTGCTTCTATACCGAATGCTGCGGCAGGCGGGCGGATTGAGAGTCTACTCACGATGAGGACCATGAACATGGACATCTCGAAGCACAACAGTGCAAAGACGATGCTGTAGTAGAGCGTCATATTGAGTGATGCTGCGTGTTGAATATGGTGTCGGATTGATACGGTCGGTGATGGGAGGTGGAAGCTGGGGAGGTGGAAGCTAGAAGCTGGATGGTTTTTTGCCAGGGCGGTGTTGCATTCCGTGTGGAGCTGGAGCTCGAGCTCGAGCGGCGCGAGGCTGAGTGAGTGGGTGCAGTGCAACACGGGCCATCTTCGTGCCTTCAGTCGCCCTTTTTTCCCATCACCTCTCTCCCATTTTCCGCCTCAAATTCCAACAGAAAAGGCTCCGCACCAAACGCACTCTGACGCAACACGACGTGGCGTGGGGGGGAAAGCAGCGGCGGCTGTGATCGCAGTATATTTTTGGCAAGCTTCTAGTCACACGCGCCACACCATCACAACCATCAATCACTGAATCGGTTTTGTTCTGCACAACAAATGGCGCTGCGCAGCGCTGCCAAATGGTCCATGTCACAAAGCAGTCGCAGCGCGTTTACGACGTCTTGCTCTTGACAAAGTCGCTGAACTGCTCCGTGTAGTCGGCGTGCCAGCGCGACAGAGCCGGGCGGTCCTGGATCACATCGTTGACGTTCCACTCCATACGCGCCAGGTCCGTCTCGCGCGGCGTCTCGTTGTCGGGACAGAGGATGTAGAACGAGCCGGCCTGGATGCGCTGCCCCATGAACTCGACCGTCTGCTCGGGCGTCCAGGCGCCATCTGGCTTGGGCTTTCCGTCTTTGGCGCCCGTCAGTCCCGTGTGTACCCAGCCAGGAATGAGCAGCTTGACATCGACCTTGCTCGCCTTGTCTTCGCGCAACTCGTGAGCAAGCGACTCGGTGAACACCTTGACCGCCGCCTTCGAGATGTTGTACGCCGGACCCGTGCCCGGCGGCGTCGTGATGCCCTGCTTGGATCCAGTGTTGATGATGAGCGCTTCCTGTCCGTGCTTCTTCAGATCAGGAAGGAATGCCTGGCAGCTGTTGTCCCAGTCGGGCAAGAGAGTAAAGGAAATAGGAACGTCAGTTCGTACTCCGGCAGCGAGAATCCGATTTCACTTCAACTTACACATTGACGACGCCGTGGAAGTTGGTGCTGAGGATTCGATCCCATCCCTCCGACGTTGAAGCCTTGGTAGGACCACCGACGCCTGCATTGGCCATCAGCACCGTCAAGTTGGCGCCACCAAACTTTTCGAAGACGCTTCGGCGGAAGAGCGAAACGCTCGTCTGGTCCGACACATCCAGCAACCCGACGTATGACTCGCCCTTTTGCGCCAGCTCCTGGCTTGCCGACTGCACGCTCGCCTCGCTGCGGTCGCCGATCGCTACCTTCATACCCTGCGAGAGGTAGTACTTGGCAGCCGCAAGGCCGATGCCGCTGGCTCCTCCGCTGATGACGGCCAGGTTGCCAGCCTTGATGGCAGCGTGAGCAGACATGATGATGGTGTTGTGGATGCTTGTCCGAGAGGGCAAAGATGGCTGGATGAACTTTGTGCGAATGTCTCGCTGTAAAAAGGATGAAAGCTAGGTGCAAAGGTGGCGAAGTCACTAAAACCACCGCCCCGCACTGACCAGATCGACCTTCCCGGCGGCACAGGCCAAGGTGGATAGCCGCAGCCAGAACTACTCGTACGAAAGAACCATCTCCTCCTTTGGCCCACCTCCTCTGCCCAAGTCGTTTCTCGGCGGTGAAAGCATCCGGAGCTCTGAGCGGTAGCTCCGAAGGTGCCGATATCATACAGCCTTCCTCGTCGCTAGTCGTTCTGTCTGATGAGCAAAAAAGCAGGTCATGCGAAGAATCCCTTTCATGACCGTCGTCTGCGGGGTGAGGCTCAACCTCGGAGGCTTTTCGCGCCACCGTCCAATTTTGCAAAGGCGGCCATGTGGCACGGCAGCCTCCTGCCGAAAAAAAGGGTCCGAGCCGCCAGACAATGCCATCCCGCAAACGCTCCGAGGGATCCGTGTTGCAGGTGCTGGTGGGCTTGGTTTCCTCAGAAGGTGGGTCGCTTTGGGACCAAGTGTTCTTGGACAGCTACCACCATCATCTCTTCTTGATTCCTCGCTTGGCACACAACAGGCATGACGCTGGAACGGCGGCACGGCTCGCCAAGCACCGCAGGCATCGGCCTCCTGCAAAACACACGCACCGGCGATCCTTGGATAGGTCAGCCCAAGTACACCAAAGGCATCGTCGCCACACTCTCGATCATCATTGCCATCTACGCGCTTGCCTCCCTTCGTTCTCGCTGGCAACAATCCCGCCGCTCCTACCTCACACGCTCCAGCGACGCCGGCACAAAAGCCTCAAAGTCGCGCCCCGGTCCTTGGGCTCGCGCTGTTGCCGCCCTGCGCGTGCTGGCGTACCGTCGCCTGCCCAGCTACCGCTTGGGTCTCATCAACTTGCGACTACCTGTTCTCGGCGCGACGCTAGCGCTGAGTGCCTTCATGCTCGGCTTCACCATCTGGACGTTCGTCGTTCAGCCCTACTACCGTGTGGATCGCAGCTTCGGCAGTCCACCGCTGGCCCTGCGCTCCGGCATGATGGCGCTCGGCCTCATGCCGTTCATCTACGTGCTGGGCTCCAAGGTCAACTTCATCTCGCTACTCACCGGCGTGAGCCATGAGAAGCTTCAAGTGTACCACCAGTGGCTGGCTCGATTCATGCTCTTCCTCTCCACCGTCCATGCGCTGCCCTTCATCCACCAACCTTTGGCCGATGGCGGCGTCGAGGGCCTGCGAGAAACGTTCTTCTCTGACAGCATCAACACCACGGGCGTCATTGCATATGCCTGTCTCTTTGTGCTCTCGTTTGCGAGCATGACTTCCATTCGCGAGCGCTGCTACGAGCTCTTCCTGCTCATCCACGTGCCTGTGGCCATCATCTTTCTCGGCTACATGTTTGTGCACTGCCAGGCAATGCTCACCTCGTGGAGGTATCTGTGGGCCACAGCGGCCATGTACATGCTGTCCGTCTTCTTGCGCTTCGCCATGCAGCTGCGCCAAAACAGCTTCCTCACCCTTTCCAGGTGCCGCATCGAGGCTCTTCCCAGCAGCCTCGCCAAGATCACCGTCGACTCGACCATGCGATGGAGGCCCGGTCAGCACGTCTTTGTGCGCTTCCCGGGGCTTGCGCCGCTCACCGCACATCCATTCACCATCGTGTCCATGCCCGCGCCCGACGAGCAGCAGCTCGTGTCGACGGTCGTCTTGATGGCCAAGGCACGCAACGGCCTCACCAAGCAGCTTTACGAGCTTGCGTCCAAGGCGCAATCAAATATCAGTGCATCCACGCTCTCGGCCATTCTCGATGGCCCCTATGGACAAGACGCAAGTATCGCAGGCTACGACCACGTCCTTTTGCTAGCAGGAGGCAGCGGCATCACCTTTGTGCTCGCTTCACTTCTCGAGCTGGCGTGGCTCTGGGAGCAGAAAGCAGCAGTTACTCGTCGAGTCCACCTCGTCTGGTCGGTGCGAGATGATCAAGCAATTTCATGGGCTCGCGAGCACCTTATCGCCGTCCATGCCCTTGCCCCACCAGGCTCGTTGCAAGTCTCGATCTTCATCAGCGACCCTGCAGCGACGTCCCGCAACCTGGATTTGCCGGCAGCCTGGGACTTGCAATGGGGTGTCCGTCCCGACGCCGCGTCGCTCGTCCACGAATCGGCATCGAGCACTACGAGCCAGCCGGTTTCTGAAGCGGGCGACATCGAAAAGACGCCGAGCAGCCCAGAGCACGAGCGAGCATGCAGCTCATCCACCGCGGCCGTCGTCGTTTGTGGGCCCACCGGCATGGTCGAGGACGCCTCGAATGCGGTGGTGCGCGTCCAAAGCGACATTGCGCGCGGCAAGCTGTCCAGCCTTCACGGCCTCACCCTCATCACCGAGAGCTTTGGCTTCTGAGCGCGGATGGCTTTGTCGCCATGGCTACAGCAGGGCTCCGGCTGGCGGGAGCGGCGGCCTGTCGCTCGGCCTAACAAGGTCGGGCGTAGTCGCACGCGCGCGCGCGCCTGTCTGAGGCGACTCGTGTGAATGCGCATCGGGAGAGCTTCTACACAGCGCGTGCAGAAGCCTCGGACACGTCTCTAATCTCTCCGCATGTGGGCTGAATACAAAGCCTTCTATGCAGCCCCTCACGGCCGTATTCAGCCGACGCACTCAATCGAACGAGCAAATACAAAAATTCAAATCGGTCGGCTCGACTCAGCCATGGCTGAGGTGACGCGTCAGCCAAACAAGGTTGGAGAGCGCAGTTGCGGGTTTTTTAGAGTTAGAATCCCTCTGCTCAAGTGCCTCATCGAAAATTTTCCAGCGGCTGAGCGGTGTCAGAGGTGCGGAAGGCCGACTTGTATATAAACCCCAGGTGGTTCCGGACGCATCCCCCCGAATTCGAATCCGAATTTTCCGCCTTCCCTTCTCACCACATCCATCCGCTCGACACTCAGTCTACGCGATCCCTGCTGCTCTCGCCCTGCTTTTCGAGCCTGTATCCGCCCCATCATAGGCAGTACAGCTTGTTCTTGCATCTGGTTGGCATTTCATCCTCGCACCATCCTTGGCGTTAGGTTCCAGCATCGCCCAAGCCTTGTTGCAGCTTGACTCCGCATCGCCGCACGATCAAAGAGGTCTTCAGTGACTCGCCTTTGTTCCACCGCGACCGACCGTTGCCTTTATCGACGACAGTCTCGCCTTCGCCTTCCTACTCCGGGCACCCAGCAGCATCGACCGACCGTTCTGACTTGTCGACGGGGGACATCGTTGTGCCTTGATTCTCCTTTTGCCTCAGACATCACCTTCACTGTTGATCGCCTGAACCCGTGCAATCGGAATCGACTTTGGGCACACGACACTTCTCGTTTGCAATCGCATCCATTACCAAAAACTTGACCGGCTCATCACCAGTCATCCGCCGATCCCGGCCCCCCTCTGTGCCTCCCACAAGCGCACATAGCCTCATCTGTCGCTCAGCCGCCGCCATCGGTAGCTTTGCCCCGTTTCTCCTTGTGAATCCGTCGACTTTCCCGGCCTCCCGCATCGCATCCCGCACTTGGCTTTGCAACTCTCCGCATACCTCGCCGCACCTCTTTGACGCCCGCGCTCGCTCAGCCCGCGCCGATCCTTCCTGGTCCGATCCTCTGTGAACGTCCGTCACTTCCAACATCATCCAACATGGCCTTCGGCGGTGTCGCTTTGCCCGGTTCGGGTAGCACCAACGGTGCCAACGGCATCAAGGGCCAACCCTCCTCCGGTGCTCTGCCCAAGGGCAACGGTGCTGGCGACGATGACAAGAAGGTCGCCAACGTCGGCAAGGACGCCGGTATCGACCAGGGCATCTCGGGCGTGCACGGTATTGTGCCCACGTTGCAGTGAGTATCTCGATCCCTTTGACCATCGGCCTTCGTCACCTTGGTCACCCGGGTGGCGGAGTGCACGTCGTACCGCGGGTCATGGTCTGTGGAGATTGGTTGAAGCCTATATTGACACTCGTCCGGTCCCGCCGCTCGTAGAAACATTGTGGCCACGGTCAACCTCGAGGTTCGCTTGGATCTCAAGACGATCGCGCTGCATGCACGAAACGCCGAGTACAATCCGAAGCGATTCGCCGCGGTCATCATGCGTATCCGCGAGCCCAAGACCACGGCACTCATCTTTGCCTCGGGCAAGATGGTGGTCACGGGTGCCAAGTCGGAAGACGACAGCCGCCTTGCGAGCCGAAAGTACGCGCGCATCATCCAGAAGCTCGGGTTCGAGGCCAAGTTCAGCGAGTTCAAGATCCAGAACATCGTCGGCTCGTGCGACGTGCGCTTCCCCATCCGTCTGGAGGGCCTGGCATATAGCCACGGTGTGTACTCGTCGTACGAGCCCGAGCTGTTCCCTGGTCTGATCTACCGCATGGTCAAGCCCAAGGTCGTGCTGCTCATCTTTGTGTCGGGCAAAATTGTGCTCACCGGTGCCAAGGTGCGAGAAGAGATTTACCAGGCGTTCAATCTCATCTTACCTGTACTGGCCGAGTTCCGCAAGCCCTGATCGGCGCGATCGACCTCTTTCTAATTACCCCCATCATCTCAGCAGCATCAACTCTCCCTTTCGCCACGATCCTCCTAATTGTCGTCACCACCAACCCCACAACCAACAGCAGTCTCGCAGCATTCAAACCTGAGGCTCGTAGTGGATCAAGGCGAGCGGCTCGACGTCGACGGCCTTGATCGCTGTAGCCTCATGCCTCCCTCTACCCCTCGATCGCCTCCCGCACTCGCACCCCTCCGCTCCATCGCTCTGTGCACTCGTTGTGACGGAGCGCTGGACGCTGGGCATAGACCCTCGTGGCGCTCTGCGCTCTTCTCTGGAACGTCCGCCATCGTAGGCATGGGAATCTCTCTTTGGCGTAGCAGCAACTCCCAGCGCTGGTCTTTGCACTACCGTCTGTGTGTGGCTGCTACGCCGCTCCTCCTCTCACCCCTCTCTCTCAACCGAACTCGTCCGTCGTCATGCTACACTACAAAATCCCATATCCAACCCCATCTGTACTAGTACCGTTTAGCTTTTTGTTGCAATCAAGCAATCTCGAGTGCGTCGCTGCGTGCGGCCCGCCGTTTGCGCATCTCATTCAGGCTTGGGTCATTGTGTTGTGCTGAGGTGAGAGGTGGAGGAGACGAGTTGGCGAGTATGCTCGTGCCTCGAAGTCGGCTGTTCAGTTTGCTCAAAGTCTGTTGGGGCACAGGTCCGTTTGTCGAGCTGTTGTACAGCGACATTCTGGCGAGAGTGGCAGCGAGACGGACGCAGGTGCACGGCTGTGACACCGAGTGAGCACACGCGGAAGAAAGACTTGTGCGACGTACGATTAGATTGAAGCGAGGGGCGATCAATCCGAGTAGATAAAGTTGTATCTGGAGAGCAGATGGGGGATTGCCGCGAGCTGTGGACCGTACCGTTGCGAGTTATCGTACAACTCGAACAGGGGAACTGCCAACAGCTTCATATTCTTGGGTACCGCCAGTACCTCTGCACGCCCATTCAACGTCAGCACTGGTTCTGTTGACGTGGCC
>NW_014639006.1:1770-250526 GCF_000747765.1 Moesziomyces antarcticus | reverse complement strand
GGAGGGGGAGGATGCTTACCATGAACGTTTCAAAGTTGGGTCTCCACCACTGGGCTAGGCAGTCCTGAATCTCCCAATCGCCATCGTCCTTATTTCGTCCTTCGCCGTTAGGGCCAAAAGAGGCAGGATCGCTTTCGACCGGACTGAGTCTCTCGTCCAGTCGTGCCTTCATACCTTCCACCTCATCCTCTCCTGGCTTTAGGTAGTCTCCCGGTCTAAATCCCCCGCCAGTTACCACGATCTCTCCGTCAGTTGTGCCTTCTTCTCCGTCGATCTTTCTGTGTGGTTGAGGCACTTACAGCTTGAAGAAGGCGTTTGCGATTTGGAGCATGAGAACATGCGGATGTCCATGCTCGTGAACCACCAGCACCGCTTCGACAGTACGCCTCATGCCAAGATCCTCGTAGTTGTTCTGGAGCCGCTGCAGCCGCGCTGCCACCGACGGGTCTTCTTCCGGCTGCGCCTCCTTGGTGGTGAACGTGAAGGCCGTGACGGGATGCAGCGTCAGTGTCTGCGACATTGTGGGCGAGTTCGGCGTGTGGTGATCCCTGAAATTGCAGTGTGGTGTGCGTGCGAGGCTTCGCCTTGTTGTACCTCCTCGAAGTCGACGCTCGGTGGCTGTGTTGGTGGTGGGGCGCAAAGAGTGGGGACGCTGGCGGACCGGTGGAGAGAGGGTCAAAAGAGTGCGCATCCGATGAACCCTTGTCGGTGCTGCATTTCGCGTAGAAGGGCGCCTGAGCTTCGAGACGCGGAAAATGCGTGACTTGGGGTTGTTAGACCGGCAGGGTGCTGACTGAGATTGGATCTGCTGCATCGGGTCGGTGGCTCTGGCGTGCCCGCCATGATTGGGCCTCGAACGAGTTGCACTTTTTGGCGGAAAACGACGAAAAAGGCAGCCCAAAAAAGGAGCCAGAAAAGGAAAAAATGGTCCCGATGATGCAGATGCAGACGCCTGTCAGAGACGCGAGGCCGATCCACGAGAGTGACGAGGTGCGGCGGCGCGGATTCACGTCACGACGCCTGTCGAGGCGCCGCCCCCGCCTCCACCCAAACCGCGTGTGTCCCGTGGTGATGTGCCTGTGTGCATTCGCGCATCCGGGTCTCCGCATCTGGCAAATCCATCCACCAGCAGCCCGATTGGCGCCCTGCCCATCCATCCACCCATCCATCCATCCATCCTCGCATCCATCCGTTGCTCTTCTCTCTCATCCATCCCTTACACGGTCGCTCGCTCCCTGCCTCCCGACATCCACATCCAACGACCAGTGCCTCGCCTCGATACAGCCATGTCGTCCACTCCTTTCAAGGGCTCGCTCAAGGCCAAGCGCAAGGGCGAACTCACCGAGATCGCGCAGGCGCTCGGCATCGGCCTCGACCAGTCGCAGAAGAAGGAGGAGCTGGAAGACCTCATCCGAGAACACCTGCTGAGCCACAAGAACCAGTACTCGTCCGACGACAACTTCCGCGGCCTCATTGACAGCCTCGACTCGGGCCGCAGGCGATCCGCGCGCTCCAGCAGCGTCAACGGCAACGCGTAAGTTGCTCGCGTCATGAACGACCGAAACGCACCCGAGCCCCAACCACTGACATCTGCTCCTACTTTTCTTGAAATGGACAGCGACTCGGATGCGTCGGACTCGCCCGAATCGTCGGTGCGCTCGCCGCGCAAGCACTCGCAGCGCCCCTCCAACCTGGGCACGCCCTCGACGCCGTTTGGCGCGAGCGCGTCCGAGATGGCCACGACGGTCAAGCAGCGCGGTCTCAAGGCGCGCAAGTCGCTCGACAAGCTCGTCGACTCGATCCAGGACTCGGCGCGATCCACCGCGCACGAGCTCACCTCCGAGGTGCAGGACGCGCAGAGCGAGGTGGCTGCCAGCCTGCAGGCTGTGCAGGGCGAAGCGGCCAAGCGCTACCGCAAGGCCAAGAATGCGGGCAACAAGCTGTTTGTGCGCACGCGCACGTGGCTGAGCGATGCGCACAACCTCGTGCGTCTGCTCATCGCGTTCGAGGGCATCCTGCTCGTGCTCGCCACGCTGCCCACCACGTACGTCCAGCTGGGCAGCCGCGGTCCGCACATCCCCGTGGTGAATCCCAAGAGCGGCATCAACGACTACCTGCCGCACTGGGCGATTACGCTGCCGGACGTGCGCGCGCTGGTGAGCGTAGCGTTCTACCGACCGCTGGTGCTGTGGGCGGTGTACAGCGTGCTGGTGCCGCTGGCAGTCGCCCACCTGGTGACGTTTGACCGTCGCTCGCAGCCGTCGACGTACTCGTTCCTGCTGGCGCGTCTGTCGGCGCTGGTGTTCCTGGCGCGCGTGCTGCCCAACAGCACGCTCACCGCACTCGGCCTGCCAGCTCCCGCCGTGCTGGGCGTCGCCGCTGGCGAGGTGCCCGAGTCGGCACTCATCCGGGGCCTCCGCTCGCTGTTCTCCTACGACTACGTGCTCGCCCACCTCGGCGTGGACCTGCAGATCTGGGCCACCGCCACCGCGTTCGGATTCGCCCAGTACGAAGCCATCGCGATCCGACCCCGCGCTGCCTGATCGCAGCGAGTGTTTCGCCCTACACGCGACGGCCTGTCTAACGAGATACCCGGCAGGTCCGTGCTTTGCTTGATTTTCCCATTCCTGCCCCCCGTCCTTGACTGTATCGCGACTCCGACTCCCTCTTTTTGCTCCGGTCCTCACGCCGCGTTTTTCTTATTCGTCCCTGGCCGCCTGCGTGGCCAGGATGTGGATTATTTATATGTATGTATGTATCGAGACTTTCCAAGATCCCGCCAATGGCAAGATCTGTAGCTGTGCAAGTTTGCGTCATGGCGGGTGTCGGTGTGGTATCAAGCCGAGGACGGCTGTGGTGCGGAGGGCGAGAGTTGCGCAACGAGGTTGGCGAGCGAGGCGTCGGTTTGTGGTGGATCCGATGAAGAAGTGCTGCGTACTTCGCGTGCGAGTGCTTTGGCGCGTTCCAGCGCCACTTGCTGGATGATCGACGGAGGTAGCGAGCCATCCCCACCTGGCGCGGCCTCAGAGGGGGGTGATGACGATGTTGCGGGCTGTGTCGCTCTATCTTTGCCCAGGATCGCCTCGAGTTCGAGTGCTTCTGGTCCCACCACCCACCTCTTCTCCAGTGCCATGTTCAACAGCACCGAGACCGCTGCCTGGAGCTGACGGCTCTTGAGTTCTTCGTCCTGCCTCTCTCGGAGCAGTTTCAAGCGCGCCTCGATGAGCGACGGATCCGCCTCCTCTGTCACGTCCCCGCTGCCCAGTGCCCCACTCGTGTCTGACGATGAATCTCGCTGCTGGTCGTCGAGACGTTCAAGCTGGTCGAGGTCGATGCCGAGGACGTGTGCCATGCGCTGGACGTGGTCGCTGAGCTGATTCAGCGCGTCCTCGGTGCGGTCTCGCTGTTCTGCCTTCTTGCGTGATCCGCGGTAGGTCTCTCCGAGAATGAGCGCTGCTGCGACAAAGAAAAGAAAGCCCTCCGAGATGGCGTTGGCGCCATTGGCGATCGCCTTGGCATCGTTGAGTGGCCGCACCTTTTGCTGCACACCGTTCGGGAGCAGGTTGGTGCGCAATGCCATCTCGGTCCGATGCATCCTCTGCGCTAGTGATATGCAGATCTGAAAGCCAAAGCAAGCAAAGCAAGTGAGGCCAAGGCGTCAGCAGGGGAGTAGTGATAGCGTTGTTGCGAGGGGATGGCGCTTACTTTGCGGAAGGTCTCATGCTGGGCGGCCTGGCTCTTGAGCTGCGTCGCGATGGGTTTGGCGAGCGTGCGGATGGCCAGCGTGGCGATCTTGGCTGTCGCCATGCTGCCGGACAGATGGTATAGAGTTGTGCGAGGAGGGGCGACAGGGTGAGAGTCAAGCTTCGAGGTGGAGGAGGAGGCCCAACTTCAAGGCTTCTGGAAGGGTCCGCGCGGTGCCAACGCCGCCGAACCGTGCCCGACTGAGCCGTGCGAATTTCCGTGAATTGTGAGGGCTTTGAGACTCGACACGGCAAAACAAATCGCACGGTCCGGCGACTTCCGGTGAGCAGACATGTGCAGCCGCTTGCATCCGACCCAAAATCCCCACCAACGTCGCCGCATTCCGACACGTGCCGAGCGCAGAGCAAGCGCATCAGCGTCGCTGTCTATTCGCTTCGACCAAGAACCGCCTCGAGAGGGGAGTCTGTGCCGGGAGACTCAGCCACACTGCGCGGACGATCCGATGAGCATCGGAGATCTCGAGGCGCGAGGGTGAAGCCTCCACATGCACCCAAACCTGGAAAGAGAGAAAAAAAAAAGGCACGGCACTGCGCTCTTAGCGAGAAGTCTATTCCAGAAAGGAGCTGCACATATGGTTTCGCAGCAATTCGCCGGTGCGTTGCTGTTTTGCTTCCTTGGGCGATGCACAGTTCGGTTGTTTTCCTCTGCCGCTCGGTCGGATACCGACGACCTCACCCCGCACACAATCTGATCGCGGCCCGCTGCCGACGAGTGGACTACGGAGGCCCGTCGGCTGGGTTTGGCGTGGACCGGGTCAGTGCGTCGCGCGGAAAAGCTCGGATCTGACAACGTGCGATGTGGATGAGCTTGAATTGGAGCTCGGCTGTAGCGGCAAGCAGCGTTAAACGCAGCTGCACGAATCACTCAGCCGGTGCGTAGCCAGCTCCATAAATTTCTATTCGATTCCTTCGCACTGCATCGCACAGGAGTCGAGCCACTCATCAACGCCTCTCTGAGCTTGTTGCGCACATTCATCCCTCCAAGCATCCCACTCAGCTCTGCGTCATCCTTCCTCTCCACCACCATCCTCGCTGCACTGCGCCTGGACACTTCTACTTAGGTGCGCGCAGACTCCCCGCTCTGCATGCTTCTCACCACCACCATCGCATCGCACTGAGGCCAAAGCGTGTACAACGACCCATCACCATGCCGCGCAGAGGCAATCTCGGCGGTCACCGCGTGGTGATCGCCTCGCTCTTCTTGCCGGACACTCTCCACTTCACGGAGCCCGAGTTCGAGTCCGCCCTGGCAGAGTCGCCCGAGGAGTCCACCGCTCCCCCCTCGCCCGAATCCATCCCCAACGATGCCCCGCTGCCCCTCCACGAGCTCTCGTCCAGGCTCGCCGCTTCCATGTCCATGTCCAGCAACAGCAGCAGCAGCAACAATGACCGCCAATCCCGCACAGCGCCGCTGCCCGCACGCACGCCCAAGAACCGCCAGCCCTCGTTCACAGATACGAGGATCAACATGAGCGAGCTCATGTACGAGGCCGCCGCCGTGCCCAGGCTCGACATGCGCGACGGCCCCATCTCGGGCGCATCCAGCCCACTCGCCAACTCGCGTCGCGGCTCCATGTCCGAACACACCTCAGCCGCCGGCGGCCCCTCGTCCGGCCCTTCAGACATCCCCGTCGCCCCAGCTTCCGATCATGGTCGTGCCGCCACACTCGCAGACCCTTCCGCTGCCTCTGTCTTCTCCACCTCTCCTCTACTTGGCCAGCCGCTCGCCGATGCTCCACCCGCAGCGCCCAAGAGCCGCCGCACCAGCTTCAACACCAACACCAGCAGTGGCACCGCACTCGCCCCCGCCGCCAACATCCCCGAAGGCTCGGGCACCCGCACCCCAGGCGCAATGGCTGGCGGAAAACTTGGCATCACCACTCCCCTCAGCATCATCTCGGACCTCGCTGCCAGGCGTGGCGGTCCCATCCCACCGCCCAACACAAACGCAGAAAGCGAGAGGCACCACCCCTTTGGCTCCGGCGCCGTCACTCCCAAGGCTGGCTCACAGACCCCCGGCGTCGCAAACCGTCCGCCAGGACTCGCCCGTGCTTTCCCCTCGTCTTTGAGCATGACCAAGGCGAATCCATCGGGCACCGTCTCGGCCGGTCCAGGCCAGCTGCCCACGCTCAGGAGCCTCGCGTCTGCAAAGCCCACCGTCGCAGCATCCGGATCCAAGACCCCAGGCCTGCCCTCGGCGTCGCGTCCAGGTCGCACCACTACCGCCGCCGCCGGAGGCACCGTCAACGACCATGGAAGGGGCGCCATCGCTTCGCCCGTGCAATCTCGCAGCAGCGCTTCTCTGGCTCCCGAACGCCCTTCGTCGCGCGAGCTGCTCGGCCACGCCCGTACGCCGCGCGAGCGCTCCGTCGCCTCGTCGCCCACCGCCTCCATCAGGGGCCGCGTGAATCAGCATGGCGCTGGGCCCTCCAGCGGCCCACCTGCAGCTCCCTCATCCGTCTTCAGCCGCAACAAGAGCATCCGCACCGCCGGCCGTCGCGCCCACGCACGCCGCGCTTCGTCCGCAAACCGTTCGCAGCTCGGCCGCCGCACCTCCACCGCATCGCTCGACACCGTCGCCGACGACAGCGTAGATGCGGCGCTCCCGCCCTTCGAGTTCGTCTCCAACCCCTCGGCCAACGGCGGCCTCGTCAATGCGGTCAAGAGCATCGAGCGCGAACGTCTGCGCGCAGGTAAGCTTTACGTCGGCACCCCCGGCCTCTCGATCGAGGGAGGCTGGCTCGGCCCCACAGAGCGACGCGAGCTCGAGCAAAAGTACATGCAGGAGCGCTCCTCCATGCCCGTCTGGCTCGACGACGACGACTTTGACCTCAGCTACAACCGCTTCTGCAAGCAGATCCTCTGGCCCACCTTCCACTACACCTCGCCCACCTCCAAGGGCCTCGACAACGAGCACGAGGCGTTCCAGGCCTACTGGGAGGTCAACCGCCGCTTCGCCGATGCCATCGAGGACGTCTACCAGCAGGGCGACATCGTGTGGATCAACGACTACCATCTGCTCCTCGTGCCGCAGATGGTGCGCGAGCGCCTGCCCCACGCCACCATCGGCTTATTCGTACACATCGCCTTCCCTTCGTCCGAGATCTTCCGCTGCCTCAGCATGCGCGAGACGCTGCTCAAAGGAATGCTCGGCGCCGACCTCATCGGCTTCCAGACCCACAACTTCTGCCGCCACTTCCGCCAGACCGTCAGCCGCATCCTCCAGCTCGAAGCCACTCCCAAGGGCGTCCAGCTCGAAGGCAGCTTTGTCACTGTCGCGCCCTTCCCCATCGGCATCGACGTGCGCAGCCTCAACGCCAAGCGCCGCGATCCCGACGTGAGCGAGTGGGTGGCGCAGCTGCGCCAAAAGTACGCCGGCAAGCGCATCATCGTCGGCCGCGACAAGCTCGACTGGATCAAGGGCGTGCGCCAGAAGCTGCTCGCATTCGAGGCGTTCCTCGACGAGCATCCAAAGTGGGCCGGCCAGGTGGTGCTCATCCAGGTCGCGCTCGCCACCACCGAGGAGAACGAGGAGATCGGCGAGGCCACCGACGTCGTGTCGCGCATCAACAACAAGTACAGCACGCTCACCTACCAGCCCGTCGTCTTCCTGCACGTGCAGGACATCACCTTCAGCCAGTACCTTGCGCTGCTCACCGTCGCCGACTGCTTCCTCGCCACGAGTCTCCGCGAGGGCATGAACCTCACCTCGCACGAGTTTGTCGTGTGCCAGGAGGTGAGCCACCGTCCGCTGGTGCTGTCCGAATTCACGGGCACCTACTCGGGCCTGCGCGCGTGCATCGGCATCAATCCGTGGAACACCAAGCAGGTGGCGCACGCCATCCACAAGGCGCTCACCATGGACGAGAGCGAGATGGTGCAGCGCTGGACGGATCTGCACCGCGTCGTGGTCACCCAGACGGCGCAGCAGTGGATCACGTCGCTGCTCGGCCATCTGGAGCGCGCGCATCTGGAGCAGGAGCGGCTGGAGAACATGTTTGTGCCGCGTCTGGAAGTGGCGCAGCTCGTGTCCGAGTGGCGCGCCGCGCATTCGCGACTGCTGCTCATCGATCTCGAGGAGACGCTGGTGAAGCACGACCCGCTGCTCGCGCACGAGCAGGGCGGCTTCCGTCCGCCCGAGTGGCTCTTTACGCTGCTCAACGATCTGGCAGCCGACGGCAAGAACGTCGTGTACATCCTGAGTGGAATGGGCACGCACGACCTCGACCGCGTAGCGACGCGCATCGACAGCGTCGGCTTCGTCGCCGAACACGGCTGCTTTGTCAAGCACGCCGGCGAGAATCACTGGAACAGTCTCGTGGCGCCGTTCGACCTCAAGCCGGTGCACGACATCCTCAGCTACTTTACCGAGCGCACGCCCGGCTCGTACATCGAGCAGCGCGGTGCATCCATGTGCTGGCGCTTCTGGAACGACACGCTGGGCGACCGCAACTCGCACGAGGCGCAGTGGGCACGTCGCCAGTCGGCCGAAGTGGCCAACTTAATCCACGAGCGCTTCTCGCACTCGCTGCGCGTGGTACCCTGTCGGACCAACTGCCTCATCCTGCCGCGGCACGCGAGCCGCGTGGCGGCGGTGCAGCACATCATCATGCAGATGAGCATGGTTGGATCGGTGGCCACGGGTGGGAACGGTAGTCAGGCGTTGGGACCGACGGCGTATGCGTCTGGGCACAAGGTGGGCTCGGTGGCGGAGACGAGCGATGCGCCGCTCGAGAGCGCTTACAAGCAGCCGTCGAACTACTGGCCGATGCCTACGGCGCACAGCACACGCGCGTCGTCGCCGGTGGTGCATCACTCGCCCATGCGCACGCATGCTGGGTCCGTATCGCACCTTCCGCACCATGTGCACCACACGCACACGTTTGACTTTGTGCTTGCGCTCGGCCAGGACGAAAAGCTGCTCGCCTACGTCAATACGCTCGACCTCTTTGCGCCCGTCACATGCACCACCGTCGATCTCGACAAGAACAGAGGCACCGAGGCCGCCTACTTTCTCGCACAGGACGATGTGCGCGAGGCTCTCGACGAGATCGTGGGATTCCGCGCACGAGACCTCAAGTGGAACCATCGCTGAGCGTAAGCAAAGAGCACGCGATGTCGACATCCCAATCACAATGGTACCGTGTGTGTGATTGTGAGAGAGTGAGCGGTTTTGGCCCGGAATCACGGGGCCACGGGGCCACGAGGAGGCTCGAGCCCTTGGCATTGTGACCTACGCGAGAGGCCGTGCCATTGTTTGCAGTGGCACTTATACGGCAACGTCCGCAGCACGGGAGGTTGACTTCCGCATCGCAACCCGGATACAAAAAAATGATCAACCTCAGCCGATGCGGTTCCCCACCGCACAATGAGATGATGGAGATGAGAGTCTGGCAAGTGAAAAAGTTGGCATTGTTAGGGTGGCACTTTTCGCCGATCCCGAGAGGGTCTTGTTGGTGGCTGTGACGGCATCTGGGTTTGGGTAGGAGGAGCGGGCAGATACAGTGGGATCGACAGTGCACTTTGTGAGCTTACCCCAAGTTGATCCGGGCTGAGATGTTGGTGGGCGGCGCACGATGGCGAGGCAAACAGGGTTTGGGTTTGACGATATGCAAGGGGGTTGGGTAGGGGTTTCGCGACGGAGGTTGAAAATCCACGCGATTCACTGCTCTAGCGATGTTGGTGTGCGCGAGGATGCATGCAAGCGAAGCGCATGCGAATGGGTGCTGGACATGTCGACGCCACTTTGTCCGGGCTGCCAAGGCAGCAATGCGATGACCCATTCCAAGCCAAGCAATCGCGCCTGGTGCCGGGGATGTGCCAAGGTGGGGCAGCTCGGACTCGAGTGCGTCCTGAGAACCTTTCATGGCACAAAACCAACGCTGAGACAAACACCCGCGACTGCGCGCGGACAGCCTGTTCCGAAGCCCAAGCAAGCTCCAGGCGGAGACGCAATATGACAATGGCGGCGCTCGACGACGACAAGCACCAGATGCATTGCAAACCGGTTCGATGCATCGAAGACGATGTCCACCGCCAACGGGCCAACGTCACTCGACAGCTTGCACGACGCCTCGCCGATGGCGGAGAACAACGTCGCGGAGACGCGTGCGGCTTCTGGCGGAAGAAATTGACCGGGGTGCGGTGGCTTCGATCCGTCGGATGGAAGCAAACACCCGTATCACACACAACACACAACGGTCAACAGACAACAGAGTCGGCAGCGTGGCGAACAGTGGGCCAGCGCGTGGATCTGCCGCGTGTGGTGCCCACGCCGTACCCATCGGCGATGCGAGGACGTGCAGGCGCTTTTCCTGCTCAACAGCAAAAGGTGGCGTCGGCACGCATCCCCGGCAGCCACACCGAGCCTCGCGAGCACGCCCAAAATTGGTACCGGCAGGGTCAAAGGGACAGAGCGCCAAAACGTTGTGCCCATCGGCCACCGGGGCGCGATCATGCAAGGAGACGTCGGCTGCACGTTCGCTCGTCCATGCAGCCGCACCAGACTCCATCGCGCGGCGACGCCATCAGCACGCCCAAACGCAGCAGGCGATGATGCGGCGTACAACCAGGTTGTCATGGATATCGGCATCGGTTGCTGCCATTGTACGCGCTTGGGCCTCGTCCGCGCCATCGGCGGCGCTTCCAATTGTGCTTGCCAAACACACCCAAGGTCGCCAATCGACGTGCAAGGCGCGCAGCAATCATTCGTGGGGGGGTCACGCGGTCTTTGGCGCGCAGGGCGTGCACGGCAAAGACGGGCCACGCCAGCCGAGCAAACAAAGGGGAGCGAGTGCGCCTCGCCAACGCTTCCCGTGTATCGGCGGTGCCAAAGCGAGGCGATTGGTCGCCCAAACGGGTGTCAGGGCCAGGGTGGCAGCACCAGACGAGCCTCATCGGGAATCGGTCGATTTGGCACCACGACCAACGGCACTTGCCAGATCCAGCGTCGCATCCATCCCCATGCCCACCCCTAACGCCGCGGTAGCAGCGGTTGCCACGCTTCAGAGCGGAGCTTCAAGGCAGATTGCGGAGTTGCAACTCGCTTCGCCGCCACGATCCTCGTTTACACGACGTTCGCTCTGGCCAAAGTGCCCGCGCCTCGCCAAAATCGACACGCGTCGCTTGCCCCGCCTCGATGCGCGTCGACGCGCAGCTGCAGCTGACGAGCATATGCCGCTCTGCCTCTGCGCCGCTCCTCTCTCGGCGCCCGCTTGGACTGCCATCTCGCCTGTGCACCTCGACCGACTCGATCGCTCGACCGCTCGCGACGCTGCCATTTACGCGCTGGCTGCGTGCGTTTGTTTGGGGCGGGATCGGCTCAGAGTGCCACTTTGTTGCCCCAACGCTTCCTGAACCCCCGCCACTTTTGGTGCTCCGCCAGCGCGGCTCCTGACCATCGCAGCTAAGTGGAGACACTGAGACCTGGGCTTTGGCGATGCACTTTGGGCTCATCGTCATGCCAAAAGTCACCAATGGCCGTGTCGCAAACCTTGCATTCCTGCTGACCCGTCCGGCCGATCGTCGTCGCGACCTGTCGAAAACCCCGCTCGTCGCAAGCTTGTGTCTCGATTCCGGCCCGGGCGGAGAGCATATTCATGGAGGGCTTGGCTGTCGCTGTCCCAATCAAATGGGCCTCGAGCGTGACACCCGCTGCTGTGTCTCGTGTCTCGCCTAGTCGCTTGATCTGGAATGCGCCCGCAGCTCGAGCGCGGACCTGCAGCGCATCATGTGCTCGAGCCTGTCGCTCTTACCGACACATCGCGCGACAGCTGAATTGTGACACCCACGCTACACGCCGTCCCTACAAGTCGCACCGCGCCATGGCCTCCTCGCGATGGGAACGGGACGGGATGGACGTAGCGAGACAATATATTGCAGCCGATGCCCTGTTCGAACACTGAATGAGAGGAGCCCAAGCGATCCTTGCTGAGCCCAAGAACATGGGCGCTCGGGATACTTAGTCGGATCTGGACTTTGGCAGATCCCTTAGGCTGGCGACGCCATTGTGCTGATCGGCAAGTTGGAAGCCGCCGCACGAGCGACCGTGCCCATCGTCAAGAAAAGTCACACCGAGGTCCAAGCGTGGGTGCGGCAGTGCAGCGGAGGTGGACGAATATTGCCAGGCGAGAGGATCCAAGCGGTGGCGTGCGAGTCAAGACGCACCGCGGCTGAAGAGCAAAGCCCGAGCGTCCAAGCTGATAGCGGCGAAACACGATTTCTTGGTGACACGCCGCAACTGCTCGTCGCCGATCGTCGAGGGAGCCTTGGCTGGCTGCGAGCGTTGCTGGGTGTGTCGGCCACGAGAATCGCGACCTCGCCTCGCTTAGCGCTTCCAAAAATTGCGAGTGTACCACTCGGTTTGAGCTCGCGGAATGCACTCTCTCTTCGGTCCGAATTTCCTTTCTTTTCGTTTTATTCGCAGGCCATCCATCCGAATCGGCGCTACCTCCTCGCACTCCAGTCGCCAACGCCGTGCACCGACCTAGCCTAGCCTCGAGGCCTGGGTGCTCAAGACAACTTAGCCATCGCCCTGGACTCCGAGATGCCATCCGAGATGGCAGCAGATCGTTCTTGTCGCTTCGAGCGCTTGACCCCGTCCCGTCTTTCCGTTGCATTGCTCTGCCGCATGTGCGTGCGTGCGTGCGTACGAGCGAGCCGTCAAATGCCACACAAAATGTCATGCTTGTCTTGCACGTTCGAATCGGCTCCAAGAACGCATCGAGCTGAAGAGTGCCGACGACGATAGGATATGGCGTACGCGGAGTCGTGGCGTGGGTGGAACACGCGGAGCTCCAAGCTGTGCTGACGCCAGGTCGATCGGAGAGGCGGTCTGCAGACGCTGGTAGCGAGCAGCTGCATGCAACTTTCTTTCCCCTCCATGCATGCGTTCGCGCACGCCGCAGCCGCACTGCAGCCGCACTAATTTACCGCCATGAGCCGGACTCTCGGGCCTGAGCTACATAGTTTGAATTTCGCATGCGATTTTCCTTTTTCCTTTTCCCTTTTTCAGCTGCCTTTTTCAGCTGCCTTACTTCAGCTGTTCTTTTCGAGCAAATTCGAGACGAGCAAGCAGGAACACGCCAGCTGCCCACCCATTGAAGCGAGGCCGGTCGCAGCTTCGACGCCGTCATGTTTGAGCTGGGCGGCGTCTGGCGGAGGCGAACATACTATGGCTGGCGTGTGCCTCCTCGGACTTGGCGCATCACAGTGACGCAGCCTCACTATCTCGCACGCGCCACCATCAACCCGTATGCGGACGCCGGACGCCTTGAGCGCACGGTCAACGCTGATCCGGAAGAACGGGGCGTGTCGGCGCATGATTTGAGTCAAGAAGCGTGAGGGCGACGCGAGCATCGAAGCGAGAGAACCACGGCGACGTCGGACGTGGCCATCTGAGACGGATGGTGATGCAAGATGGAACGCACGCCGGCACGAAGCATGGTAGCGAGCCGACACGACGATCATGTCAAGATGGCCGGGATTGGAACGCCGTAAGGTTGGCTGCTGACCGTCATGGGTGTTGGCGACCATGCTGGACGCCGCAGCGCGTTGATGTCAACCTGACGTCGTCGTCGTGGCATGGCCATCGTGTACGGTGCGGCCCGATCGAGCTGGATTTTGATGCGATCCGCGCGTGGGCACACAGTTGCCAAAATCGGCGTCACGGATGCTGCAGGCGTCACTTGGCTCGGCTCACAACGCCGACTGCTCCCATGCAAATGGCAACGTGGCAGCCGCCAAAAAAACCAAAGAAAAAAGGAAAAAAAAAGAACAGGGTTCGCTCAGACCCTCACCCAGCAGCCGCACTCTAGCCAAGCTAATTTACATTATGCATAGCCAAGGGAATCGAGGTAGCGCTGGAAGAAGCATCGCCAAGCCAGTCGCCGCAGTCAGGGGTCTGGCTGTCCGATGACAGCTTGTCCAAAGCTTGATGGCCACGAGGAGGGCTTGGCAGCATGAACAGCAACCAAGATCGAACCACGGCCTTCCCGGCCCCACGGGCAGCTAAATTTGACGGCGTGGGACGATCCACCACGCCGCCCTAGCAACATCAGAGGGCCAGCAAGCCGCGGGAGGTTGGGGGCTTGATTATTGGAAATCCAAATTTCAAATTTCAAATCTCGAAAAAACGAGATTTGTGGGTCGGAGAACAGCATTGTGTGGCTGGGGTGGATTTGCAGACCGGAAGCGGCAGCTGCTCCAGTCGAGACGCTCCGCATCCGCGGCGCCAAAGTGTGAGAGTGGAGATCCAATTCGACCCTGGCTGGTGTAGCCCCGACAAGCTGCACAGCATTGTACTGTCAGGCTGCGTTTCAATTCGGGGGTTTTTGCATCCTGGTGTCGCTCCCATCGCGTTGACGTGTGCACCGGCATGCACGGCGACCACGGAAGCGATCCGAGTGGCAGAGGTCCCGTGAGGATCGCGTCCAATGTTGTAGCCTCCGAGACGGCTTGCCGAGGGGGGCCGGCCAAATCCTGACGGCAGCCGTCGCATGGTCGGCAGAGCCACGCTGTTGGCGGGTGGGCCGTGGCAGGCCGGGTGGATGTGGCTCCAACGGATTCCCATGGCGTTGCGCGTTGCGCGTTGCGTGGACAGACGCCTCTCCTGTCAACCGTGTCAAAGCTGTTTGCGGAAGATCCGTCTCGACGGCAGGGCGGCCGAGAGCATGAGCAAGAGCAAAAGCAAGCGCGGCTTGCTTGCCGTATCCGGCACCTGACGCGTGCTCTGGAAATCCTGCGCGGCAGCTGGGTGGCAGGCGCACCGAGGCTGTCCAGTGAGACCAGCGTGCATTTCCGCGCATGCAACCAAACCAACTCGCTCCCACACCAAAAAAAAAAAAAGAAAGGAAAACAAAAAGTTAGAACTAAAATGTCGGCAGCCGCGCTTTTCGGATGGGCACCACGCCTCTGTGTGATGTCCTCGAATGAGTAGGTAAGAAATATCTAATAAAATCAAAATTGAAAATTAAACATGAATTCGGGGCTGCATCCCAGCCGTGGTGGGGTTGTGCCCTGGATGCCAATCCAGAGACAGCCAGCCACTCCGCCTGGGTGCGTGACGCGGGCGCAGCGCCTCGACCTTCCGTTTCCGTTTCCGTTTGCATTAGGCCAGCCCACCAGCGGCGCGAATCGAGCGTTCGTCATCCATTCCTCGCTCCCACACCCGCCTCGGCGCTGCGTCTTGGCCCTCGCGCTAACTTATCCGCTGCTGTTCCTGGTAGCTTGGCCGCATGACTGAGCCGATTCGGACGGACTGCAAGCCGCCTCTTGCCCGCCTCATCTGGCCTGCCCTGCCCTGCCCTGCCCTGCCCTCTTGAGTCACGCTCCACGCTCCATCCATCTGTTGGTTCCCACACGCTCCTGGCCGTGCCTAGCAGCTTGTCCTCGGCTTGGCTTCACGACCGCGTTCGCATTCGCTTTTTCGCTTTCGGTTTCTCGCTCCTTCTCCCCCTCCGCCGCCGCCAAATCTCCGATTGCCAAAGCCTGGTTCGCCCCCATCCGGGCTACCGTCCTCGCTGGGTGCCGTCTGCTGATGCATGCCGTGCCTGGGTTTCTGCTCCCGTTAGTCACCCAGCAGCCATCGTTGCAGCTCGCCCTACACGACATGACCCCCAGGCGGCTTCTCCCTCGCTCTGCTGCCTGCCCATCCTCACCCAGCTACCGTCGAGCCACATCGACTCCTCCTCCTCCTCCTCCCTCGCCGTGCCCTGGCTTGCTTGGCCTGTCCTTTTTTGGCTGACGCCCTGCTGCGTGCCCTCCCCTCCCAGCTGTATCGCAGTCCATATACCCTCATAACCTTGGGTGCCTCTTCCGCTCAGCCTGCCGCTGCCGTCCGCATCCCCCATCCTTTCCTTTCGATCCCATCCTTGTCGCCCGTCGTTGTGGTCCCTCCAACCCACCATCATCATCACCATCCTCACTGTCGCTGCCCACATTCACGTCGACAACGTGTTCCTACCGGCACGCTACTTTCCCACCACCTTCATCGACGTGTCGACCTCATCGTCCCACACTCTCGTCCTCGTCTGCACCTGCAGCGGCTCTACGCTCTTTTCAGCCCGTACTAGCACCGAAAGTCTTGCATCCTCTCGATCGTCCATCTACCGCTTCAGCAGTCCTACCGCCCGACCGAGATTGCTGGAACCCATCATCGAGATTTCCATCGCGACATCGTACTGCCTGCCTACCTGCTTTTTCGCCGAATAGAGAGAGCTCGCTTCACGTCATCCAGCAACAGTCGAGCCCGCCCCTTGACTAGCAACCTCACCTGCTAGCTTCAACCCCCACCGGCCGTCTGCTGCACGCTCACCCCTTGCTTCGCCAGTCACCATGTCGTCGGCGAGCGCCAACCAGCAGCACAAGAACCTCATCGGCCACCGCATCGCCGAGGGGCGTCTCGAGCTCGTCCAGGTGCTCGGCCTCGGTGCCTACGGCGTCGTCTACCTCGCACGAGACCTTCACCAGCACCAAGGCGCCTATGCATCCACCTCTTCACACCAGGCCTCGTTATCGCTCTTGGCCGCCAAGGAGTGTCACGCTTCCGGCTACTACGCCGTCAAGTGCCTCAACAAGGTCGGCCTCGATGCTCGCCAGCGTGCCTTTCAGCGTCGTGAGATCATGCTCCACACCATGGCCTCCAGTCACCCCAACGTCGTCAGCCTTCACCGCGTCATCGACGACCCACAAGACCCATGCGTCTACGTCGTGCTCGACTACTGCCCCGATGGCGACCTCTTCAGCATGATCACCGAGACGCAGCGCTACATGCTGCCCAGCGCCGTCACCCGCGCCGCCGAGGCACAGGGCATCGAAGTCGCCTTCACCACCGAGCGTCTCAAGATGGACGCCCTCATCCGCGACGTGTTTGACCAGATCCTCGACGCCGTCGAGTTCTGCCACCGCATGGGCATCTACCACCGCGATCTCAAGCCCGAGAACATCCTCTGTCTGCGTGGCGGCGCCAAGGTGGTGCTCGCCGACTTTGGACTGGCAACAGGCGACAAGACCAGCTCCGACTTTGGATGCGGCAGCACCTTCTACATGGGTCCCGAATGCCAGGGCGGCATCACGCGCCGACTCACCAGCTACAGCACCGCCGCCAACGACGTGTGGTCGCTCGGCGTCATCCTCGTCAACCTCATCTGCGGCCGCAACCCGTGGAAGCAGGCGTGCCCCGCCGACGACACCTTCCGCGAGTATCTGCGCAACCCCGACTTCCTCAAGGAGATCCTGCCCATCTCGGACGGCATCAACTCGATCCTCAAGCGCGTCTTCACCTTCCGCGCCGAGGCGCGCTGCACCATCGCCGACCTTCGACGCATGGTGCGCGGCGTCGACCGTCTCACCGCCACCTCGGCAGAGATCAAGGCTCGCCAGCAGATGGCTCGCCAGGCCGCCGCCGAAGCACATGCTGCCCGTCAGGCCGAGAAGGCCGCCGCCGCCGCCGCCTACCGCGAGCAGCAGCGCCAGCAGCAGGCCATGTTTGAGGCCGCCCGCGCCGCCCACGCTCACCCTCACGCTTACGACCCGGCCACCAGGGTCGTCCGCCACGTCGCCGCCGCCCGCAAGCCCGAGTGTGCCCGCGTCGCTCACCACCCACAGGTCGCCACCTTCGACAAGATCTCGCAGCCGGTCGTGTATGCTGATGACCATGCTGGTTACGTCGCTCACGGCGAAGCCACCGCCATCGACGACGACTCGGCAGCTTATGAGAACTACTCGGACTCGGAGCTGGACAGCAGCAGCTGCGAGGGCGATGGCTCCTTCTCGCCGTCGGATGCCCCCGACGGCTCCGACGAGGGTCGCCACCAGCAGGCCTGCGTGGATTGGTCGCGCCACCCGATCGCCCGCCCTGCACAGGATCACCTGGACCGCGGCGCCGGATCCAACTACACGAGCATGAGCGATGTGCACGCATCCGGCGCGAGTGTGGCGCCTTCGACAGCTGCCCGTGGTGCGATGGTGCCGATGCACAGCTCGACATCGATGGACGAGCGCGAGGGCCAGTCGGACGACTGCTCGAGCCGCAGCGGCAGCGGCGAGTCGCGCCGCAGCTCGGCTTCCTACACGGGCCTGCCGCCCACGCCGCAGTTTGTGCCTCACAGCGTCGAGGAGAACGTGCAGCGCAGCGCCGACTACTCGCCCACGCCAGCCAGCAAGTTTGCGGCGCCGGGTCAGGTGAGCGTCGTCGGCGGTGCCGATGAAAGCCTGCTGGTGGGCGGCAAGGCATCCACGCGCGGTCTTCCCGCCCGCTGGCTGCAGAGCCGCTGGGACCAGGACGCGGCGTCGCTGGCCAAGGTGCAAGAGACTTCGGCCGTGATTGGCAGCTACGCAGGCGGCAGGCAGTACGCTAGTGTCCCCTCTCGTCGACAGCGCCCGGTGGGGCTGGGTCATCATGGTGCGCATCCGCCCATGCCTGCACCCTACTAATCTCCGAACACATTCCAAGTGGACGGGCCATCTCAATCCATAGAAAAGACGGCCTTCAGAGCCCTCTAGCTTTCGTTCCCCCTTTCCCTCCTTTGACTCTTTGATTCCCACTCTCCCTCATCCCTTGCCCCTTGACCCTCGAGTCGATGGAGGCGCCTATATCCCGCCGACTCATATGGTCGGCTGTCTCCCCCTCGTCGTTATTTGACCAACTCGTCTCGCAGTCGTTTCGTGTCGCTTTCGTTCGCACATCGCCTCTCTCTCTGTATTTGTCTCTTTGTCTTTATTCATGTATAGTATCGCACATGCCTGCACCTCACTCGCACACTTGCAAATGAATTCGTCTATCGTTTTCGACTTTGGATTGCACTCGGCTGGGAATGAGTTGAGGTTGGCCAAAAATAGGCCATGGTCGAGATCAGCGATAGACACAGGAGGGTACGCGCAGAAGCTCGAGGAAGTTTCGACGGCAGAGGCAGGAGGCGTCCTCGTCTCCGCTTTGCTCGCCCAGGAGGGGAGATGCCAAAATAGAAAGTCATGGTCGCAGCCACAGACGGACTAGACGATCAGTCTTGGCACCACATCGCAAAGCGTTCCCTTCGCTCCGAGCTGCTATACACATCCCGGACCTCGGAGAAGCTCTACAACGGGTCGACCACGAACATCAGCTCGCCTTGGCATCTGCAGGCAATCGAATCAGGTCTCTGGTCGGTGTCATTGGAGCTTGTCCAAAGTGCGGGGGAGGAAAAGGGGGGAGGGGGGAGGGGGATCTGGGTGAGGTCAAAGGTCTTGATTGTATTTCTCAAGGATGGGAAGTATCGTCTCCGAGGGACGGGCAGGATAAAAAGAGTTGTAGCGGAGACGAGCGGACTTTTGTGCTTGTGCGCTGAACGAGGAGTATGGACATGGTCTTTGGTGGTGGAGACCCTTTGGCGAGGAAGAGAGAGGTTTGTTTGTTCGCTCGCGTGGGAAGGGGTCGGAACCACCATGCAATTCCGAACCTCAAAGCTGCAGCCGCGGTGTTTTAAATTTTCGAAAAGAACGGGAGCTTCGCATGCTGCAGTCTCACACCACCGAGCACAAGGTGGTCTAGACCATGTCGGATGCTTTGCATGACCCTTTGCTCAAACCCAACACTGCGGATCAAGAGCTAGGGCGGCAACGTACAGTTTCCGTGCGCGCGAGAAGAACGGCATCGTGCAACCCGAACGGACGGCACAGATGGCCCAGGTGGCAGAGTGAGGGTTTGGGGGGTTGCACAAATTCGAGGCGCAAATTTCCACTCTATGCTCCCGCGTCCCCACACACCCACTCACGCCTCAGAGTAAATTGGACGTCCCGAAGGCCCGTCGGAAGTTGCACTTTCGCCGAGCCAACGACCTTGGCTATGCTGTAACTTGGCACAGGTGCGCACGCCTCCCGTGCAAGGCGGTTCCCATTTCGGCGTGCACTGTCCGGCTCCCCAAGGCCGTGTTCCGAATCGCAGCGACGCCAAGAGTGCATATGCTGGCAACCCTGTCACGCGGCGTGGGTGAGGAGAATAAGCCCGTCTCGCCTCCATACCTTAGCTCAAGCTCTAGAGGTGGCGCGTGCGTGCTCCCGCATCTTTGTTGCTACAACGTGGCGCGCTGCGTACAACGCTCCTTGCATGTAACGCCTCTCTCAATGCCATTCAGTCCATGGCTATACCGCGTGGCGTTCACCTGCAAGCAAGAGCTTCGCCTACTCGCGCACGGAATTGTCACACCAGCGAAGAGGGCATCGCAGCGGCGGATTCGGCCTCCGCCATCATGCGTCCCACAGAGGGTGGGTAGCCCCTTGCAGCGTGGCTTCTATCGCCTAACGTCTTCCCACGCGCCCATACGCCTTGACGACCTCCCGGGCAGCCCCACAGCATCGCATTGATGCCGCGCGTGGGATTCATGCGCGCCCGCAGGCGTCCCGATTCCGATCGAATCACTCACGCCACATGGATCACCGCGATCGCATCTCAAAACCCCCTTGCTTCCCAACGCGCCGCGATGAGCACCGAATCGGTACGGATATATATTCTCGATTTTGGTACGAGCAATGCATGACTAGAGCACCCACCACTCCAGGGATTACGAGAGATCGTTCCACGGATCGTCGTCTTCGAAATCGGGCGCTGCAGGCGTGGCGTCGAGCCGGGGTGCAGCTTCCTCGGGCGCCGGTGCCGCTTCCGCTTCTGTGGTCGCCTTGGTATGCACATCTAACAGCTCCGAGGCCATGCGACCGTCAATCGTCCCGGTATCTGCTCGAGACCCATGTCCGTCGGTCCCTTGCACGATTGGTATCGCCGCATCTTGTCGTCTCGGTTCTGCGCTCGACTCGGGCTGCTGTCCGACCGCCGAGGCGAGCGCAGCATGCCAGGCATCCGCCTGCGTCTGCAGAGTTGCCACTTTGGAATGCAGTAGATCGGATCTCGTTGCGTCTTGACCCTGCGGATGCGCAGCAGTGGGGCGACTCGATCCCGAGTGGGTGCGTTCCGACGGCAACACCAGGCCCACCTGGGCTGCAGACACGCGCTCCGTGTTCAGCCGACCCGCATGGGCGAACCCCGCAACAAGCGCGTGTGACAGCCCCACGTACGCCTTGCGTCGATCTTCCGGCGTCGAGGCATCTAGAGATCCTCGTTCGAACGAGGACAGAAGATCTTGCCCCGTGTGCGTGCTGGTGATGGTGGGTGCAGAAGACCGCGCGAGAGTGAACAGCGCATCGTCCGAAGACAGCATGTCCAGATCAGAGAGGATGTCGTCCAGCCTAAGCGTACGCAGCTCCGCCGCCCCAGAGGACGCTGATGTCACTGCCATTGGTGTAAGATGGGTGCGCGAGTGATGGTCATCTGCAAACAACACTAACTCCACCCCGCCAAATCCTCGACCCAACACGCCAAACCTCGGATCTCGGAAATTCTCGCCTCCACGTCCCCAACCCCCACACCACAGCCCGAAACCACCTTGGAGCTCCACCGCGACCTCAACCCCAGCTCATCTACACGCCGCAGGCCAGACACAACGAACCAGAAGGACGAGAGAGTATGCTGCATGGGCATTGCGATAAGGTACAGATGCGGATGGAGATGCACGTAGACAGCGTTGTTATCAGAGTGGGCGGAAACAAAGCCCCATGACTCTAAGCGGGTATCATGACCGGTCAGCCATGGCGGCATCACGACCATACAGAGCAGCGACAGCCGAGTGCGGGCGCATTAGATCTTGAGTTCGCGGAATCCGCACACCTCGGCGGGCGAAGGACGCGGGCTGGAACTTGCCGGCTCGTCGCCAGTCACGCGTGCGCGCGCACGGCCGACCTTCTCGAGCTGACGCTCGCGCTTGCGAGCCTGCGCCGCATCGCGCTTCTCGCGCGCCGTAGGCACACGCCGCTTGACCGCAACGCTCGACTTGTTCGGCAGGCCGTCCTTGCGCGGACGCCCGCGGCCGCGCTTGATGATCTCGTACACGGTCTCGCCCTCCTGCGCCTCGTCCTCGGCTGTCGTGCTTGTGCCTATCGCTTCCGCGGCCAAACCATCGCCCTCTTCGTCGGGCTGCGAGTCCGGTAGAGCATTGATGTCGGGCGATCGGCTTTGCGAGCGTCGCTTCGGACTGCGGATCATGCTCATCGTCATCGCATCCGACGACGCAGCGCGCTTGCTGCTCAGCCTCTCGACGCCCGGCGTGCTGCCCCGCGATCCACTCGACGCCTCCGGAGACGCACATGCCGTCGTGTCGCCCCCATCGTCCGTGGTGGCTGTCGTCGAGGGTGAGTCGCCTTCACCACTGCTGTGCGTCGCCGACGTGTCCACCGACGAAGGCGATGTGGCACGCCACCGTCGCATGTGGTCCGGAAGGGGGGTTGGAGCCGCCAATGTGGATCGTTCCGCCGTGGTCGACGATGCCTCGCCCGGCGATGACACCGCCTGCAGCTCTGCTCCGACCTCCTCCTCGTCAATGATGGTGTCCTTCTCCACCAGCAGTTCCACCACATGCGCCCAGTCATTCAGATTCTCGCGCAGCAGCCGACGCACCTCTTGCAGGTCGTGGTCTCCGCTGATGCTCTGCAGCACCATCTTTTCCTCGGTCGTCGGCTCGGCGTCGTCCTTGACTGTGCTTCTGCTGTCCGCGTCGGACGCCGCCGCAGCTGCCGCGATCTGCTCTTTGATGCGCGGGAGGCCGGAATGCGGCCCGTCGAGATTTCGGATGGAGCTGTAGTGCTCCCAATTGTGATAGGCAATGTAAAGTGGGCCGTACGCCTCCGGCGGTTGTTGGGGCGCCGAGGTGCTCGCTTCTTGTGATGACGTAGATGTGGACGCGGTCGCCTGGCTGGAAGTCGCGTCTTCTGCTTCCGTCGTTGTCCCTGTCTGAGCGGCATTGGGCGAAGGCGTGGAGGCAGATGGATCTGCGCCATCGGCTTTGGACACCTTTTCGCGCTTGATCTCCTCGCGCTTCTGCCGACGCCGTTGACGCTCCGTGAGCGGACCAGCGTCTGTGCCTGCTTCGATGGTGTTTTGCACCCGAAGTCGCTCCTGCTCCTTGGCTTCACGCGCGCGTAGCGCCTCGGGCGAATCGTCGACGCCCTCGACCACGTATACGAGTCCCGGCTGCACGATCTTGATCTGCTTCTGCTTCATCTGCGCAAAGGCGTGTAGTTCGAGGTGACCGCCGTAAGTTCCGTTCTCTCGCATGAGGCGGACGTACTCTTCGAAGGGCTTGTCGTCCACAAAACCGGCAAACTTGTCTGGCCGCTCGGCGAGGTGGTCGCACGTCTCTTGACGCAGCTCTGCGTGTCGGCCTGGGTAGCCGTAGAGCTGGTCGGAGAGAGCCCTGAAGAGGCAGTTGCCGTCGCCTGTCGTGTTGGCGGCATACAGCCCCATGCGCTTGAGCTGTGCGTTGAGATCGCGCTCCACCTGCTCGGGATCGTCTAGGGCATAGCTGTTTTTGGCGCGGCTGCTGCGAGTGATGCGCTCGTTCTTGAGCGTGGCCGCTGCGCGGTTGCTGCGTCGGCTAGGCCCCGCCGCTGCGGCGCGCTGAGGCCTCCCCATGATGGAAGTGTGGAGAGTATGCCAGATCGATGCAGAGGTAGACCTGGTTGGTGGTCGCTAAGGGAGCTGCACGTCGTCGTCTACGTGCGCATGAAGGATGGCGATATGGGCGGAGTTGCTCCTAGATTTGGATGCTGAGTGCAAGGGTGAATGCCGGACAGCGCACTTGGCGAGGTAGCAACTTTGGCGAGGTCGAGCTGGAGCGGTAGCTGCGTGTTGAATGCTGTAACGCTTACGGAAACGAGCCGACGATGATACAGAGGGATGAACCGAACGCGACACTCTATGTCAACGATGTATGCGTCCACGTCCAGTGCGACAGATACCGACGGCGGTAGACCCGAGACTTCCACCGATGTTGCGAAGCGATGAAAGGGACGACGTCGCGTGACGTGGTTGCGGTGCGAGACGAGGCGCGTAGATGTGTCGGTGCTGGTCACCACAGGAGGCGAGATGAACGGGTGTGGGCTTGCTCGACTTGCCCGACGTCGCTGCTGGTTCGAGTCGGTGCAGCGCAGGCGACGGTGAAAGGGGCGCTAGGGCGTCTCGACGACGGCGACGAGGGATTGCTAGGGTGCGAATGGGAGTGTCTGCCTGCGTCTTGCTCCAACGCCAAACGCAGGTAGCGCAGGTCAGCCGGAGGTGGCCAAAATTCGACGGCGCATCTGTCAGACGTGTCGTGCGCGATCCAGCAAGGCACAAACGCCGCCCTCTGACTCCTCACACGCCGTGGCGCCCCACCGCAACGCAACGCGCAGCAGAAAAGGCCAGGTTCAATTTGTGAGGGGTTTTTTTTTTCTGCCTCAGCACAAGCCAGCAGAGAGAGAGACAGAGGCTGAGAAAGGGGTTGAAAAAATTCCGAAATTTGTGCATGGTGATGTGATTTTCGATTGGATTTCAAACGAAGCCCTTTCGTTGCTTTGCTTGCTCGCTCGGCCTGGACTTGCGTCCTGCATCGCGGTCCGCGGCCACGTCTCGTCAGCCTGAGATGGCCGTGCAGATCTCACATGTCGCTTCATTCGCGCCTTGCGTACGGCGGCACTTCTTCGGCTTGGCTCTGATCAAGACTGCAGCCAGACAAGACGTCCTCAATGCATCGATCTACCAAGTCGACCAGAGCTGGATTGGGCAGGCAGAGTCTGCGAACATCCGCCACGATGCAGTCGACCGCGCTCGGGCAGGGCCAGCCTTCGTATCCTGCGTCCTCGTCGGTGCAGTCGGTAGCCACAAGTGTCTGCTCCGTATGAGCCGTTTGCGTGCCAGGCGTGGTCATGTCGGAGCTGCCGCAGGAAAAGCAGCGCCAAGCTTGTGGGCTCTCCTGACTTTGCCAGCCGTATGCGACGTCGTGGGGAGCGAGATCGACAGCAGTCCCCACGAGCAAGCTGATTGAGGGCCCACCAAGTTTAATATCTTCGCCAGCATTGATGCTCGGGGCCGCCGGCAACGTCTTCGTCTCTACTAGCCGCTGCAGGAGGCTTCCGCTTTGAGACTGACTCTCGTCCTTCCGCTCTGATGTCGGCGCTTGCGTAGGCGTCGCAGAGCTTGTGGGCGCAGCAAGCTTCGCCGAGGGCATAGGAGGCGCACGAATGGTGCTCTCCGGCTATCGATCCGGGCTCATTTGGAAGCTCGTCAGACCTCCTTCATCAGAGGCACAATGTTGGTTCGAGTCGGGAGCTGCACTCACCTCAATGAGACCAAGAAAGAACGCTTTGTCCTCCTCTCGTGAGAAGTGGAGCTGCATGCGATGACACTAAATGTGACCAAAAGTGACCGTTGAAGCACCTTGCTCGACCTGGCCGTCGTGGATACCCACTCATGCTCAACATACCTTGGATGCATCCAGCTGGTCGAGATAGCGGATACCGATCACCATACCCCGATGCGCTGTTTCGACAGCACCCAGGCGATGGTCTGTGTGGTAGTAAGTCCTGTTCACGCTCACTAGGTCCACATCCTCCTGAGGCAGACAAGTTGTTTAAGAGTGCCCCTGTTCCTTCAGCAAATGTACCGACATTATGCCTCTGATCTCCCTTTCTCACCAGTATGATGGCCTCCCGCGGCTGAGATGCTGTCTCCCTCCTCACTGGCTCGACGCGCTCAACGCAAGTCGAAGGCGCAACGCTTCGTGCTTCAGATTGGTCGTCGCTCGTCTTTGTCGACCCGCATTCCACAGTGATGCGCAGTTGACGGTCACTCGACAGCTTCCAAGATGCTGCAGAGCTGCTCCCAGCCTCCCCGCTCTCAGCTTTGTTCGACGCATCGGGGCTGGGCTGTGAGAAGACCACCCTACAGCTGAGATTCTTGCCCGAGAACTGCTGCCATGCGATGTCGTCACCACCAGGCACCGAAGCTACAGACTGCGAGCCACGTAAGAACCTGTCTAGGGCAGCCGCCCACGTCAGCGACTCTGTCAGACTCGGCATGGTAGAAGCGTGTGATGAGGCGAAGGCGATGGTGCGTGGTAGAGCCAAGGAAGCTCGCGTGCTTTGACCCTTCAGAGAGCGCAATGACACGATCAAAGGCCCAATCGGTCTCTTGTCTGGCCGATTCAGGCGGACATTTCGTGCAAGATTCTCGCGCGAAAAGACGCTCGTCTCCCCGCTAAGATTCAAATTCGCCCTGACCGGTTTCGAACTTGGGCACCGCCGCTCGAACCCTTGGGCTGTGGACTAGACCAGAATCGGCCGGCCCGATGAGGCCGCGGATGAGCCGACTGAACCGGAAGATTCCCAGCAGTCGGTCGATCCGAACCAAATGAAGCCTCGTTCCCAGGCCCTTTGTTCGGCGCAGCCGGTCTGGCCGAAGCTAGAGAGCCGTGGGCAAGGGCGCGCGAACAGCTCAGCCAACGTGGGAAGAGCAGCGGCTGTCTCTCTCCGGCTGACGATCGTAGGTTCTTGATTCAAGCCTTGCAATCGGCGAGCGCCGAGACACGGGGGAGGAGCCTGTGGGAATTTTGTCGACGCATCTGCGCGACGCGGACAGCCGAGTCGCTTTCATTTCATCTGCAAGCCAAATTGAGGATGCGGTCTCTCTGAAAGTCACAAGCTTGGTGAAATGATCGAGACTCGACGCGAAGAGCAACCCCAGATTTGAGGGTCAAGTCAGGCGACTGGCGAGCCTGCCTTTTAGTCCGTGTGACCCGCGGGCGAGCCGCTGGCGCGTTCTGGCCACGCCTCTGGAGCGCTTGGCCGCGGCGGCGGAGGTCGTCGCGCCTGTCACTCCTCCACCTGCTGTGGCGGTTGATCCCCTCGCCCGACCATGCCGCCGCCGCCGCCCCTTGGCACCTCTTGCCCTGATTCCCCTCGCTCTCGACATGAACCTCGAAGCTCGTCTGCCCACCTTGCCTTCACACCACATCCGCATCCCCTTCCACTCGCTCGCGCCCGTTGCAACTGATCTTCACTGCGCCCACACTACGCCACACACTCCTTTATATCTCCGAAGCGACTCACACGACGCTCCCTGCGCCTCAGCACTACTTTTCCTGTCGACTCTGGCTCCGGTAGACCCTACCGAGCTACTCATTACTCGACAGCTGGTCCGAAAAGAAAAGAAAGAGAAAAGAAAATCAACGCCAAAAGCTGCGCTGCACGCCAGTCTCGCTCTCTCGTTCCCCGGCTCAATTTCGCCGGCATTTCTCATTTTTCTCGCTTTTTCGCGACGCGAACGATCCAGTTACGCATCCGTCACCCGGCGCTCCACCGCTCAATTTCGGCTCTCACCATCCGCAAGCCTCGCCGCAACATTCCCACCGCCCTCGCTAGTCCTTCTTCATCCTCTTTCACCCTTTGCTCCACCGCATCGCAGATTCAACCACCATCACCACCGTCGCAACAAAAACCGACATAGTCATCATGGTGTTCCAAGGTTTCGGAATCGAGTCGAGCTCGTACAACCCCATCAACCTCAGCCACGGCTCGGTGGCTGCGCCGCTCCCGATGGCGGGCGCAGGCGGTTGCAGCAAGAAGCGCAAGGCGTTCGACGACCTCGACTCGTACGCCGATGCTACGGGCGACTTCCACGTCCGACCGAAGCTCAGTCTGCCACGTTCGGCCGGTCTGGTGTTCAACGGCGATGCGCAGTTCCACCCGCTGCCCGCCGACGTCAACCAGGCGATGCTGGCGCAGCTGGGCCACAACCCCTTCACCGGCTCGAGCGCGTCGGGGTCGACATTTGTGACGCCGTCRTCGTCGTCGAGCTCGGGCTTCCTGGCGGGCCACGAGCACAAGTCGTCCAACGGCTCCGATTACTTTAGCACCGCTGCGCCATCGCAGTACCCAGACGTGGAGCCGTACCCGCCCACGTCGCCGACGTCGGCCTACGGCATCCTGGGCCCCGCTCCCGGCAGGCACAATTCCTTTTCGGACTCCAACAGCATGGACGTCGACTATGGGAGTAGTGCCAGCACCCGCAGCGTGCATGGCCCGCAGTGCAAAAGCATCCCCCAGCTCTGTGTGCGCTACAATGACGGCTCGGGCTCCGAGCTCTGGGCCACCTGCCCCGACTGCGGTGCCTGCTCCAAGGTCGAATCCAACGCACCCTCCTCCAACCTCTGCTACTCTCCGTGACCGCCTCGTGCGCCGCTTCTATCCCATGTAGCCTCGTGCGCTCCCCCATTCGCTCCTTTTGCACCTTTTCGTCAGCAGCGTCGCGTATTCTCTCAGTCCCAGTGCAAACCTCGATCATGTATTTCTAGTAGTCTTTTCCGTCCTTTGCTCGTTCGTTCGTCTCTAGTCGTATTCCGTAATTCGCAGATATCTTCGACCCTGCAACGAGCCACTTGTCTCCTTTCGCAGCCGCGCATTCCCGTTGCGTGCGTGTCTTGGCGATAGCGTGAATTCCCGGCCCCGGCTCCGGCATCCCTGTCGAGCTGGAAGCGATCCTGACACGAGTGCGGCCATCGGGCTCGTGGTCGATACCGAGCAGTGCAGAGCGGCTGCTGCGATCATCTGATGTGCATCCATCATTCTTTCTCTTGGTCGAGATGCTATATCGTAAGAGATATTTCTATACTTCGCAAAGGGCCCGAAGTCGCTCTCTGCCATTGTCAGCCTTGCGTTCGTACATGGCCAGCTCTGTCTCGTCAAACACAGGCTCCTGAGCTGCAAGGTGGGAAGCAAGAGACAAGAGTGTTTAGTATCGGCCGAGAGATACCACCTGATCGGGTCTGCTTTCGTCGATCTCGATGAGATTCGAACAGAGTCTGCCGTGCCGCAGAGTGGCCGTTGCGAATACAGAGGGCGAATACAAAGAAGCGAAGAGAGTTTGTATTTGCCAGGAATTTTCCATAGAGTCTCCAAATGAAAAAAAGCAAAAGCTCGGTTGCAGCCAAAGTGCGCAGTGTCAGCTGGCCAACGAGGCGGGTCAGAGCAAAGACGAGTGTCTGGAGCTGGAAGCGAGAAGAAGGCCAAAGGGGGGCTTCTGAAACTCGCGCTGAGGGTGGGCAGTTGCGCTAGCCACAGACGAGCATCAAAGGCTCGCGCTGCCCTGCGCTGCGCCGCCGCTGCCGCTCACAGCACAACACCCGCACCGAGAGAGGGCCAGAGGGGAACGCGCAGACACACAGACACACAGACACACACGCCCCGGGCACCTGGGCCCACCCTCGCAGCCATCGCCAGTCAGGTGGATCTGGCTTCGCGTCTGGCACTCTGCGCTCGCGCACTCGACCTGTCCGCCGCCTTTTCCCTCTGCAAGCCCGCAAGCCCGCAAAGGCTCAGTCTTTTGCGCGTGTCGACAAGGCTTTCGCTTCCGCCACACCATCTCCTCTTTTGTTCCGCAGTTCCCGGTTTCGTATCGTCGAGCTTCGTTTTCGGTTCTTCTCTCTCTCATCGCAACACATCGGTCCCAGACTCGTCCGTCTCGTCTTCTCGTCTCGGCTTCCAGCATCGGCTCGATTGTATCGGTAAGTTACAGCCTCGCAGCCTCGCATGATGGCGTCTGCACGTGCATGCTCTCCTCAGCGTACTCGTGGTCAGCTCGTGCTCTTAGCACCATATCAACCCAGTTGTATTTGACCCGCACAGGCGCTGGCTCATACGCACGCCACCTGCCATCTCCACCACACGACGTTGCGCACCACCACACATCCGCTGTACGAATGAGTCAACGGCGCAGGCATACTGACCTTGTCTCTTCTCTTCCCTACTCTTTCAACACCGCACTTGCACCGACACTGCCTCGATCGCCTATGCCGACAACCATGCATGCCACGCCATCGCTTCCGCAACCTTGCATTTGCCCACCGTTCCATCGCTCGCTGTCAAACTCGACTCTGCATCGACACAGTTAGTCTTCGGATCCCTCTATAGCCCGTCCACTCGAATTACTTCAAGATGGCCGCCAAAGTTTACGTCGGAAACCTCTCGTGGAACACCACTGATGACTCGCTCGCCCACGCCTTCTCGGCCTTCGGTCAGCTCACCGACTACATTGTCATGAAGGATCGCGAGACCGGCCGCTCGCGTGGCTTCGGCTTCGTCACCTTCGCCACCCAGGGCGAGGCTGACGCCGCCATCGCTGCCCTCAACGAGCAGGAGCTTGACGGCCGTCGCATTCGCGTCAACATGGCCAACTCGCGTCCCGCCGGCGGCATGGGCGGTGGCTACGGTGGTGTTACCAGCCAGTACGGCGCCAACGCCTACGGCGGCGCTGGTGGCTACGGTGGTGGCTACGGCGGTCAGCCCGGTTTCCAGCCCCAGCAGGGCGGCTTCCCCCAGCAGGGTGGTTACCCCCAGCAGGGCGGCTACGGCGGCTACCAGCAGCCCGGATTCCAGCCCCAGCAGGGCGGCTACGCTGCTCCCCAGCAGGGTTACGGCGCTCCCCAGCAGGGTGGCTACGGCGGGTAAGTACATTCTCTTTGCGATTCTTCTTCCGTTCCAATTTCCCGGCTTTCTCTCAGCTGGCTCGTTGCCAGCAGCTTCGTTTGGGCCTCGTCCGCCGTCCGCCTTCTCGCGCCGGACTTGATGCGAAGGTCACACGATGCTCCAGTGTCTGTCTTCCTCTAGCACGGCACAAGAGTCCGTGCGCCTTCGCATCGCACGACGTTGCTCCGGTTCTCCCAAAACTCGGGCTGGGACTGGCCCTCTCCCCCTCCCCATCTTCAATGTCTCCGGTGGCTCGGTTTCTCAATTGTGCTCTCTGTTCCCGTCTTTCCCGTCTCAACTTTCCGTCGCCCGCTCGCCGCTCTGTCGTTGCTTCTTGTTTCGGATCGTTCGACTCTTGGTTCCTCAACGCTCGTCAACTCGATCTCGTTTCCGCCAATCTCCCGCATTCTTGTTTGCCTTCCGATGTCGCTCCGCGACCGACCCGACTCGACCCGATTCGATCCGTGCCTCGGTCTTGCCTCCTTTCGTCGCGCCTGTTTCTCTGCCTTCTCAACGTCTCAACAGCTACGGCGCCCAGCAGAGCTTCCAGCAGCCTTCGCAGCAGAACGGCGGCGGCTACAACGGCCAGGGCTACTAAGCCCATTCGTCTAGGTTGTCCTGATCCATACCATCGCTTCTCGTCCTGCGAGGCTCGGCGGTGTTCGCCTCGCACCTCTCGATTCTGTATCCCCGCGCTGAATGAATCGATCCAGATTCTCGAGCCTTGACGTTTCCTTGTTGCTGTCTTGTCGTGTTGCTGCTTTTTCATTGAGCCCACTCGCGCCCGCTTGCTACTCGGTTCGAGTTGAACAGTCGACTGACCTCTTTCTCTAATTTTGCATCTGCGATTTTGCAAACAGCTACAACGGCCAGAACCAGTAAACTCGATCTGACCCTGGTGTGATCCTCCGCGCGCTTTTCAGTCGAAGATACCTCTCCATGTTCCGCTCTTCCAAAAAAACAGCAAGTGTTCCGAGGACCTCGTGTCCAGGGCATTTGATCTCACCCCTCTAGCACTCACAGATGGCTCTCTGCCTTCGTCCTTGATCCCGTCGAGACGATGTCCGAATCAAGAGTAATGCTTCTGTGCGATCCTGACGCTGTGTGTGTGCGTGGATGTGGATGCACTGACAAAACGACGACGGCGGGGTTTCCAGCGGAAAGCGGCCAACACGCCGGCATTGTTAGCGGCCATGAGGCCATCGGTATCGGCATCGGCAAATTGTTGAGTTACTGGGCTCGGCGACGAACGCGAAGAAATCGCCGCGCCGGCCATGCATGCGCGCTCTGCAATGGACGGCGGCATGCATCCGAGTCGGTCTCAGCAACAAGCAGGATCCGCACACGCCTCAAGGCTTTCTCGCACCCTGCCAACTTGGACGTGGTGTTAGTTTCGGGATGACTGATGGCACGATGACAGGCGATCTGATGCGATTCGGCATGGATTTGGGTTTGTGCAGTAGGAGTAAGGCGTGCGGCGTTTGTGGTGGGATAGCGTCATACCGCTGCGGCCGAACCCCGCAAGGATATGATAGCGCGAAGAAAATCCAATCGAGCATGGCCCGTGTGCCGTCGTGGCTCGGGCGCGGCGAAATTGCTGCACAGAGGCTGCCGCTGCTGCTGCGACGAAACCGGCACTCTGCACGCACCGACTCGCACTCTGCGTCACCGATGCACTGCCCCGAGTGCCCAATCTCCCCCACTCGAATCTCGCCTCGCCTTGGCCTCGCGCTGCCTTGCCTCGACACGCTTGACACGGTTTGAGAAACACACACAGACAGCTCGAAGCTCTTTTCGCTTCCTCGCGTCCGTCTTCCTTTCGTGCACTCACATCTCCGCCTCACACTCACCCGAGTACACGATCAAGATGCGTTCTACCTTGGCTTTGCGCCAGCTCGCCGTCTCGGCTTCGCGTGCTTCGAGCATGCCCAGCGTCCGTGCTGCCGTGCCCCGCGCCACCAGCTCGGTCGCCACGGCGCTCCAGCGCAACAACACCTCGGTGCGTCTGCCCGCCGGTGCGAGGGGCATGGCCTCGGATGCGCCCACCGACTTTGACCCCAACGCGCCCACCGCCATGGACAAGATGGAGCCGCCCAAGCCAGGCGCCGACTTCAACGTGGTGATCATCGGTGCTGGCAACATCAACTTCGGCTCGGACGAGGGTCCGTGGAACCACTCGTTCCGTCTCGAGCACAAGCTCGGTCCGCGTCTCAAGGTGGTGGCGCTCATCGACCCCTCGGCCGCGCGTGCCGACGCCGCACTCACCGTGAAGCGCAACTCGTTTGTGCTCTCGGCCTACAAGGACACGGTGGTCTACCCGACGTTTGCCGACTACGTCGCCAACGTCACGCCCGACAAGCGTCCGCACGCCATCTGGGTCGGCAGCCCTCCCGCCTTCCGTGGCCGCGAACAGCCCGGTCGCGACCTCGAGAAGAAGCTCGTCGAAGCGTTCCCGGACGTGGGCATCTTTATCGAGAAGCCCGTCAGCACGGGACCCGTGCAGGATGCGCTCAAGGTGGCGCAGCTGCTGGAGAAGGCGGACAACCTGGTGAGCGTGGGCTACATGCTGCGCTACCTCAAGGTGGTGCAGAAGATGAAGTCGATCCTGGAGGAGAACAACCTCAAGGTCATGGCGACCAACGCGCGCTACATCATGGCGTACGAGCACACGGCCAAGCTCGACTGGTGGGACAAGTCGCAGACGTGCGGACCGATTGTGGAGCAGGCCACGCACTTTTGCGATCTGTCGCGCTACTTTGGTGGCGAGGTGGATCTGAGCACCGTCGCCGCACACTCGCTCGAGTGGTTCGAGCCCGCGGGCGAGCTGAGCAAGATCCCCGTGGACGAGAGCAAGGTGGCGCCGGACAACCGCATCCCGCGCATCACGTGCGCCACGTGGAAGTACGAGTCCGGTGCCGTAGGTTCGCTCACGCACGCCGTGGCGCTGCAGGGCTTCAACTACTCGACCGAGATCGACGTGCTGGCCGACGGATACAGCCTGCGCCTCGTCGACCCGTACAACGCGCCGGCGCTCTACTTCAGGAGGCCCGGCGACGACCACGAGGAGGTGGTGAGGTACCAGAACGACGACCCCTTCTTCAGCGAGGTGAGCAACCTCATCGACAACATCGAAAAGGGCAAGGGCGCCGCACCCATCCTGTCGAGCTACGACGATGCCGTCAAGACCTATGCGCTCACCTGGGCCATCCGCGAGGCGTCCGAGAAGTCGGCCAAGAAGCGCGCCAACTAAACACCCGCCTGCGAGGCACTTGTAGGAACGCTGTTCTCGGACTGTAAACGATTTTGAACTGTTTCCTGTTGACCCAAATGTGTTGTGTGTGTGTGAGTGAGAGTAGGAGGTTTGGTGGGTTGGGGAATTTTTTTTGGGTTACAATGTGAGATTGCTGCCTTGCCGGAGAGGTTACAAATCGCACGGACCAATTGTTCTTCCCACCGGCGACCACCACCATCTTCAGCTTTGGAGGCCAACATCACGATGAGTGGGAGTAGCACGATCGACATTCCGCGCAACGTCCTCGACGCCGTGCGCAAGTTCCGACTAAAGCCCTCGTCGCACCTCACCGCACTGGTGTTCAAGATCGACAAGGCGACGCTCACGCTCGGGCTCGAAGAGACGCTTGACTCGGGTCTCACCTCGATCCCAGACCTTCTTGAAGGTAAGCCAGAACCTCCGCCCAGCCGGTATCAAATTGATCTTTGTACTGATGCTTGTGGTGGCTTTGGTGTGTAGAATTGCCTGAGAACTCGCCTCGATTCGTGGTGGTCAACTACAAACTCAACCACCGCGATGGTCGCATTTCCTACGTAAGCCCCATCCACCCCTCTCCAAACAAACTCCCGACCTTCTCGACTCAATCTCACCTTTTTGCGGCTGTTGTTGGCTTGTGCAGCCGTTGTTCTTGCTCTACTGGGCGCCACAAACGAGCTCGCTCGAACAGAGCACGCTCTACGCCTCGGCGCTGAGCAACTTTAGCGTGCAGGCGGATGTGGCCAAGGTGATCGATGTGCGCGATCCAGACGTGTCGCCCGAGTCGATCGATCAACGTCTAGGCGCCTAGAAGACCCTTGCACACATCTCCCATACGCCGCCGAGACCAACTGCTCACGAAACGGACCAAGATGAATCCTGTGCGAAAATTGGCATTGAGGTGCGCCCGTGTGTGTCTGTGTGGGTGTCTACTTTTTCGCCGCGTGCTTCTTCTTGGCCGCACCCTGCGAGGGCTGCGAGCGCGATTTGGGCGCATGCATGGAATCGGCCACACTGGGCGTCTTCGCGTCGACCTGCACCTTCTTTGCGGCCGTATCGTCCTTCTTTGCATCGCGTCCGCCCGACGGCGGCGGTGGCTTCACAGCTTCGTCGGGAGCAATCAGCTTAGCAAGTGCGCCGAGATCAGCTGCAATCCTGGGTCGACCCGCCGCTTTGTCTTTGGGCGCGGCGGGCTGCTTCCATCGTCCATACGGCGTGGCTGCGGGCGGCGGCATCTCTTCGCTCCTCAGTGCCGGACTCGCCTTTTTGCCCCTGGATGGCGGCTCGGGCGAGAGACTCGCCTCCTTGGCCCGACCTGCAATCCGAATCCCCAGCGGTCCACCCTCGGCCTTGGGCGGTGGCTTGGACTTGCCACGAGGAGGGTCGGCACGACGCCACGCCGGCTCATCCTTCTTAGGCGGCTTGCTGGCGCGTCCGGTGTCCTTGGATGCAGCCGGTTTGGGTTCCGGCGCGGGCGCGGGTTTGGCAGGCGTGAGTGTGACGCCCCAGTCGTCGAGATCCGGCAGCTCGTCCTCGTCGTCATCCTCGGCCCAGTCAATGTGGCTCGGCGCAGGCGTCGACGCTTCCTCCACCTTGGCCGACGCCTCTGACGCCGTTTCTGCGGCTTGCGTTGGTTCAGCTCGTGCCTCGGTGCTTGTCTCGACGTCCTCGTGCGCGGACTCCTTGGCCGCCGAGGATGGCAGCCCCACTTTCGGCACGGCCGGCGACGAAAAGAGGTCGTTCTTCACCTCGGGGATGCTCTGGACGCGCTGCGCTACTGGCGTCGGCTGCTCGACCGCCGACGTGGAAGCGGCATCAGGTTTCGACGGCGTCGAGCCGCGTGCGTTTGCGTCCAGATCAACGGTTGCGATACCCTTGACCAGCTCGTCGGCGCTCGCCTCGGTCTTGGTGGTTGCCGCGGTCATCTTGACGTGGTCGACGTCCTTTTCCTTGCTCGAGCTCGACCTCCTGCCACGGATGCGTTCGGACTTGTCGCGCTTGAGCGAGCGCTTCTTCTCCAGCCCGCCACTCGCGGGCGCCGACTCGGTTGCCGACTCGGGCAGCGCCACGACGGGCTTCTTGGCCGGTTTGCGCTCCTTCTTGCCGCCTCGCGGCTTGTCGGTTTCGGCGTCTGCATCGCCGTCCGAATCGAGCGCGGGCAGCGGCGAGCGCGCCGACGCAGGCGACAGGCGCTGGCTCGGCAGCTTGTCGGCCGCCGAGAGTGCAGGCGATGCATCGAGCTGTGGCGACTTGGCGAGCATGCGGTGCGTCGGCGACGGCGTACGCGACTTGGCAAAGTTGATCGGCGGTGGAGGCAAAGGCGAATGGTGGGAGCGCTTGTCTTTGCTCGCGGCCTTGGCGGCGCGCTGCATGTCCTCAAAGACTTCGACGTCGTCCTTGCGATCGTCGTCGTCGTCGCCGCTCCAGTTGGCCTCGAGCGTAGAGGAGGAGGGGAGGTTCGAGAAGAGCGAGCCTTTGCTCGCGTCTCTCGAGTGGGTGCCCCATCCGAACGCATCGAGACTGCGCGAGGGCGGCTTGCTGGCCGCATTGTCGTCATCCGACGACGGCGAGTCGCACCCGAGCACGGGCGTGGGCGGAACGACGCTGCCGTACCAGCCATCGTTGCCGGTGGCATCGGCGTCGTCTTGCGGAGGGTCGATCTTGAATGTCTCGCCCACGGTGGCCGAGGAGAGCGTGGAAGGCGCATAGTCTTCCTCTGCTTTTTCCTCGAGCTCCTGCATGACGCTGATCTCCTGGCCGAGGCTGAGCTGCAGGCCATTGGGGCGGTGACCGGGACGCTTGCGGTCGAGACCCGTCTGCACGCCGAGGAGGTTGCTGGACGAGAAGCCCGAGCCGATGGTGTGCGAGGTGGTAGAGGTGGATGCAGTGTTGTCGTTGCTACTGGCAGCGGAGGCGGGCTTGGGCGCCCACATGCTGGCGCTGGTACCGAGGCCTGAACGGGTGCTGCGCAGGCGATCGAGCATGGCGTCGATCTGACCGTTGCCCTGTGCGCCGGCTTTGCCGAAGGAGGAGCCGAGAGCGAGAGGCTCGCCATGGAGGTCGGTACGGCCCTGCTTCAAGGGCGAACCGATGGAGGCGTTGGAGGCTGCCCTGCCGCGGAGGTGGACGGCGTCGTTGAGCGGGCTGCGCATGGCGTCGGGGCTTGGTGCGAGAGGGACGGAGCCCTTGAGGGGCGTGAGGCCGAGACCGAGACCGCTGGCGCGTGAGGCGTCACCATCGCTGGATGTATGCGAGGAATGCTGATAGGCCGGATAGTGCGGAGTGGCGGGCGTTTGCGGGCCGCCGCGCTGGGAGAGCTTGAGGGGCGTTTCTGGGATGGGGTGGGAAGCGCTGAGTGGGGTGCGTGTATTGTGGGGCGAGGCGGGAGGGTTGTTGCGAGCCGGGCTGGTGAGCGGCAGAGGCGAGGGGATCTTTGCGCCGGGACGACGGATGCCTTGGGAAGGGGTGGTGCGGAAGGGCGATGTGGCAGCGGGGGAAGGTGAGGGCGAGGATGCCGAGGCGTCTGCGCTGATCTGGCCTGGGCGTGGTTTGGGCGGAGGCGTTTGGAGAGTCTGCGCCATATCGATGCGCTCCAGCAGCGAGCGAGGATTGGAATCGGAGGCGGAGGGATCCTTTTGGCGTGCTGGTGTGACGGGTGAGCGCTTGGTTTTGGATTTGGAGGCTGGAGGAGGCGATGCATGCGTGTCAGTGGCGGGCTGTGACTTGGGGGCGTAGATGCTCTGGCTGGAGCCGCCGATCCAGCCATCCTCGTCGGTCTCTAGATCCATGATGGGAGTCTTTGACTTGGTCATGTCTGCACTTGACAATTGTACGAGCGCTGATGAGGAGTGCGCGATGGCCAGCGGGATGATCCGTGCGAGTTCCGATGTGCGGTGGCTGAATCTGTCTGGCTGGGCGAAGGGAGGAGCACGGAGACTGGTCGGGTTCTAAGTAAAGAGCGTGGTGAGAGATGCCATGCTGCGGGTGCGTGCGCAAGAACGAGGATTTCTATAGCATGGGCTGAAGGCGTGCCAAGCCGGTCGAGGTTGAGCCGGTCGATCTAGCGTTGGTGTACAGGATTCCTTCCAAAAGAGAACGACAGCCGAATGAGATGAAGCAGCAGCAAATGAAGCAGAGGCAGAGGTGCGGGGGTTCAGAGCATCGCAGCACACACCTTTGTCCGGTGCGAGGATGAGGTGGGGAGCGAAGGAAGGGCCAACGGCTGCGATTGGTTGTGGAGCCGAACGTCGCACGGCATTGTATTTAATTGATTCAATCCAAATGAAGGCGGCGAGAGCCGAGCCAGAACAGAGCGGTGCAGAGCAGTGCGAGCAAATGAGGCGGATCGACGCAGCGCAGTGTTAAGCTGCATCCATTCATCGCCACTCTGCAGCTGCCACCGTGCATCGCCGAAGCCAAAATGCGCAGCAACTCCCGGCGTCTGGAATGGAAGCGCAAGAAATTGGAAATGACAATGTTAAGCTTTTCCGCATGCGAATCGGACTCGTGCGGCAGGCGCTGCTTTTGTGGAGGAAGAATTGGACCCTGCGTGCCACGTTGGCCTGGAATCAGAAGGCCAACTCAGCCACCGGTTCGGCATTCTTCCCGTTCACCACCATCGCTCTCGTCACCATGTCATACCAGACCGACATAGAAGATGCGAACCCCTGGGCAGCAACTACCTCTCGCGCTACACCATCGTCCCTGCCCGGGTCGTCGCTAGACCAAGCTATCGTTGTCGACGACCCACCAGAGACCGCGCCTCCTCCCTACTCGGATCCCCAGCACGGCTTCACCTCGTCATCCCGCCCCGACACCGGCCATGTCCATCACACGGGCATGGAAAACACCGACCAGGTGCTGCTGCTCGTCTTCATTCACGGCTTCAAGGGCTCGTCCGAAACCACGTTTGAAGACTTTCCCTCGCGCCTCACCCACAACCTCCAGGAAACCTATCCGGGCCTGCACGTCAAGTCGCTTGTCTATCCGACGTACGACACGCGCGGCAGCCTCGCTGCTGCCGTCGCTTTGTTCGTCGAGTGGCTCACCATGCAGACCGTCATGCTCGAAGACAGGCTCAAGCTCGACCCGGACACGGGCGCCATTCGGCCCGACCCCACCGCCACCATCGGCGGCGGCGGCCCAGGCAGCGTCAAGATCGTCCTCGCAGGCCATTCGATGGGCGGACTCATCGCTGTGGATGCCGCGCTCAGCATCGCACGCAAGACGTCCGAGCAGCAGCAACCCACGCACGCCAAGCGCAAGCTGTGGCCCGCCGTCGTCGGAGTGATTGCGTACGACACGCCCTACTACGGCGTGCATCCGGGCGTGTTCAAGCACGGCATCAACAAGTACGCCGGCTACATCCAGACTGCACAGAACATCGGCACATTTTTGGCGCCCATGGGCGTAGGCCTGGCTGCACGCTGGAATTCGGAGCGTCAGTCGCAGTCGTCTTCCGCCACCCCACCTTCCAACACCACCAGCGCGGCCAATGGACGGTCTTCGCGCACGACGGAGTCGAACGGGAACGATGCAGCCGCATCGGCACGCGCGAGCAGCAACTGGCGCACCGCACTCATGGCGACGGGCGCCGTGGCGCTCGCTTCGGGCGCCGCCGCTTCCGCAGCGTACTTTAACAAGGACAAGATCAACGGCGCGTACGGCTGGGTGTCGGACCACCTTGCGTTTGTGTCGAATCTGTGGGATGATTCGGCGCTGCGTGCGCGGTTGGACCAGCTGGTGGAGCAGCCGCAGATCCTGTTCCACTGCTACTACACGCGGCTGCCCGCCAGCTCGCGCGCCGCCAACCCGACCGCACAGGCGCAGGCGAGGGATAGGACGTTCATCATTCTGCCGCCACGCGACGCACGCTCCGCACCGAGTTTCACGCCCATGGACAATGTGCAGGCGGCCGACGAGGTGGAGGCGCACATCAGCATGTTCAACGCGCGTGCCAATCCGAGGTACTTTGAGCTCGGGCTGCAGACCTCGCGCCTCGTCGCGACGTGTCTGGACAACGAGAGCAGGTTCGGCGACCAGACGCATGCGCAGCACGAGACCGAAACCGGCCGCGGCGATATGGACGAAGAAAAGGGTCTACGGTTCGGAGACGACGAGATCGAACAGCTCAGGCATGCCGAACGTCCAACGTAGACTGCAAATATACCCCCCCTCTGCCTACCGGCCTGCACTGTGTATGTGTGTGATTAGAGTGCGCAAAGGTATTCGATGAGAGCGGCTAGGATGTCCTTTGTCTTGACCTCGGTGGGGTGGGAAATGGCGAGTTGGTCTCCGATGTTGTCGCTGTATTCTTGCAGGGTGGCCACCACGTCTTGCCACGACGCTGCGTTTCGGCGCAAAAGCATAGCCACGTGGTCTCTGACAGCATCGTCTTCCATGACCAACCAGGCGAGAATGGTGTCGAGTAGCTGCAGACTAAACAGACCCTGGTCTAGTCGCTCCAGGTATTCGTCGTCGGACTTTTGCAACCGCGAGACCAGTGCGCTGCGCAGGTCGAGTAGATGGTCCAGAGCCTGGTAGTCGTGCGCAACGAACCGCGCAAGCAGTCGAATGCGCGGCGGCGAGTCGGAATCCAGATGCGTCAGCATTGAGCTGATGACCGCCATCGCGTGCTGGACGTTCTCCAATCCACTGCGACCGCTTGCAGAACACTGCAGAAACGTAGACACCAGTGGCGCCAGACCCGACGCCTCCACAAGCCGGTGGCATATAGCGTGGCCTGTAGGACCAGAGGTGGCATAGTCGAGGATCTTGAGCGCACGCATGCGGGCGAACTTCTTCTCCTTCATCAGCAGCACCATCAGCTCCACCCCCTCGCCCTCGAGCAGCAGCGTCCGATTCGCCGCCTCGGACATCGACAGACACAGCACGTCGATGACGTTCTCGGCGAACTCCTCCTCTTCCGCTCCAGCCGGAGACTGACGCCGATAGCGCGCCAGCACACCCAGCAGCACATCGATGCCGTTCTCGCCCGCATCGCCCGCGCGCGTGCTGCCAATGCGCCCACGGCTCGACTCGGACGTCTGCAGCAGAATCGCCAGCAGCTCAGCCGTGTAGCTCGTGTTCTGGTCCACCTCGCGCCTCGCCGCGAGCCGAGAGAGCGCCCATGGTAAAAAGGCACTGGCTGCAAGCTGCTCCGCCAGCGCCGGACGCGACGTGACCAGGTTCTCGAGCGCGCCCAGTGCATGGTAGATCGCCTGCGCATCGCCCTCTACCTCGATTGCCTTGGCCGCTGCCTCCTCCGGCCCCAGTGCCGGGTCCAGCTGGTCGTTGAAGCGCGACAGATTCGACACCACCAGCTCCAGCACGTTCTGCTTGAGCAGCGCATCGACGAGTGTGTCCATAGCCGCGACCGCACTCGCCCTGCCCTGCTCGGCGTCTTGCTCATCGTCGTCGCCCTCGTACCGTGCCTCGGCCTGGTCGAGCACGTCGTCGTCCGTCAGCTCCTCGATCACCTCGATGGCCGCAGCCGCAATGTCGGCGTTCTCGTGGCTCAGCAGCCCCACCAGGCTCGCTGCGCCGCCGAGCTGCACAAACTCGGCGTAGAAGCGCTCCGGCTGCGTGGTGAGCACGAGCAGCGACTTGATCTCCGCGTCCACATCCGCCTCCGACTCGATGAACCGCGCCGGGTCCGCAGCGTACTTGGTGCGCATCTCGGCGTTCTTGGTGATGGCACGCTCGAAGCGCAGCAGCTGCTTGCGCAGCGCAGGCACATCAGCCGGCGGAGCGCCGGACGAGGCGTCGCCGCCATCCATGATGTCGAGGATCTGCGTCTGCTCCGCAGTGAGCCCACCGCCAAAGAAGCGGCCACCGTCCTCATCGTCGTCCGAGAAGAAGTACGTCTCCTCCTCGGCGGGCGCAAGCTCGTCGTCGTCCGCGTCGACGACGCGCGCTGCCTTGCGCGCGCGCGGGGTGGGAGCGTCAGGTTGTGCGGGGGTGCGGGCGGATGGCCCGGCGGAGGCGGAGTCGGCGGGTTGCGGCGCGGACCACTTGCGCTTGTTGACCGCCGCAGACGGCAGGTCTGGCAGCTTGAAGAGCTTCCCCACATCCATCGTGTGTCGATGCTGGTGCCGGTGAAGGATGGTGGTGCGGAGCAGCGTGCACAGACGCAGTGGAGAAGCCGAGGAAAGGCCTCGAAAAAGTGGAGTGGGATTTCCGAGTCCCGACAATTTTTCGCTAAACTGACGAGGCGGGGTGCTCAGCCATCATAACTCTCAACCACCAACACCTCCTGCAAGACGAGCAGACGAGCATGTCGAATCACGCTTCTGCGGCGGCCAACTCTGCGGCTGCGTCTACGTCCGACGACCCATATGCGCCGTTCTACTACTGGGACGCCAGTGCCAACAACTGGGCGTTCGACTACAACTCGTACTACGCCACGTACGGCTACCCTGCCGACTACTACACCTCGGGCGGGGCTTCTTCGTCTTCAGCCTACGCCTACCCTTCCGCCGATGCTGCAGCTTCTGCAGCAAACCCTTACTACCTGGACTACCAGACATCGTCGACAGCACAGCCTGCTGCCTCGTCTTCGAGCACGCCGATTGTGGATCCGTTTGCGGGGCCTTCTTCCGCACCGCCACCGGCAGACGTGCGGTACGACGAACACGGCCGTGCGATCCCGGGCAAACTGCGCAAGGGCGAGACGCGTCCCACGGTGCTGCGGCGCGCTGCAGGCAAAGTGTGGGAGGACCAGACGATGCTCGAGTGGGACCCCGCGCACAAGCGTCTGTTTGTGGGCGATCTCGGTGGCGATGTGAGCGACGAGATGCTCGCTGCGGCGTTTGACAAGTGGGCGTCGTTTGCGCGCGCGCGCGTCGTGCGTGCCAAGGACGGCAAGAGCAAAGGATACGGCTTTGTCGCGTTTGCCGACCCGGAGGACTTTTTGAAGGCGTGGAAGGCGATGGATGGCAAGTATATCGGGTCCAGACCGTGCAGGATCAAGAAGGCCGCGGATACACTCAATGTGGTGCAGATCGGCGCGAGGAAGGATAGGCTGCTGGCGATCGCGGCCAAGCAGGACAAGAACGCGCACAAGAGGAAGATGGGCGGTGCCGTCGGTGCAAGTCTCCCGCGCACGGGTCTGGCATCCAAGCCGAAACCCTACTAACCCCTCTGCCGTTGAATACAAAACTCACATTCCCCCAACAAAACCTCGCACACACACAGTCTGAGGAGGTCCCTGCGGAAAAGTTCCATGATTAAGCACAACCAAAAAGAGAGTGAAAGTGTTCTACGAGACACGCACGACGATGGCGCCCGGTTCGTCATTGACGTTCCTGGTGGTGGGATCGAAGGCCCTGGGCGCATCGGCGAAGGGGAGGACGCTTCGGAGTCTGGGGCAGATGTCGCCCGACTCGGCGGCGCGCTTCACAGCCTCGAGCGCCTGTTTGCAGTCCTCGCCCGTATCGACGCCGACCCACTCGTAGCCGATAATCTTCTTGTCCTTCTTGAAGAACGCGCGGCGCAGGCTGCGGAAGTGGCTCTTGAGGTTCGGGTTGGCGGTGCCGTGTTCGTCGCCAAAGCACGTGCAGAACTGTCCGTCGCACGCGAGGATGCGCCGCGACGCATCGTAGATCTTGCGCCCGCCCACCGTGTCTACGATCAGGTCGAACGACGACTCGTGCAGCGAGTTGATCGCCCACAGTGGCTCGCCGATCACCACCTCGTGTGCGCCGTTGGCCTGGCACACTGCCACACCATCCGATACGCTCGGCGGACACTGCGCCACAATCACCAGCCCCAGCCCCACCGACTCTTGCATGGTCAGCAGTCCGACACCGTCGTGCGCGTTGAGGATGAGCACGCGCGCACCGCGTGGCAGCTGGCTGCAGTGATTGTGCACCAACTGATGCGCCATCACGCCCGCCGAAGGCAGCGCTGCAATCTGCTCGGTGGTCAAACAGTCGCTCGGCGCATGGCAGATGCGGTTGTGATCCACCACGGTAAACTCGGCCAGCGCACCAGACTTGCGGCTATCCTGCAGCCCGAACACCACATCGCCCTTGCGCATCTTCTTCACCTCGTATCCGCACTCGACGATGCGCCCGCAGAAGCTGCGGCCAGGCACGAATCCAAACGCATTGTCGCCGCGCACCTTTTCGCGCAGCAGCAGCTTGTCCGTCTCGTCGATGGCCACCGCGATCACCTGCACCAGCACCTGGTGGCTGCCGATCTTGCGTGGCGGCGGCGTGTGCGCCGTGATCGAGAGCGTTGTCAGCGACAGCTCGTCCTGCAGATGCTCGGGCACATCGCTCGAGCTGCGACGCTCGCCGTTCAGGTCGACGCTGCTGCGCTTGCGCCTCGCCACCTTGCTCTTGCCCGCAAACGCGCCGCTCGTCACCGCCACCGTCTGCATCGTGGTGCGGTTGTTCAGCAGGTCGTCCACGTTGGAGCTGAATCGCTTCGGATCCTTGTTCGGTCGGTAGCTCGTAGGCACCGTCGGCATCGACGTCGGGATCGTGCTCGTCAGACTGATCACCGACTGCGATGCCGACGGCGACGAGCTCGCCGAGCTTGCGCCCGATCCGCGCCCCACGATCGACGGCGGGCTGAGCGACTCGGCCACCGACTCGGCGACCGAGGGCATTCCGACTCCGTCCACCGACATGCGCGACCTCGCCACGGGCGGGTGCAGGTACTGGTTGGTCGCCGCGCCGAGCGGCGCGTTGCGCACCACCGCCGGCGAGCTGACCGCACTGATCACCGAGCTGCTGCGCGACACGGTCGAAGCCGGCAGCGGCGGATACGGGTGCGGCGAAGTCGGGCGCGATGGATAGGGCGAAACGCCGGTGGCTTCGCCCTCGGGCACCTGGCTCTCCCACTCGTTGATCGCCGACATGAGCGAGTGGCGGTTGCCCGTCTGCGCGAGCGTCGGCATGACGGGGCTCGGTGAGAGCGCACGCATCTTCTTGGCGTACGGCGAGAGCTCGTGGTGGTTGACGTACGTCGCCTCGGGCCTCGGGCTGCCGCGCACCGAAGAGTGGATGCTGCTCGACACGTGCGACGCCACCGATCGTCCAGACTGACTCGGCACCGCACTCGGCGCCGGCGACACCGAGCGGCTGTCCCAGCCGGGCTCCGACGATGCGACGCTCGGAGCGTACAGCCGTGACGACGAGCTCGAGACGGACGGAGCACCAGTCATGCCTTGGTAGCCGACAGGAACGGGCGGCACGGGCGGCGCTTCGGCCATGATCTTGCTCATCGACGACGAGTGCGGGATCGCGCCAGGAGAGCCACTGCGGCGCTTCGATTTGGGACTCGGAGATGGCGTGGCACGCACGGGACGCTGCGGAGACTCGACGATCGCCGCGTGCGCCACAGGCACCACTTGACCAACGACTGGCGCCACAGGAAGGGCGTACTCGGCATTGCTCGAGGGAGCTGAGGCCAGTGGAGCTTGGACAGTGGCAGGTGCAGCCGCCTGAGCCGATTTCTTGTCGTTCATGCTCATGCGTCGCAGCACGGACGAGTCGATGGTCGTGGCGACGAGGCCAGGCGGCAAGCTCAGGCCCTTGCCCTTGTACTCGGTCCAGACGCCCTTCTTGGTGGGCGCCATGGACTTGGACCTAACGAGGTTGTCGGAGGATCCGCTGGGCTTCGAGTCCGCCCTGACCGCGGTGCGCTGGCTCGAAGAGCGAGACATGAGCGGCGGGCGCTGCGGTGCCACCTCGTCCTCGGACTCTTCGATCGTGGGTGTGCCGGGCACGCGCGACGATGTGAACGAGGTGCGCGTCTCGAGCGCCGGTGGCGTGGGCGGGATGAGGTTGATCCCGACACCCGGCACCTGCTGAGGCTTGCCCGTGGGGGTGCGGTCGTCGTGCGGTACCGCCATGACATCGTCCATGTCCGGCGGCGGCGGCATGGGCAGCCTCTTTTCGGCCACGCTGAGCGCCTCGGGGTGCGGCTGGACCTGCTGCACGGGCAGAGCCGGCGCAGGCACGGCACGCTCGCCCACCTCGGTTGCGACGGGCTTCTGGGTTGGAGCGCCATCCACGACATCGGGCGAGGTGAGACTTGTGCTTGCCACGCTCGCTTCCGATGAGGTCGGAGCACTCGTTGCGGCGCTCACCGTCTCTGCTGCCGGGCTGTCCTGGGCAGGGACTGCCAGCTGTGCTTCGGCAACAGCGCCGTTGGTCTTGGGCGCAGCGCCATCCACGTCCGCGGTCGCCTGAGGCTGAGCCGCCTGTTGCCCCTCCGCGAGAGGTGCGCTTGGCTGCGGCGCGTCAAGCTGGGGAAGCAAGAAGGAGCCAAAGCCGTTCATGCCCTTCATCTGCTCGGACAGATTGCGCTGATGAGCAGGGCGCGCGTCGGCGGCACTTGCTTGCGGCACGACTTGTGCTGGAGTCTGTGCTGCAACGTGTGCTGAGGCTGCGTTTTGGAGCTCGGTCGGGTAGACGGGCACCGCCGTGTCTGCCAGAGCCTTGAGATCGTAGGCAGTGTGGAACTTTTCCGGCGATACGTCGGCACCTGCGACGCCCTGCAGGTTAGCCATGCTCTGCGGCGGAGTCGCAAACTGGCCAACGGTCTCGGAGGCCACCAGCGCGCCTGTCTGTGGTACTGGAGCGACGTCCGCCTTCTGCTTGCCCAAGGCCTTGGCCGAGGGCGAGGCGGGCACAGCAGCGGCAGATACGCGTGTCGAATCGGCACTGGTGCGATCCTTGGCCGACTCGGCGAGAGACGAGCGCTCGCTCTTGACCGAGCTGGATCCGATCGAGTCGACGGAGGCGTCGCGCTTGTGCTTGTCCTTCTTCGCCTTCTTTTCCTTCTTTTCCTTCTTGTCCTTGCTGGGCGAACGGAACTGGATGCCAAAGAGGGTATCGGCGAGGGAGCGGCTAGGCTTTGCCTTGGGTGTAGACTGGATGAGCGAAGTCTTGTCCTTGCCAAGCGCGACGGGAGCTGCCTTGATCGGCGTTGCTTGGCTGCTGTGCCCTGCCGACGGCGCCGATGCTGCGCTCGCCAGGCTGTTCTGGGAGAGCGACGCGGGCAAGGTGCTGCGTGTATCCTCAGCGGGGCGTCGCGGCGACTCGGGCTCAAGTCTACCCTGAGAGATGAGCAGGCCGCCCATCTCGGTGGGTCGCTTCGCCTTGGGCCTTGGGCGATTCAGCACCGACACCTTGGGTTCGGCCAAGTCGCTAGCGTCGACTGTCTTGGGTTCTGTAAGGGTGACGTCGCCGGCATCTTCGGCCGCTTGCTGGTCTGCGCCCTCGCTGCCATTGGCCTGGTTGAGCAGCCAGACAGCTGCGAGGCTCGGCGCAAGGTCGGTGCTGGCGCTGTTGCGCTTGTTGCCGTCGGCAGCAGTGGCAGCGGCGGCCTCTGCGCGCTTTTGTCGCACCTCCATGACGGCACTCTCGGTCTCGGTATCCACTGCGTCCGAGGAACGAGCAACGGGCGCGGAGGAAGTGGTGATCGGAGCACTCTTGTAAGCCGAGGCCGGGGCCGCGACAGGCTGCTCGCTCTCGGGGACGAGCTTGTTGACAGTGGTATCGGAGTGATCAAAGCGGTCGAATCTGTCGAGCATGTTCGAGATGGAGGGACCGAAGAAGTCCTCGCCAAGGTTCATCTTGCGTAGACGCTGTTGCTCTGCGAGCGACTTTGCCCTGAGCTCGGCGTCGTCGTCGGAGAGGTCTGCGTCCACATCCGAGTCGTCGTCGCCGTTCTGACGCATGGAGGAGCCGGAGCGTCCGAGGATGCCGCTGACGGCGAAGGAGGTGCCGAGACTGATTTCGCTGAGACGTCGCTGGGCGGTGTCTGGTCGGGATGCTTTCGAGGCGCGGTTGGTGCGGCGCTGGGAAGGAGAGATGGAAGCCGTGTCTGCCGAAATGCTCTCGGTCGATGGCTTTGTGCGCACACGTGGCCTTGCGATGGATGCCACCGGAGATGCCTCGCTGTTGGCTTCGTCGGCTGCCTCCTTGGCAACGGGAGAGCTGCGCCCGCTCGTGGCCGACTGGTATTCGCTGAACTCGGATGCACGAGAGACGAGCTGCGGCCTCTGAGCGTCCACGGCGAGCTGTGGGGGCAGCGACTCTGGCTGAACTGCAGCGGCATCGGCGTTGGTGTGGCCAGCGGCGGAAGGCTCGGTGACGTGGATGCTGACGCCCGAGATGGCCGCAGCCGCAGCATCTTCACTTGCGTCGGTTTGACTCTGCATGGAGGCCTGTCGTCGATGCAGCCTTGCCTCGAATTCTTGGTAGTTCGCTCTGGGACCCTTGCCTTTGACGGAGTTGTGCGAGAGCATTTCGCGGTGGTTGTGACCGATGCTGGAGCCATCTTCGTCCTCTTCGGCGACGACGTCAAGCGTAGGCTGGCCGCCGCCCACGAGACCCTCGTCGGAGGACGCTTCGGACTCTTCGGACTCGTCCGACTCTTCCGACTCTTCTGTCTCTTCCGGCGTGGCCTGCTGTGACGGAGCCTGCTCTGCGACTGCCTCGACCTCGTCGGCATCCTCTTGCTCCTGGATGCGGTCTGCGAGGTACTGCGCCGTGGTGGGTGGTGCAGCAGCAGCGATAGGCGGCGGGGTGGAGCTGGAGGACGCTAGCTCGGTTGACGGTTGAGCGGCGTACTGCGTCGGGGCAGGCTGCACAGCGGCACGAGGCGCGGCCACGGCGACGGGCGCGTAAGTCTGCGTGGGACTCTGAGGAGGCAAAGCTGGCGCTTGGGCGACTGCTGCAGTGGCTGGTTGAGCGTATTGCTGAGGTGCCGTTGCGAAGTTGGCCTGCGCGTGCGGGAGCTGTGCGACCGGAACAGGGACATACACTACTTGCTGGGGCTGAGGAGGCGGCGGTGACTGCGCCGGAGAGAAGGCAGCGGGCGCTGCGGCGACCACGCCTGGAGGCAGCATGGCTTGCGGAGGCAGGTCTGTGTCGGACATGACGGCAGCGGCGTGGAGCGACATGGAGGCGGGATGCTGCGCCACGTTGACCGAGGAGGTGGAGGCGACGGGCGAGTAGACGGGCGAGATGGGCGCGACGATCTGGCCGGGCTGGAGATGAACGGCAGCGACCTGTGGCCCCGAGAGGGGCGAGACGGGTGTGGGAGGCATGTCGCCGATGACCTGGGATGCCGCGCGCGCGAGGAGGTCCTGCTGGACGACGCCGGGATCGCGCTGTACCTGCTGGAACTGTGCATCCTGTTCGAGCTCCTTCTTGATGCGGCTTGCGACCATGCTGCTGCGCTTCTCGGGGTTGCGGGGCTGCTTGGGAGCGAGGGTGGGCATGCTTTCCCACACCTTTGCGGTGTCGGTGCCAGACATGGACTTGACGAAGGAGTTCCAGTCGTTGGAACCATTAGCAGGAGCGCGTCTTGTGGATTGGGAGCGACCCATGGAGGCGGCAGGGCTGACTGGACGGTTGAGATCGGTTGTGGAAGCGAGCTGGGAGGCAGTGGAGCGGGTAAGGGAGGTGGCGGAAGCCTGGCGCATGAGGCTGGGCTGCTGCTGGCCTAAGGGAGCCACTCCGGACTGTCGTTTCAAGGCGGACATGGAGGCCTTGCTAGAAAGCGAGGGCATGGGCGGCTGGGAAGGGTGGGAAGAGTAGCGAATCCTGCTGGATGTGGGTGCGCCGTAGTCGCTGCGTGCGCCACGAGGAGGGGCGGAGGCCTTGAGCGAGTCCGAAATGTATGGGAAGCCGGGAGGTCCTGATGCTTCGGGTTCGGAGAAGACGCTGCCGGCGACGCTGGGTGGTCTGGAGGAGTACTTGTTGCGAGAGCCGCTCTCCCACCATCTTCCCTTTCTGGGGCTGGTTGTGATTTCGGAAGGAGCGATGCTGCTAGCGCCGTCGTGGTAGATGCTGGCGCCCGAGATGGAAGGGGCGCGATTCTTTTTGCGACCGAACATGCTGAATCGGCTTGTGTTGCTCCTGCCGGACATGACGGAGGGAGCCTGGCTGTAGACGCCGCCGCCGCCGTTGCGACTGAGGGAGCCTGCGCCGTTGGCACTGAACATGTTGCCGGCGAGGATGGAGTCTGGCTTGTTGGGCGCATTGGGGAGGTCTGTGGGCGCGTGGCCAGCATGGCGGGAGGGTTTGGTGGGGACGGGTTCGGTGTACCTCTGGGAGGGCCGGTTGAGGATGGTGTCCATGAAGCTGTGCTTGGTCATGTTGGCGTATGATGCGGCTCAAGCCGAGCCGGGCGTGGTGTGAGGGGGTATGGTGAGACGATTTGTGTTTGTACGTAGCAGCAGCCGATTGAGCGGCAGGGTGATCAAGAGCAAGCCATTCGCGCGTGAGCTGGTTGCCGAGAAGTCACAAGACGAGGAGCATGGATCCGGGCATGAGATGTGACGATCCGGGATGGGCGGGGTGGATTGGCGGTGTGGTGGAGGTGGTGGTGGAGGTGGTGGAGGAGGAGGAGGAGGGTCGAGCGCTGGGAGGGAGGAGGAGGAGGAGCCGAAGCGGCTGGGAAGTTCCGGGCGTCAGCACCAACGGCGTCGGAGGAAGCAGATGTAGCTCGCTCGGATGGAGCAGCAGCGGTCGGCGGATTGGCGGATTGGCGGATGGCTGGGCAGATCGAGCTGATGGGCGTGGAGCGACTGCCAATTCGAGCCGTCCATCGGCCGCGCTGATTTGTGTATTTTGGCATCCGAAATGGCCGCTGCGCTGCTGCCGCACGGCGATCCAAATCCAATTTTTCCAAAATCCTATTATTTTAATAAAAAAAGGGCGAAAATTGCATGCTCACCGCGCTCACCACCGCACACCGCGCAGATGCCGTGCAGCTTGCGTTCGGGCGCCCAATTCTCCAAGCACCGGCGACTGACGACAGCCAACAGAGGCCAATTGCAACTCAGCGGGCACGCCCTCAACATCGCCAAATGAAGTCCTAGCGCAGATGCTGCCGTGGCCTGAGTCGACGTTGATGCTGAGTATCGCCCTCAGAGTGAGGTTGGCAACCGCTGCTCAAGAATCTAGTTGCATGTTCAGTAGCGTACGCATGCTTGCGTGCGTGTGTGCGCGAGGGGCTCGGCTGCAAAAGCGCCGACGGAGCAGTGCGGCGCAAGCTCGAAGGGCTCATCGGCTAAGAGCTGTTGGACAGGCAAGCTGCGCTCCGAAGCGGCTGCGCGTCAAAGGCAGATGCAGTAGAGTGGGTGCCGGTTTATTTTTGGTGCTCCCCAAGATCGCACCGCCAACCGAGCCGACCAAAAGGGCCCAACCCCAGGACCCTCGATTGTTCGTCTTGGCGGGCCTCCATCACTGCTGTGCTTTGAATCAGCGAGTACTGTACGAGTGCCATGCATTCATACCGGGAGACAACCACGCCATGGTCATCGTCTCGCCCGCCAAAAAGGCAGCGCAGGGCAAGGATCGTAATCAAGGTTTGGCGGCTTGAAATGGAAGAACCAGTGTTCTACGGCGATCGACCTGTCAAGTTGCCGTCGCCTTGAATCATGCCGGCCAGCCAGCCAGCCAGCGCTTCTTGGCTGATTGCAGATCGCAGCGATTGCAGTGCGACATGGGGAAATCCAGCCAAGACTCATTTCAAAATCGCGCACAAAAAAAGCAGGGCAAAAAACGTGCCTCGCGGATCTTGACCCTCTGTGATGCGCTCACTCTGCATGAACCTCCTGCAAGACCTCGTTCCTCATCTCGCTCCCTTGTCCCTGGCTCGATGAGTGCACCGAGACAAAAAGCCGTCAGCTGATGCCCCTCAGCTTTCGCACAGATAGCATTGTCTGCCGGCTCGATTCCAGAATGTTTGCTCGGTCCGCGCCATAGATCTTCGCACTCCCTACACAGGACCCTCGGCGCCAAGCCTGGTCGGAAGCGGCTCAGCGGAAGCATGGTTGGTGCCGTGCCTGCCAACGTGCATTCGCCTAGCCTGCGCTGCAGCCCTCGAACCTGACAACCGAACTCAGGGCCCACAGCCGGCCGCGGTCTAACATTGGCTATCAAAGCACACAGCTCGGCCCAGAAGCGATACAGCCTCAGATTCGCACAGCATCCGATAGGAAGCCAGTAGATTTGGCGCTCGGAATCCGAACCAGATCCATGTTGATAAATGAAATCAAGAAAAAACCAAGAGAAAAATGTGGCCCAAATTCTTCCTCTAAAATCACCACGATGGCTCGGACGTTCCTGTGCGTTTCGCAACAACCTATCCCCATGGACGCTGTACATCCGCAATATCACAGGCGGGCGGTGTGATCAGACATATGACAGCGTTAGCTTTGATGATCACGATTGGACACGTAGCCTCTTGTGCGTGATGAGCGCGGTGGCATTTCATGCAACTAGACGACAAAGGGCACTGCCGCGCGGCACCACGCCGAAATGTCGCCATGAATCCGCCCAACTAACGCGGCACGCTCGAGCCCCTCGATAGCCACACCCACCTGCCATTCAGCTCATCACCTACGCCAACGCCATTGTTTGCCCCCACCTTAGCACTTGCAGCTTCGGGACCCTGCCCAATGCACCCTCATAGATGCACTCCCGTAGCGCGGTCCGGGCAACCCACTCACGAATATAAAGAGCGAGTGAAGGAAAGCAAACTTTCCCCCGACTTCACAAGCTCTCCCTTACACCATTCCCTTTGGATCAAGCCATCCGTCAGCTCGTGATAGCCAAACGTCAAGATGGCGGACAGCCTGCAACGCCTTCAGGCGAGGTTTCAGCGCATGCTCCTGACCAACCTGGCAGGCATTCGAGCTCTCAGCACTCTTCCTCAAGGCGGTCGAGGCACCGGTCCGCGTGTGTATCAGCCTCGGCTCATCTCAGCCACGAGGCGATCGGGTGGATCGCGACTTCTGTCCCCTCACCCACGATCCATCGATCCCGAGCAGCGCTACCGACGCGAGCAACGCGCTGCAGCCTTCCTCGAATCCGTCGCGGACCTCGCCCACGGCACCGACGACGAATGGATCGATGAGGATCTTCAGCGGCGTCCCGATCGGCGCTACCACGAGCGAAGCTATGCCGATGCTGCTGCTGCGCGCGAACGCCAAGCCATCCTGGCCATGGCGCAAGGCACGCTCGAGCTCTCACGCACCACGCTCGAGTTGGTCCAGAGCCTCGTCCCAAAGCCGCGTGAGTCAGTCCTGCTCCGGGCAGTGCGCAAGGTGGCAAAGTGGCCAGGCGCTTTCTATCGTGCACTTGTGCGGCCAGCGCTTGTGGCGAACCTCCGCTGGATCGGAGCGGTTCCCCGTCAGATACTGGGCAAGATCGTCCGCGGGATTGCGAGCGCCTACGTATCGGCGGTGACGGTTGGCGTCCGCACCCGCGCCCGAGACAAAACGATAGGCCCAGCACCCAAAGCGACGCCGCGACAGAAGGCCCGATCGATCCTCGGCATTGCGTTCGTGCTCGGATCGCTGCACTCGCTCGGACCTTACATTCGCATCTTTTCGCCCGACTTCTTTGCGCCGCTCATTTCGCCGCCGGGTATCGAGCAGATGATCGGCGTGCTCGTCCACACCGCCTCGCTGCCCCTCCTCCTCGGTTCGGTCGCCACCGCAAAGTACTTTGCGCATCGCTTGCGCACAAACTCTGGCGACGGATCTTCGCGAAAGCGCCGAAACCGCTCGGCCCGCCACGACCCCACACCCCCTTTGGAGTAGCTACACACCCAAAGCACAAGCCGCGCACATCGTAGAATCCAAAGGACCTTGACCCTGTTGTAGCGAGCATATATTGCAGACCGTGTGTGTGTGTGCTAGTTGGACTTGAGCGTGCGCTGTTTCTCGGCGGCCTCGACGATGCGTTGTGTGACGAAAAGGCCCTGCACGAACAATGCCAAGTCAGCTCTGGTACGCTTTTCTGTTGTGTGCACTCAGTTTGTAGACTTACCTTTCGCTTGCGCACGGCGTCCATGTACTTCTTGGCGACATTTTCCCTGTCACCCTTTTCGCCTAGATCCTCGAGCTCCTCCTCTGTCCTGGGCACCCAGAAGGGGTCGAGGTCGAACATTTCGAATCCCTTAAAAATCAGCTGGGGCGAAGCGGCTCCGCTGGTGCGTTTACGAATCTCGTCTGCGAATCCGAAACTCTCCACGACAGGCAGCAAACTGCCGACCGTGAAGAAGCTGGTTCCCTCCTTCATCTCTTCCGAGATGATCTTTCCGCGACGCTTGGCTAGCACCGCATGCACCTTGCCGAGGACCTCGGTGGATGCTTGAATGTCGCACGAATACATGGCGAGCATGAGTCGCGGTGACCAGTCGAGCAGCGCGGATTTGCAGCTCTCGCGGAAAGTCGACATGAGCGGTCCCGTAACCGAACCGGTCGCTGACGAGGCAGAGAGAGATTCGATGAAGAACGCAACGCCCTGCATCGGTTCTGCGCACAAAGGCCCGGCAGAAGTCGCCATCTGGAAGCCCGAATCAATGCTCTCGTTAAGCGCAGCCAGGTTGACAACCGACCGTCCGGGATCGTCAGAAACGTTCATCTGATCCAGCGCCTCGGACAGCTTTTCAACACCTACAGCCTGCGAGTCGACATGCGCAGGTGTGCCGATTCCAGACGACTGACGTGTAGCCGCACGAGATGGGTCGGTCCGGTTGCGCAACGACACCCGTCCACCCGTTCGGTCCACCAAGATGTTCGCGCCCACCCTGCGCGGGCCGAACGAGACGATCTTCTCGACCACCTCTCGCCAGTCCTCGCCCGTCTTGTCCTGCCCGCACCTGTCGAGCACCGTCTGCAGCGTCTGCCAGAACTTGTCCGCACGCACCGTCTTGCTCGCCTGCGACCCCGCCGCGTCCACGCTGCCGGAATCGTCCTCACCCTCCGCCGACGATCCGCGGTTCTGCAGTCGCCGCAGCGTCTGCGTGTTGGCCAGCAAAAGCTCCACCACCGGCTGCGGCAGTGGCACCGCACGCACGCGGTACGTCACAGCACCACTGGCAACGTTACCGTCAACCGTGCCGCGCGGGGCACCGTCGACTTTGGGCGGCGCCATCTCGGGCGCGCGCACGCACGTCTCGCGGAACGGCACCAGCGGCGCACTCACCTGGATCTCGCACTTTGCAAACCGCTCGCGCAGATCCTTCAGACACCGCTCCAGATGCAGCTCGCCCGCAGTGAGGATGACGTGCTCGCCCGTATCCTGCACCAGCGACTCCACACACGGATCCGCCTGGTTGAGCAGCTTGAGGCCCTCGACGAGCTTCGGCATGTCCTGCGGGTTCATCGGTTCGAGCGCCACGCGCACGATGGGCGCCGACAGCATGTTGATCCCCGCGAGGTGGACGAACGTCGACGCTGCCATGCGCGCGTCGATGGAGGCGGCGTCTTGGTGGCGCTCGATCGCGTAGCTCTGCACGAGCGACGGCGCACACAGCGTAGCGTTGCGAAGCACTCGGCCTTCCATACCGCGGATGGCAAATACGTTGCCCGCGGGCACCTCGTTGACCGCCAGCAGGTCGCGGCCCATCACCATGTACAAGGCCTCCAGCTGCACCGCCTTGATGTGCTTGGCGTTCGACGCGTGCGACGGCGCCAGCTGCGTGTTGTACTTGGGCAGCAGCGCGTACATCCACTGCCCTACGCGCAGCGTGCCCGAGTACAGCCTGGCAAAGCCCAGCACCACCTCGTCCGAGCCCTCTTCCTCCTGCTCTTCCGCTGCGTCTTTCTCGGCCTGTGCTTCCGCCTCGCGCTGCGCACGTGCAGCGCGCTGCGCCTCGGCTTCCTCGAGACTGGTGCCGTTCGCCTTGCTGTCCCCGTCGGCCGCGCCGTCTTCCATGCTCGCGCCCGTGGCGGCGAGAGCGGCACGCACGGCGCTCTGACGCTCCCGGCTCTCCTTTGCGCGTTCGCGCATCTGCTCGGCCGTGAGCGGCGCCTTCTTGGCCTCGGGCAGATCCTCCTTCTTGACCGCAAACATCTTGGACACGTATGCGACGCGGTTCGACTTGGGCCCGATCTCGGCGTTCATCAGATGCTCCTCGAGCGGCGTCTTGGCCTGGTAGCTGCCGCGGTCAAAGTAGCTCATGTCCGGATTGAGCATCATGGGGATGCGTTTGGCCTGCGCCTTGCTCGTGGGCGGGATGACGTAGATGATGGCTGCAAATGCGCAGCTCGCCAGCGGCAGCCACTGGCTCACCACCGCCTTGATGAGCGTCGAGGCATCCTTGGACTTGAGGTCGCGCGGATGCACCTTGAGGTTGAGCGACGAGACGATCTTTTCGATCTTGTCCTGGTCGCGGTTCTCGATGATGGCGTCGTAGACGGACCAGATGTTCTCGAGCACAAACTGCACAAACATCGGCTTGAGCGGACGCTTCTCCTTCTCCTTCTGCTTCTGGCTGAGCACGCGCTTGGTCTTGGGGTCAAAGTAGAAGTCGCCCCACAGCACCTTGCGCAGCTTGTGCTCCTGGATGCCCATCTTCTTGGCGTAGAGCATGGCGAAGCGCTCCAGACGGAACGCCCAGTTGTCCATGGCCGAGGCAAAGATGACGTTGCCCTTGGACGGGTCAAAGTAGATGTCTTCGTCGTCCCTCTCCTCGCGGTCGTTGTCGTCGTTGTCGTCGTCGGCTGCATCGTCGCCGGTGGCTGCGGCGATCGAGTCGTTCTTGGCCTGCTTGCGTGCGGCGATGCGCTTCTCGCGCTCCTCGTGCCAGCGCTCGTCGTCGTCCATGCGCGCCGAGGCGAAGAACGACCCGACCACGGCGTTGACCTGCTCGATGACCTGGATGAGATGGTGGTAGGCCTCGTTCGGCGAGAGTTTGAGTTCTGTGATGAGGCGATCCACCTTGTTGAGCACGAGGATGGGCTCGAGACCGTCCTGCCATGCCTGGCGCAACACGGTGACCGTCTGTGCACACACCCCCTCCACGACGTCGACGATGAGCAGCGCACCGTCGCAGAGCCTGGAGGCGGTGGATACCTCGGATGAGAAGTCGACGTGGCCGGGCGTGTCGATGAGATTGATCATAAAGTCCTGGATCGGAGGCAGATTGTCGGGATCCCAGCCCTTGGTAGGGTCGTGCACGCGCATCTTGACTGAGAGCGAGACGGCGGACGCCTCCATGGTGATGCCTCGTTCCTGCTCATCCTCTCTGGAGTCAAGGTAGCGGATCTGACCCGCCATGCGCGCCGAGATGATGTTGTTGGCCGCGAGCAGCGAGTCGGCAAACGAAGACTTGCCGTGGTCGACGTGGCCGATCAACGTGCAGCAGCGCACATTGTGCGAGCTGAATCGCTTGCCGTCCGTCGCCATCTTGAGAGACGAAGAGGGCGAGGCTGCGATTGTCCAAAGCTGGCTTGCACGGTCGTTTGCTGTGATGAGCAGACGCTTCGACGGCAAGATAGGTTGTGGTGGTCGGACCACACGGGAAGCTCAGTCGCTCGTCATAGCTGAGTCGTTCCTCGGAAGCAACTTTTTCTCGCTGTGGAGGTGTTGCCCGATTTTGTACTTCATCGGGTCGTAGGAGAGCCACGGAAGTCGGAATTGCGGGCATTTCTCCACCCGCGGCATCTTTTGGGGCGCACGTCAAGTTCGGCTAGATTCGATTCTCTCGCTCGCGCTCGTGCTCTGACCTCGACTACCACCACGACGCCATGGCCGAGAAGCGCAAGACATCACCGCCCATCTCGTACCGCGAGGCTGCGCTCGTCAAGAGGCAGCGACACGATGCGGATGACGGTGCAGCGGGATCGCAGCAGATCGCCATCGCCTCTTCCAAGGATGGCCAGGACAAGGGCCTCGTCCGCTCGGTCAAGCGAACCTCGTCTCTGTCGCACCCTATCCTCGGCCTGACTGGCGCACATACATCGGAAATCCTGGATACCAAGTTTTCGCGCGATGGATCTCGCATCGCTGCCGCTTCGGCCGACCGCACCATCTCCATCTGGAGCGTATACGGCGACTGCGCCAACATCGGCGTGCTCAAAGGCCACTCCAAGGCGGTGACGTGTCTAGCATTCAGCAACACCCTCTCGGACGCGCTCTACTCTGGCTCAGCAGATGGAACGCTCATTTCATGGAGTCTCGCTACCGGCGAAAAGCAGCGCCGCTTACGAGGCCACCGGGCCATCGTCAACTGTGTCTCGGCGACGCGGTCGGGTCCCGAATTGCTCGTGTCTGGCTCGGACGACGGCAAGGTGATGATCTGGGACCCACAAGCTAAGGAGCCCCTCGACGTGCTCGATGTTGGATACCCGGTGACGGCAGTTGCATTCTCGGACGACTCGAGCCAGATCTACATTGGCGGCATCGACAACCAGGTGCACATCTACGACCTTGCGCGCAAGACGAGCGTGCTTTCGCTGCGCGGGCACATGGACACCATCACGTGCGTTTCGCTGTCGCCCTCGGGATCGCATCTGTTGACGACGTCGTTTGACGATACGCTGCGCATCTGGGACGTGCGTCCGTTTGCGCCCGAGCCCAATCCGGCCGATCCCAACGCAAACGCAGCCAATCCAAGACTCTATCGCACGCTGCGCGGGACGACGTTTGGCGGATTCGAGAACTTGCTCATCAAGGCGGGATGGAGTGCGGATGGCGAGAAGGTCGTGGCGGGAGGCGCGGATCGAACATGCACCATCTGGGACGTGGAGTCGTCGACGATTTTGTACAAGCTGCCCGGTCATAGAGGCACGTGCACCGCCGCAGTCTTCCATCCGCGCGAGCCGGTCGTCGTGTCCTGCTCCACCGATATGACGCTCCTGCTCGGCGAAATCGACCCGTAGTCTCAGTGCATTTGGCACGAGCACCACGCTGTAGAGTCACGGTAATCTGCATTTCTGTCATTTGCGATCTAGACAAGGCTTGGTTTTGGGGTCGGGGTCAAAAGTGGTGCTTTCGTTCCAATCGGGGCTTAGACCTGCATCGAGAACGATATGGATGGAGTGTGCGATACACTGGGTGGAGAGAAGACAGCTTGCTCCAGCTGCGTGTCGCAAACGCAGCAAAAAGGTCAGATCAAGGACTCTACCAAATCGGAAAAAGGTGGCGGAGAAGGAGGACATACCTTGCTGAGACGGTCGCTGAGCTGGGTGCAGGTGTCGGTGGTGTTGATGAGGCGGTTCTGCATGGCTACCAACGCGTGCTGCATGGTGCACAGCTCGCCTGCCTTTTCGAGACGGCACACGATCTCGTGCAGCGTCTTGTCGCTTCCCGCCCTCGCCTCTGCACTCTGGATGGCGTTGGTGGACTGCGTGGCTTGCGGGGTCGTATCAGTGCTGGTGGGGGTGCTGCCCGTGGCGTGTGAAACGACAATGCTCGGTACCGCACCCACTTCTCTGCCCTGCTTTGGGGCGGAAGGCTGGACGGGATCAGCGTCAAAGTGCAGGTCGATGAGCGAGCCTTCGAGCAAGTCGATCTCCTTCTCCGTCGCGCCTGCGTTGGCCGTAGGCTCGGCATTCGTGAGCGAAGGCACCTGCGAGAGACGGTCTTCGATCTTGCACCGGAGCAGGAACACGAGCATGAGACCGGGACGCTTCTGGAAGAGCTTGTACATCTTGTCTGGGTGGCGACGGATCATGGCGTCGAGCGTCTCGATGTGCGGCGTTGCGCGAGCTTCCAGCACCGAAAGCGTGGTCCGCGCTGCGTCAACCGAGCTTCGACGCTCCCCGTCTTCAGCTCCAATTCCGAGGTGAGACGTAGGCTTGTCGGACTCTGGCACGCCGTCGAGAATCGATGTCGTTTCGGGGCTGATGCAAGCTTGCGTGCGCAGCGCTGCTCGAGCGAGTCGCTCGAACTGCGAGTCGGTGAGTCGAGCAATGTGGCGCGTGCCGACACCTTGGCAGCCGTTAGTGTTCGTCTTGGCATCATGCTCGCGCGAGTCACGGTGATCACGGCTTTCTTTGTGACGCTTCTCCTCGGCGCGGCGATGCCCACCGTTGGGGAGTGCTCGAGGCTTCAACACTGGCGTCTTCTGCGGATCGTCAACCTGGCTTCGGCTTTTGTTGTCCTTCGAGAGCGGGCTGCGACTGATCGAGGTCAGGTGGGATGACAGGCCTCCGTCCGTGTACATGCCCGAGTGGGCGGAAGCGCACTGCGAGCCAAGCACGGATGGCGCGTTGGTGATCTGCACGCGCCACGTCTGGATCCTATTGATCGCCTCGGGCTCGGACTCGTTGGCGAACATCGAGGTGGCAGCGCTCGAGGCATGTGCGTGCACCTTTCCGAACGTCTCGTGCCTCGGGAATCCGGGCGAGGCGTCGGGACGCCAGCCACACTGCGCCTCGCGACTGCTGTCGGCAAGCCGAGTGTTGTCCGAGGAAAAGTCGGACCGAGGCTTGCGTCGGCGAGCGGACGATGAGACGAGGCTCTCGAGCTCGTCGGCGAGTCGGTGCGCGTCCACTTGGTGGTTGGCGCGGTATGCTCGAGGCTTGTCGGCGTTGGTGCCGTCGCCATGCGTGTGGATGTGAGCTGCTGCACGTGCAAATTGATCGACTCGGTCCTTGTGTTGGAATATGCCGAGACCTAACGCTGAAGCCGGAAGAGGGTGTGGGTTGAAGCTGTCCACTTTGCCAAAGCGAGCGACAGGAGCATGCACCGGCGTCGGCGGGAGTGGACGGCTGACCGATCGGACCGCAGGCGGAACAGCTGGACGCGATACACCCATATGCGCAAAGTCAGGTCGACCCTTGCCAAGCGCATCCTCGATACCGTTGACATGCCTTTTCTTTGGGCTCATCGCCACCGGTGGGACCGAAATCGGCGTCGGGGGTCGGGGCAGTTGCGGAAGAGGCGGCAGTGGATGCAGAGTTGAGGTGCTGCTGCCTTCAGGGTCAAGACGCTCTCGGATCGCCTCGAGAACCGCAACCGCCTCGCGTTGGCTGACTTGAGCTGCTACATCAGATGCCTCTAGCTGAGGATTACGAGCTTGATGACCCGCTGGGACTTCGTTGACAACCTGCGTGGGTGAAGTCTGTACAGTGTCTTCGCTATCCGACGTATCGATAGGAAGCTGAACAGCCGCAGACTCGGCCTGCTCCTTGGGGCTGGAGAGGAACCGAGCCACGGCTTTGATTTTGGCTCTGACACCTCGAAAGCGTTTATTGGGCTGTGCCGCAAAGGCGTCCTGATCGACGCTGGATCGAAGGCTACCAGCTGTGTCGGGAATGATGGTGAGAGGGTGCCAGTGCACATGCTTGGCATCGCGAACAACGTCGCTGTCCGATATCGTCGTAGAGAGGCTCGGCGTGTCGGGGCGACTGACAACGCTGCCATCATCCGGAGAGCCGTACATGACGATAGAGAGGGAGCCACGGGTACGGAAAGGCTGACTCTAAGTAAGAGGGGATCCTACGATTCGCAACAGCTCCTTTTAAGCAACAGAGCCAGACAGCAATGACGGGCTTTCAATGACCTCGTACAACAGGCACAAGCACACAGCGGACTTTGTCAGGGTATATTCGATGTGCGGAACAAGAGGGAGAATGTCTGTCGACATGGGTGGGTACTAGATTAAGCTCGCCTCCGTGGCGGTACGGAGGAGAGGTGTGGTATAGATGATGCGGTGACCGTCCAGGTCGCACAGATGCAGTTCCTGTGCGTCCCATGGCGTCTGCTGGATCCCGCCGAGAAGCTTTGCACCGTCGGACAAATGCGCGACGCCGTACGCGTCGTGTGCGGCTTTGGCCTGGTCGAGCCTCCACTCGTTGAGCTTTGCGGTGAGAAGCGAGTGCATCGCCTCCAGGTTGCCACTGCACTCTACCAGCACAGTCGCGCCCGAGGGTGCAGAGGCTGCGGAGCGCAAAGGCAGACTCGTGGCGGAAAGCTTGAGCGGGCCAGGCTCCGTGCCAGAGTGGCTCAGAGATTCGGGTGGCAGCCACGACTGGGTCTTCTCAGGCTCCTCTTCTGGCGTGGGCGGGAGCACTGCGTGTCCGCTTCCGAGCGGATCGATCCTGGCGCCATTCTGAGCCGTGGAAATCAAGCTCAGGCGCGAGAAGTTGCTCACCGCGGTCGGCGGCGGTGCATGGCGAAGGCTGCGCAGGCACACGGTTGCTGCTGAAGAGCCCATGACCGCTTGCACGTCCTCCGAATGCGAAAGGCAGGAGAAGCCCAAGACGCGGGTATAGAAGGCCATGGAGCTGGCAAGGTCCTTGACTGGCAGCAGCGTCATGCCCTTGAAAGAGGAGGGTGCAGGGCCCACACCTGAACGCTTGCTCTCTTCGATGGGGGAGATGGGCAGATCATCGGAAAGCTTGCTGCAAAGTGAGAGCGGAGGCGAGAGGAGGGTGATGTCTTGAGCAAGAATGAGCGAGTGCATGGCAAAGTGCATGCGCGACTTGCGCTGCGCCTCTCTGCGCTCTGCGGACATGCCGGTGCTCCTGCGCCGAGCCAATTCGCTGTTGGGGTCGAGTCCGGTGAAGATGCGGATGCGCTCTGCAAGTTCGTCTTCCGAATCGGCGTCGTCCTTCTTGGCCGGCTGGGAGCTGAAGCGGCCAGCCTTTGCGAGGAAGCGCTCGGCTTCCGCTCGGTTGTGGAACTGCTGCAGCAAAGGTCCAGGAAACTGCGCCGGGGTGGGAAATAACAGAATCAAGGTTAGGGTGCCACTCTGCGGATGAAAGCTTTGTGATTGTTGAAAGGAAAGGAGCGAGCACTTACGTTTCGAATTTGGCGCTGAGCTTCTTCCTTTGTCGTGTAGATGCCCTTCTTCCATCCGCGTCCGACAGCATAGAACAAAGAATCGACGGATTCGGTGCCAGCAGGGTCCACAACGACGTCATATCGGGGAGGTTGGTCCACGTCCGAGTCGTCGGCGGACTGAGGTTGGCGCACAACGATGCGCTCTGACACGATGGTGCTGAAGCGAGATTGGGACGCGCTGCTGTTGATAGCGAATGGCGACTGGGGCCGAGCAAGTGGAGCGACGACCTTGGGCGGCGACGATGAGACGCGTGCAGAGTTGTTCGAGGAGCATCGAGCGCGCACGGTGGATTGAATCCGCGGCGCTGGCAGAGCCTCGTGGACAATGGGAACGAAGAGCGGCTGCTCGTCTGCATGCGGGCTGCCGAGCTTGTTCAGTCGACGTGGGCTGCGGCTTGTCGAACTTTGTCCGAACTCGTGGCCAGCGTGTGCCTCTGCCGTGGCGGGTCGCTCGATTGCGTGGGAGTGTGGCATCCGACTCTTTCGGTTTCCCCGATAGCTGGCGGAGCGGACATGGTTGATGCTCGAATAGCCAAGGCCGTAGTCGGCAGGCCCCGAGAACGAGGTCGGCTCTTCCGCCGTGGTCGTATTGTTGGGGGTCGAGTTGGGGCGCGAGGATGCTGCCAGTTCGACGGAGCGACGCTTGGGCCGCAGCGTGAGCTTTCCGAACAGGATCGAGTTGCGCTCTCCCATGCTGTCGGATGGTCCGATTGTTTCGGCGCGACTTCGTATAGTCACTGTGACTTTAGGGTAGGGATATGCGACGCCTCTCCTGAGCGGCACCGGACGGTGATGGGTCGGAGGAGCCGTCCGTGGAGCACAGTGCCGTGGCAACTTCGAAAGGTCGGCCTTGAAGTTGGAGGTGCGTCTGCAATTGGCAAGGTCTGGTGGGCTGTAGAGAAAGAAGCTGGGCACGAAGCGTCTGCATCGTGTGGGTTCTATATACACAGGCCACCCTTGTCCAGGGCTGGATTCAGGGCCGCCACTGCAGTCACCGCACGGTCGGAGCGAGTCCACTCGACAGACCTACGGCGACACCCGAGGGGCACAATGGCCGGCTTCGGAAGAGCGACACCCACGAGCGGCTGCCCTGAGCCCGAGCTTGCCCTGAGACAGGCAAACAACGCTGGGCAACCGGAGGCGAATGAGCCCAAGCCAGCACCACCAGCTTAGGCCTCGGCTGCAGAGCCAGCTGCTCCAATGACTTATGCAGGCCTAAAGTGGGAGAGAATTTAGAGTCTTGTACGAGTGTGCGGCGCACGCAGGTTTCTGCAGTTCTGCATGCAAGCGAAAAAGAAGCAGCGTTGAGGCGCAGCGAGGGTCCCGCGCATTTGTCGGAGAGGTCGACCAGATTGGGTCTCGCGACGCTTGTCTTGGCATAGAAGGTCGATGGATCCCCGCGCTCCTGCGCCTGCCCACTCTGCGAAAATCAATCCATGCACTCTTTCAAGGTCCGGCGAGAGACAGAGGGTGGCGGTTCCGCGCCTCCTCACCGCGGAATAACCGGTGTGGCCTTGTCGTCTTCCGCTTCATTGCCCCGCAGCCCTCTTCATTGGCTCGTAAGCAAAGATCAGACACACCGTCCCGAGCGACCGAGAGCACCGTTCGGCATGGATGACGAGGAGAGCTGTAGCTGAAGCAGGGGTGACATCAGCCCAAAGATTGGTGGCTCGGACCGACTTGCTTGGTGCGGTGCGATTCCGAGGCCAACGTGGGGGGCTGGTAGGAAAACGTGCGCCTGCCGGTCTGAAGGCGTCACCAGCAGCAGCAGCACCAGCAGAACCAGCAGCACCAGCAGCAGCGGCTGAAGCAGGGCAGCGCGATTCCGCCGCTTCTCAGACATTTAGCAATTTCAATTGGGCGGTCGCCATGGGGCCAGCCCCGTTCCGCCGGTCTCAAATCCCGTCATCCGACGCTAGCTCAGCCTCTTGCGACCTCGGCCTTTCACCGCCTTTTCCGCTCACCGGCACCCCTTCTCCCTGCACGATGCACTGATGAGAGGCGCTGCGAGAAGGGCAAATCTTTTTGGCAAATGGCTACGGAACAATCGCTGGTCGCATCGGTCCTGGGAGGGAGGATACAGTCGCAGCCATCTAAAGCTCTTGCGAAACGGGGTGCGCACGTTGCTGCCTGGAGCAGGGTGACGGCAACTCGACTGCTGTAAACCGAGATTCGGCATCCTCCGTCTTTTCTTTCTCGGAGCGCGGACGGTCGGAGCGAAGCTACGACCAGGCTTGTCCAGTCGTTGCATCATGCCGCGACTTCCACATGCTATTTTGTCGGCCGAGACTCGAGTCAAGCCTGCCTGTCCAACCTAACATCTCAGAAGAAATTTCGCTCGGCGAAAAGGAGGACACCGCAGCTGAAACACACACACACACACACACACACACACACACACACACACACACACACACACACACACACACACACGAGAACGCGTGGCTCAAGATAGCAACAAAAACACGCCCGGTTCGTCTTGGCCTGCAATGCTTGCATGTCTGCTGGCCGATCGTGCTCTGCTGCTACCCATACAGTCCATCAGCGGTACTGATCGATCGCTGCAGCGGCCTGTATTGATAGTCCTCGGAACATTGATGACCGCGGCCAAGTCAGGATGATGGGCGTGAGAGCAGCATCATGAAGGAGCTGCAAGCTGAAAATCAAGAGGGCCGGTTTTTCTGCACTGCAAAAGCAGAGCTGCAGCTCGGCATCCACACGAGTCGACAACACCCGCTCATGAGTGTCAAAGTGCCTCGGTGAAGGTGGATGCCGCCGTAAGATGAATCCGCTCACGCCGTTGTTTCTCCACCGTTTGCTCCTCCATCCATCCATCCATTCATCTTGCCGGCTCACACTCGCTCGTCTCCGTTCGCTCTCGACTCTTTCCCCTCTCTTCTTCCCCTTTTGTTTCGCTGCACGCACAGATCGCGAGGCTTCAAAGCGAGCGACAAAGGTACTTGGCCCATCCAAGTCGAGCCTCTATCGGCGCATCTCCACTCTCACTCGTTCCGCCCTTTGTTCTCGCTCGGATCTCTACCACCTAGCTTCGCGTCCACTTGACTCTTTGCTCCCCCCGATCCACTCGTTTCATCGGCGTCCGGACCTTCACTCTCCGACCATCACACATTTCCCATCTCGAATTGCTTGCGACCTCCTTTCACAGGCCATGCATCCTTGAGCCATTCGGCACCTCCATCTTTCGAGACCTACGGCATTGCATCGCGACCTGATCATATCGACAGCTGGCTCGTCGTGCAGATCTGCGCTCTCCCCTCTTTCACCCTCAACAGCATCTCGTTTCTGCATCACCGGTTGCTGGCTCAACTCGGTGAATCCTCAACAAGTCGTCCCACCGCACCGTCTCGCCATCTGTATTCGACCCGGTTCCTGTCTTTTCCTTTGCACCTCTACAGCACTCAACTGCCAGCCCTATCTCTCACCCGCGTAGGCTAGGCCGCCGCCCACCGATCCCAGCCTCCCTTCATCACAACTTCTAGCAGTGGCCACCATGTGTTGCGGAAACGCGAGCTGGAAGCGCGAAGAGGTGCCGGATCACAAGTTCGACTTCATCGACGTTCGTGACTTTCGCAACAATGGCTGCTTTCAGCAGCTCAAATACGCCTTCCTCTTCATCATGGTCGTCAAGTCGTTCGCAGTATACGTCGCCGACATCTATACGGCCGTGACCCTGCTCGCCTTTGGCCACTTTAGCGGTAGCCTGTACGACAAGGTGCAGAACGATCCTCAGAACAACTTCCGCGTGCCCATCTCGTACGGCCGCTGGATCTTTACCGGCTGCATCATCTTCTCCTTCCTGCTGCTCGCATACGAGGCGCACAAGTCGAGGGCCATCGTCAAGAGCCGCGACATCAGCTACGCATACACCAACGTCATGGCCAACAACTACTACTCGCTACGCAGCTACAACCACTTTTGCTTCTTCGACCACATCAACGACAGCAAAAAGAAGAAGGACGAGCTGGCCTTCTTCATCTTCTTCACCTTCAAGGGCTGGAAGCGTCTGCTCGTCGCCGACGGTCCGCGTCAGGTCATCAACTTCTTCACCCTGTACGGACTCGGCTCGTTTGCCAACTGGAGCACGAATCCGTACGACTACTACGAAGGCAATATCTTCACCGGCCTCATGATCCTCTCGATGCTCTTCACCGTCGCCGTGTTTGCCGGTTCGCTCATCCTGCTCATCATCGCCGCCATCGCCTACATCCCGCTGCTCTGCTACATCAAGGGCAACCTCAAGGAGTACTGCTGCCACAAGGTGGACAAGCGCGTCACCGAGCTCGTACAGCGCAAGAAGAAGCAGCGCCTCGCCAAGGTGGCCGAGATCGCTCGCAAGGAGGCGGCTGGCGACTTTTCGCATCTGATGAACAAGAAGGGCGAGATGGTAGGCACTGCCATCCCGCAGCCCACCTTGCCGACCGTCGATGTGGATCTGCTCAATGACGAAAAGCCAGGCAAGACGGGCGGGCTGCAGCGAAATACCAGCGTCGGAAGCTCGACGGCAGTGCACGGCAATGGTGGCGGCTACTACGGCAAAGGAGTGCCAGGCTACCAGTCTCCCGCTTTCGGTCCATCGCACTTCTATGGCGTCAACGCGCCTTCCACGCACAGTCTCGGATACGACAAGCCCGAGTATGCGAGCACCGCCAATCTGGTCTCCAATGCGGGACCAGCGGGAGGAGACTATGGCCGCATGCCGCACGACAACTTTGAAGCTATGGCGGATCGCATGGGGCCGATCGGAACGAGCCCGATGCTGTTCGCTCAGCGCGTCGGCGGTGCGCCCGGCCGTATCTCACCAGTGCCACCCACGGGTCCCGCAGGCGACTTTTACAACATGCACGCCACGGGGCAGCGTTCGCTGCTAGATGTCGGCAATCGCGCCGTTCCTGGACAGGCGTACGCATCCGAAGCGGGGCTCGGACGACAAAGCCCATATCCGCCATCCGGACACGATGGGTACGGCAATGCAGGCGAATCGCCGTACAATGCGCGAGGGCTCGACTATCCTCCGCCTCCCAACACCCACGGCGTGGACGGTCTCGACTATCCTCCCCCACCGCCACCCGATGTGTCTTCCTACGTCCCATATGGGGGTCACGGACACGGCGATATGCATGCTCCCGCTGTCGAGGTGTCGGTGGCATCGTCGAGCACGGCGCACGAGGACAACAACGGCCACCTCGCCGTGGGTCAAGGCACGGATGGATTCGGTGGCGAGCTGCATCCGGATCGATACAGCCACCTCAACGGAGGCTCGCGGTCGGGAGCCAACTCGTCTGCGCACAGTCCGAGCACCAGCGTGGGCGGTCTGGACGACGTGTACGACGCCTACCTCAACTCGAACACGCACTCGCCCGCCATCACGCCCGAGCAGCGCCACAGCTACATGATGAGCGACTATCCGGCAAACGGCTACGGCAACCCGCACCAACCCGAGTATCAGTACTACGAACCGCAGCATGGCGATGGTGGATCCCCTCATGGCTACAGCGGCGCTCAACAGGGCTACCATGGCTATGCTGAATCGTGGTCGCAACAAGCAAGCGGGCCTGCGCAAGAGGCGGCGCAGTATCATCAGCACGACCCTTACCACCACGGCGCCGGACAAGGCTACCAGCGTTGAACTGTTAGCAGCTCGTCCGTTCTTTCTCGCACTCGATCCGGATAGAGGTGGCGAAGCAGTTCAGCAACGCTCGCCACCAGTTTCTTGCACATACCAGCATTCCGTGTTCCTCGCATTTTGCAATCCATTCGACTCGTGGACCTTGCCTCTATCGCTCAAATGCTGCTTGGACGTGTGTGTCCTCAACAGTGAATGTCCGGCACGGCTCAACCACCATCTGCTCGACTGGGAGACTCGAGCAAGTGAATTGTTTTTCGGCCGATAAGAAGGTGGATCTCGATGTTAGCTCGGACGGCAAAGGAGCGAGCTAACGATTGTGTGCGATTCCTGCCGGCAATGGCGGGTCGCTTTCACAGCGCTCTCTGTACGCTCTGTTGCTCACCCTCCGAAGCGATCGCAACATGCAAGCACGTGCCATCCCACGAGACGATGCTTGCAACCTGTGCATATCCTTTCGAGCATTTCCATTTCATCCTCGAAATCATGATGGCTGGCTTAGATGACGAGCGTCGAAAGAGAGGAAATCGTGCCTTGGTGGGGCTCGCTCGCCGGTAACCGCTTTTCGAGAATACCCGGACAGGTGGAGAGACGGGGCGCCGCACGAAATGGACCTGGGGAAACACGCGCCAGCAGCCAGGCGCAGCCCAGGCAAAGTGCGAGTTGAGTGACAATTCACGCCAAAACGAAAAAAGGGCAGCATCGGAAGGGCTCCACACACAGGCCAACCGCCCGAGCGCCTCGTTGACCGCTGGATCTCATGCATGTTCAAGCGTGCAGCTGGTGGTGATTCACCCCAGCACCGGCTACGGCTTGGACTGGCCCCAGTTAACCGGCTGGCGCTTTGAGGCAGAGTCGGCTCTGCGTAACGCAGTCTCGTCCAGTCCGGGTTTGCCGTGGCCCCTCCGGTACAAACGGACGCGAGCGGATTTGCTGCCGATGCATCCAGCACCGACCGACTGGCTCTTGGCCCAGTGTCCCGCCAGGAATCGCCTTTGCCGGAATCTTCGCGCGCCTACTGACGCAACGCATAGTCCCCGCCGAAGCCAGCCTTGGTGTCACCACTGACATCTTATCGTCCATCTTCCCTTCCCACCTCTTCCCACCCCTGCCAGCCATTCCACCACAGCGGCCCCCTTCACGAGCGCTTCGGAGCCCAAGACAAAGACCGTGAACGTCGCAGCCCAGGCCGACGTCGCTTCTGTTTCGAATTCACTGCACGACCACCATCGTTGGACGAAACCGCACAGCTTCGTCTTCGCTCGACACTCTTCCGTTGCTCAAGGGCATCAAAGCGTCTCTATTGGCATTCGCATCTGGACATTACTGCGGACTCATTCCTGACCATTCACCACCCCGCCTCGAGGATCCTAGCCGCACGCAACTAAGCTCGCACGGCTCACCGACCCTTTCTCCCCTCATACTTTGCCAGCAACTCGCCCACTACACCACATAGACACAATGGCTGAAGCACCGCTCACGCCGTTCGGACAGGCGCTCGCCGGCGCACTCGGCGGTGTCTTCTCCAATGCAGTCATCTACCCGCTCGACACGGTCAAGACGCGCATCCAGGCCGGCCAGAGCTCTGCGGTGACCGCAGGCAAGGAGGTCCGCGACCCCAAGGACCCGACCAAGACCATCGTCACCGTGCCCAAGAATGCCGGCATGATCAAGGGCATCTTGCACATCATCCACAGCAAGGAGGGTGCGATGGGCCTGTACAAGGGCTTTGCTGCCAGCATGGTCAACACCTTCACCACCGGCTTTGCCTACTTTTACTGGTACTCGACCGTACGAACGCTCTACCAGAACCGTCTGGCCAAGCGAAGTGCCAATGGCGTGGCGATCATGAGCACGGCTGCCGAGCTTGTGCTCGGTGCCATCGCCGGTGCGCTCGCGCAGATCTTCACCATCCCCGTCGCTGTGATTGCGACGAGGCAGCAGCTCGCCACCTCCGAGACCGCCAAGGACGGCAAGCCCGTCGACGAAAGCTTCACGGGTGTCGCCAAGGACATTCTCAAGGAGGACGGTATCACGGGCCTCTGGCGCGGCCTCAAGCCTTCGCTCGTGCTCACCGTCAACCCGGCCATCACCTACGGCGTCTTCGAGCGCGTCAAGACCATCATCCTCGCCACCTCGGTGGACGGCAAGATGACGCCGGGCAAGTCGTTCCTCGTGGGTGCGCTCTCCAAGACGCTCGCCACCGTCGTCACCTTCCCCTACATCCTCAGCAAGATCCGCCTGCAGGCCAAGAACACGCGCTACACGAGCGCCATCGACTGCCTCACCCAGATCGCCAAGGAGCAGGGCATCAGCGGCTGGTACCAAGGCATGCAGGCACAGATCACCAAGGCGGTGCTTGCACAGGCGCTCCTCTTCTACTTCCGCGACTACTTTGAGGTCTGGACCCGCCAGATCCTCAAGGTCGCCAAGAAGCCCGTCAAGTAGAATGTGCGATAGAGGCGTACGGAACGAGTGTGGCCGTAGGCTCCATCGATCCTTTTCCTCCCTCTTTTCTCCCTCAGTCGCTTCATCATTTCTGCGTGTATCCGATTCCCATGCGCATGTGCTCTCTCGTCCCTCTAGATTGTCAACAAGGATTCGTCATGACTCTGACGTGCTGGTCTGGTGTCGTTGCGCTGAATGAAGAAACATGCTTAGAATGGGGAGGGGCCTGTCTTGAAGTGTCTGTGACCAAGTGTCTGTCCTTGACGAGCCATGGCTGGGCGTCACGACCATGTTCTGGCTTGAATGATGGTGGGATGGCGGAAGCGGACGCTCGGTGCCGCGTTGTTAGAGCGTCAACCAGATCTCGCACGGGAGGCTGACGGCGGCAACGGCCAGCGGCTGTCAAGAGGCGGTCTCCGAGTCCCGGTGAAGGGTCCACACTTTCCTCAGAATTTTTTTCTTTTCGAGCAGATAGCGCCGCGAAGTGGGTTCAGCCGCAGGGTGAGGAGGAGTGAAGTTCCTTTTTTTTGAGAAAATTTTGGGATTCGCCGCGCCGCCGCCCAGCTGCAGTTGTGCCCTTTTTTGCCTCCCTCGCTGTGCTGAGGGCCAACCTCGAGTGGCTGCAACTTTGGCTGGCTTGGCTTCTCGCAACCTGCTCCTCTTCTCTCCTTGCCAGCCATCCACCCACTCCTACTTCTGAACACTACGGAGTTGGACAGACAAGATCGGTACGAAGCATCAAGGAGCTCGTTACCTCACTGCCGACCGTTTGGCTCACCACAAGCCACGCTCGACTATCCAAAGTCGAACCTCAAATAAGCAGCTAGGTCCGCAGCAGAATCAGTCTTCTGCACCTCCCTTGCGACCTTCTCTTTCAGCCTGCTACCTCGCAGCGCCCGACTCGCATCGACAATCTCTGTCTCGCTCCCAGTCCTGACTCACAAAGATGGCGACGATCAAAACCCCCATCGCGCCGGTTCCGACCGCTAGCGACTTCCTGGACATTGTCCTCTCCAAGACCCAGCGAAAGACGCCCACGGTCGTGCATCCAGGATGGAAGATCACGCGTATCCGCTCGTTCTACATGCGTAAGGTCATGTTCACCAAGGATGCGTTTGCCGAGAAGCTCGACGCCATTCTCAAGGAGTTCCCTATCATGGACAACCTCCACCCCTTTGTCTCGTCGCTGCTCAATGTGCTGTACGACAAGAACCACTACAAACTTGCGCTCGGTCAGCTCAACACCGCCAAGCACCTCATCGAGCAGGTGTCCAAGGACTACATCCGCCTCATCAAGTTCGGCGACTCGCTCTACCGATGCAAGCAGCTCAAGCGCGCTGCGCTCGGTCGCATGGCCACCATCATGAAGCGCCAGAAGGACCCGCTGGCCTACCTCGAGCAGGTGCGCCAGCACATGTCGCGTCTGCCGCCCATCGACCCTAGCACACGCACGCTGCTCATCTGCGGATACCCTAACGTGGGCAAGTCGAGCTTCATCAACAAGGTGACGCGCTCCGACGTCGACGTCAAGCCGTACGCCTTCACAACAAAGTCGCTCTTCGTGGGTCACATGGACTACAAGTACCTCCGATGGCAGGTCATCGACACGCCCGGTATCCTCGACCACCCGCTCGAGGAGATGAACACGATCGAGATGCAGTCCATCACGGCGCTCGCCCATCTTCGCGCTGCCGTTCTCTACTTTATGGACCTCTCGGAACAGTGCGGCTACACGGTCGAGGCACAGGTGCAGCTGTTCAACAGCATTAAGCCTCTGTTCGCCAACAAGCCGTGCATCCTGGCTATCAACAAGACCGACGCCAAGAGGCTGGCGGACCTCGAGCCGGAGCGCGCGGCGCTGGTGCAGAGCATCATCGACGAGTCCGAGGGCAAGGTACAGCTCACGGAGCTCAGCACATATACCGACGAGGGTGTCATGGAGACGCGCAACCTGGCGTGTGACGTGCTGCTGGCGTCGCGTGTCGAGTCCAAGATGAAGGGCAGCAAGATCAACGCCGTGCTCAACCGCCTGCACGTGGCGCAGCCCAAGTCGCGTGACGACGTGGAGCGTACGGCGTACATTCCCGAGGCGATCGCCAACGGCTCGATCAAGAAGTACGATGCCAAGGACCCCGAGCGCCGCAAGACGCTGCGCGACGAGCAGGAGGAGAACGGCGGCGCGGGCGTGTTCAACATCGACATCAAGCGCGACTACATGCTCGCCAACGACGACTGGAAGTACGACCACATTCCGGAGATCTACGAGGGCAAGAACATCGCCGACTTTGTGGACCCGGACATCCTGGACAAGCTGGATGCGCTGGAGCGCGAGGAGGAGAAGCTCGAGGCCGAGGGCTTTTACGCCGAGAGCGACGACGAGGGATCCATGGTCGACGAAGAGGAGGAAGCGATCCGGAGTGCGGCGGCGGCGATCCGCGAGCGCCAGCACAAGGCCAAGCTGGCGGCGCAGGACCGCAGCATGATCAAGAACCAGGCGCGCGTGCCGCGCAAGTTCCAGGAGCGCACGCTTTCGCAGATGGCCGAGCGCATGCGCGAGATTGGCGTGGACCCGAGCAGCGTCACTGCGCGCGCCGAGATGCTGGCCAAGGCCAAGGGCCTGACGGGCAAGCGCAAGCGCTCCGGTGCTGGCGACGACGACGAGGAGATGGACGAGGACGACGAGGAGGCGTCGTGGGAGGACGACGAGGAGGACGAGGAGATGGACACCGAGGAGGCCGACACGAGTGCCTCGAGGAAGGCGCGCAAGAGCAATGTCGGCGGCAGGCTGCTGTCGTCCACCACGGCTCCTGTCAACCGATCGGGTGGCCACGTGAGTGCGCGTGCCGGCCCCGCGCGTGTCTCGGCGAGCGACCGCCAGCTGGCGGGTCTCAAGGACTCGGAGCAGCTCGAAAAGGCGAGGAAGCTGCGCGAGCTCGCGCTGCGTCCCGGCAACTGGCACGCCAAGGCAGGCGAGTCGGACCGTGCGATCAAGGAGAAGAAGCCCAAGTGGCTCTTTGCCGGCAAGCGTGGCAAGGGTACCTCCAGATCGCGCTGAACTGCGTCTGCGCGTTGTCTTGTTTCTGTTCCTCATCATCTGTAGTATTCGTTCAATCATGCGTTCTTTCAGCAATCGTGCGGTGAACAGCGTGTGAGGGCGCCAGCGTTGGATCGGTCGGGTTGAGATTCGGGGGCTTGTGGAGAAGGCGTTCGGATTTTTTTCTTTCGGGGCGAGACAGCGGCAGATGTATGCAGGGTTCTCCAAGGCTGTGTGGCGAAGTGCAAGACCACGCGGAAAGCCCAAAGATGGCAGTGCTTAAAAATACGCCGAAGGCCGCTTCGGCCTTGCGAGAGCAAATGCTGTCATACGCCGTTTGCTCCTCCTTCGCCGGCGCAAAGGCGAAACGGCGGAGGTGGGCGTAGGGATGCAAGTGTCGAGGTTTTATTCGCCGATGAGGCTGGCAATGGAGTCCCTGCCACCCTGGCTGTGTGGCTGCGCAGTTGTTGCCGCATGTCCCGCAGGTGCCGCAGGTGCAGATGAAGCTCAGGGCCCCACCTCTTTGCATCCCCACACGAGCTTGTCCTCCTGGCTCAAAGGTTCTTTGATACCACGATCACGACGACTCTGACCTGGTCGAGGATACAAGGATGTCGGTGCTGCACGAAACGACGCGCATGGAGTCGAGAGCATCCAGTTCGGCAGGCAGTCGAGCAATGTCACCCGAGACTCCTCCGCAGATCGATCTGGGCTTCGACCCGTCGCTTACGAAGGGCTTCAGCGGCCTGTTTCCGTGGGTTCAGCAGCCGACGGCTTCAGAGCGACCAGAGGCGATCGAGTCCGAGACGGCTGGCCACGAACATAGCGATTTGGCCGCATTCGATCGCAGAACATCAGTGCAGCTCACTGGTGCGCAGTTGCAGACGCTGGCACCCAATGCACATGCAGAAGCACATAGTATGGCACAGAACGAGGCAGCTCCACCTCAGGACGCCAGACACATCCTCGCATTACCGAAGCAAGACGATGCACAGTCGATTCCGTCTGTTAGCCCTATTGCTGGTTCAGTCGAGCAAAACCTCAACGTTATGAGCTCCGCCATGGCGTATACGACGAGCCCAGCTAGTGGCCATACAGCCTCTCATGCCCCAAGCGATCAGCACCAACCCAGCTACCCGGCGGTACATACGAGCACTTCCACAGCACAAAGTCGGCAGTCACACAACCTCGCCCAGCAGGGTGACCTTGGTCCATCACTGTCGCGCGATGACCATGCCCGTCGATCCTGGGCCAGCAGCTCTCAACCCCAACCGAGCATTCCTGTGCACACACCAGAGACCCCAGCAGAGCATCTACAACCTTCCACATTCGCGACATACGACTTGTTTGAGGACGACAAGCTGCCCGGCTTCCGCGTGTCGGGAAGCGGATCCGCACGCTACGGTGTGCGTGTTCCGCGCAAGGTGGCCGGTTGGAAAGCGGTGTTGACGGACCTCGCGCCCAGCAGCCAAGACGTCACCAAAAAAGACAGACGGGAGAGCAAGCTGGGCCGACAGGGCTGGGAGGTGCGCCAAGAAGCCATGAAGAACAGCTACGATTTCAGGCGCGGCTCGGGTATCCTCGCCACCATGCACGCGGGGCATCGGCTGTTCAAGCACGACTGGCACCTCATTCTCAAGGACGGATCGCGCTTCGTGTGGAAGATGGACAAGCATGCGCTGGCGCTCTTGCGCTGCGTGGGCGAGAGCGAAGTACAGGTGGGCGAGTTCAGAAAGGCGGTTCCGACCACCTCGAGGGCTTACGGCATCAGCATCGAGGTGGATCCGACGACACGGATTGGCTCGTTTGCCTACGACAGCTCAGACGAGGAGGACATCTTTGACGCGGGTCTGGCGTTGGCTAGTCTGGTGGCGGTGTTTGCGGCGCGTGGGGGCTATGCGCATGTATCAGCGGCCTTCGAAGCGTCCTCGGACCCCATGCGCGATTGGCTCGAACAGAAGCGCCAAGCACGCCCGGACCGCGAAGAGGAGATGCTCGCCATGCCGCTACCTGGCTTTGTTCGAGACGCCGAATCGGTGCTGTCCGACACCACGGACGAGGACGCCGACTCGGTCACCAGCGACGCGCTCCCTCGACGACGAGCTGGGGCGGCACCTACACAAGTGCCAAGGGACATGGTCTATGACGATACAAGAGCCAGCGGCCCGGAGCCCCGCACGCAAAGCAAAGGCGCCAAGCGCCTCTCGAAGCTCTTTGGTCTCGGCAGCGGCCCAGCTAGGCGCCAGAGCGAAGACAGCGCAGCCACCACTGCAGATCGCAAAGTCAAGGAGAAGGAGAAAGCAGCCATGACAGAGTCGCAACGCATCGCACGCCAGTACCGCACACGCAGCTTCTTTGCTGGACGTTGAATGGACACTCTTTTTCTCTCTCAACTTGTAGCTCAGCATGTGTGCGTCTGTGAGGATTTTGTGAAATCACGACTGAGTGTTCGATGCGCCTGTCAAAGAGGGCAGCCAGCAGGCTATTCAATCGGCCCAGCGCGCTCCTCGCAGTGACAGCGGGAGAGGGGAAGCGGCGCCAAGGCTAGAAGGTGGCCGTGGCAACTTGACCGGCTATTTCGCGTGCCCCTGCAAATAGCCCCACCGATGAGTCCGGAACCAACCCATTTCGTCTCAAGACCTGTCCGTGACGATGAGATGACACGGCTGAAAACGTACGATCGCCGTGATCCAATGCGACGGTATGGCCGAACATCCCCCCGAGCTTCGATGAGGGCAGAGGTGTTCGACTGTGCAGTCAAGGAGCGACGGAGCATTCTCGGTCAAAACCCGAGAAATCGAGCTGCTCCGCTCCGCCTATTATTGTGACGCGAAGACAGGAAACTTGCGCGATAACGCTGCTGCAGTCACTCTGCGCAGAGTCAGGCTCTGCTTTTTTCCTCTCTCTCTGACTCACATCCGAAGAATTTCCCACCGAGCCCCACGCGCGCCACGCCCGCCGGATTCCTGAAGGGCAGAGGAAATTTGCACTTTCGCGGGAAGGAAAGAGTTGAGCCGTGCATGTGCCGAGCGCTCGTCCGCTGCGTTGGCCTCGTTGGTCGGATGACCCTGCGCGGATGCACGCCAACCAGCTTCGTATCTCGAGCACCGCACCTGCCCGGCTCCTCATTGGAAGCGCCCACTTGTCGCCCTTCCCCCCTTTCGCCCGTCACCATAAATTGCGACCAGATCCCCAGATCTGCATCTCCCCCCCCAACCATCATCCCCTGCACTTTCCCGTTCCCTGTCCCGGTTTCCTTTCGTCCGTCGTTCCCCCTCATCACACACACACACATACTCACAAAAATGGCTTCCGTACCTCAGGCGCCCCAGATGGGCCTCTTCTCGTTGCCGCCCATCAAGAACGAGCCCATGCGCAACTATGAGCCCAAGAGCGAGGACCGCATCAAGCTCCAGCAGGCCGTCGACGAGATGATCGCCGCCGGTCCCTTCGAGGTGCCCGTCGTGATCAACGGCGAAAAGATCAAGACCGGCAAGGTCAGCAAGCAGCCCAACCCGTCCAACCACTCGCAGATCCTCTGCAACTACCACGAGGCCGACGAGGCGCTCGTCCAAAAGGCCATCGAGGGCTCCCTCAAGGCCAAGACCGCTTGGGAGAACATGCCCTGGAACGACCGTGCCGCCATCTTCCTCAAGGCGGCCGACCTCATCGCATCCAAGTACCGATACAAGGTGCTCGCCGCTACCATGCTCGGCCAGGGCAAGAACGTCTGGCAGGCAGAGATCGACGCCGCCGCAGAGATCTGCGACTTCTTCCGCTTCAGCGCAAAGTACATCCAGGAGCTCTACTCGACCCAGCCGCCCGAGTGCTCGGCCAACACCTGGAACCGCACCGAGTACCGCCCGCTCGAGGGCTTTGTGCTCGCCGTCTCGCCCTTCAACTTCCTCGCCATCGCCGCCGGTAACCTCATCTGCGCGCCCGCCATGGTCGGCAACGTCGTCGTCTGGAAGCCCTCGCCCATGTCGATCTACTCGAACTACGTCGCCTACGAGATCCTCCGCGAGGCCGGTCTTCCCGACGGCGTCATCCAGTTCGTCCCCGGCCCCGCCGAGGAGATCGTCGGCGCCGCCATCAACCACCGCGAGTTCGCCGGCCTCCACTTCACCGGCTCCACCCACGTCTTCCGCCAGCTCTGGAAGCAGATCGGCAACAACCTCGACAAGTACCGCGGCTACCCGCGCATCGTCGGCGAGACGGGCGGCAAGAACTTCCACATGGTGCACAAGTCGGCCAACGTCGACGCCGCCGTCACCCAGTCCATCCGCGCCGCGTTCGAGTACCAGGGCCAGAAGTGCTCGGCACTCTCGCGCCTGTACGTGCCCAAGTCCATGTGGGAGGGCGAGTTCAAGCAGAAGCTGCTCGACCAGATCGCCCAGATCTCGGTCGGCCCCGTGCACGAGTTCAAGCACTTCATGGGTCCCGTCATCGCCAAGCACTCGTTTGAGAAGATCATGGGCCTCATCGAGGCCGCCAAGAAGGAGGGCGGCCAGGTGCTCTGCGGTGGCCAGGGCGACGACTCCAAGGGATGGTACGTCCAGCCCACCGTGATCGAGACCAAGGACCCCAAGTCGGTTACCATGGTCAACGAGATCTTCGGCCCCGTCATCACCGTCTACGCCTACCCCGACGAGGAGTTTGAGCAGACGTGCGAGCTCATCGACTCCACCACCGAGTACGCGCTCACCGGCTCCATCTTCTCGGCCGACCGCTACGCGCTCATCCGCGCCAGCAACCTGCTGCGCAACGCCTCGGGCATGATGTACTACAACGACAAGTGCACCGGTGCCGTCGTCGGCCAGCAGCCCTTCGGCGGTGCGCGCGCCTCGGGCACCAACGACAAGGCCGGCTCCATCTCCATCTTCTACCGCTTTGTCTCGGCCCGCACCATCAAGGAGACCACCATCGACCCCACCACGCACATCTACCCGAGCAACCTCGAGTAAATGTGCGCTCGACCTGCACACGCACGTAGCTGCGCTGCGACGCGTGCCAGGCTGAGCGGCGGCTAGGGTGGTCTCGCCGTTCCTGCATCGTGCATGCACCGTGCATGGAACCATTATACCCGCGAGCGGATCTTCGATACGATCCGCGCGTCACCAACCTCTCCCGCCGTCCTTGGCTCTGGCCTCGACCGGCATCTATGTCTCGGTCTCCGTCTTTTTTTTGCATCTGCATCTCCATCGCATTCTCGCTTTTCACGGTCTCTTTCCTTCCCAGCATACCTGCGCGTCGGGCCGCACTTAACACTGCCCGCACTCTCTCTTCTCTCTGTATATCCGCCGTCGACGGCCTCGGCCGTTCGACTTGTATTAGCGCGCAGGGCCGCACTTAACACAGCCCTGACTCTTTCCGCTCGGTTCCGTTCTAGTCACCTTATATACCTGGATTTGATGTGCGCGGCGGGGCGCAATTAACACTCCCCGCATCTCTCTCACTTTGTACTCTTAGGCATTCCCTGATCTCGACGGTCAAATCTACGGTTTCGAAAACCTACTCCTTGTGGTTGTGCGAGTGTGTTGGTGCGCTTGCAAGAGGGCTGGATTGGGTGGAAGTAGTAATACAGAGGCAGAGCGAAGAGGCGGCAGGGGGAGGAGGCGCATCAAGTGCTTGAGGGAGGCGAGACCTGGTTGAGTAGCGGGATGGCACGGCGAGATTGAGGGTCAGTGTGGGGTCACGTTTCGCAGCGATGGCGAGACCAAGATGCAGGACACTTACGAGGATGACGCTATCACCACGCACGAAGAGCATCTCGCTTTGGCGCTTGACCACCTGCGAAATGGCGATGAATCGAAAAGTACGAAGGTTCAGTGACTGTCTTTTGCGCCGAGCTTCGTCGTGTACGAAACTTACGCGCACAGTTTCGTGTCCAGTCTCGTCGTTGATGTCGACCACGTAGATGGTCTCCTCGACATCGCCCAAGATCAAGTTCATGTGTCCATCGTATGCCTGTTCCCGCACAACACCAAGTCTCGTCAGCATCCGTTGGACAACTTTGATCGTTGAAGGGTGGCCGGGTCGACTTACATGCAGGGTGCCGCGAAGTTCACGGTCACCTCGGAGCTTGACGTACACGCGTTCCGAGATGGAGAGGCGGATGAGGTCGAATGGCTCCGTCACGGATCCGACGGGCGCGGGCGCCGCTGGTGTCGACGAAACTTCGGCCATCGTATGCGATTCCTCAAAGATACTTCGTCCGGGCTCGTCGTGAGTTCGTGCGTGATGATCGAGAAAGAGCGATGACAAAGTCGAAAGGGAAGCGTCCAGAGATGGTGTTGGCGATGCGATGTGCAGGTGGAGCGGGCTCGAGCAGGGTGGAGTTGGGGCTTCTCGTCCGAGTCAAGAAGAGCGAGTTGAGAAGAAATCGTCGAGAAGGCCTGGGATCGGGACGCAAGAAAAAGTCGGATCACCACAGCGCTGCCGAGTGCACTTTTCTCTTCGCTCCCAACCGGCGCCAGGCAACCTGCTTCTTCACCATCAATCCTCGCTGGCGGCGCACACGATGAACACGTCTACAACAGTGACTACGGTCAACATGCTGCGAGCCGCTTCGCGCTCCGCACGCGCCTCTTCGTCGTCCCGCGCACTCTCGACGGCTGCCAAGTCGGCACGCACATCGCTGCGCCCGCACCCTGTGGTCATCGGACCGACGCAGCTCAACCGATACCAGGAACACTACCGCACCACGCTGGCATCCGACCTGCTGTACATGACGTACGATGCTGCAGCCAATCTCGATGCAGAGACGCGTGCTTCGTCGTCTGCGGATGCACAAGACCGCCAGCGCGAGTGGGACGCCGAAAGCCCGTACTCGGTCAACCGTCCTCAGCGCCCGGCGCGTGGTAACCGCCGCCTGCAACCGCTCACCAAGCCGCTCCCCGTGCAGAACACGGTGACGCAGATCCCACGGCTGGAAAAGGTGATTCTGACGTGCTTCTCGAAGGACGCGATTGCCAACAAGCACGCCTTGGTGCCGCTCATCGCCCAGATGCGCGCCATCACCGGACTGTCGGTCGAGGGCAGTCTGTCCGATCCGTCGCTCGTTGCGGCGGCATCGCCAGCATCCGGCTCGGGCGCATCCCGAGGTCGCATCGAGATCATCCGTGCCAAATCGGGCGTGGCGAGCTTTAAGCTCCGTCCGGGCATGCCGGTGGGTGTCAAGGCGATCCTGCCCGGCCCGGTGGCGCACGAGTTCCTCGAGGTGCTCTCGACCTTTGTTCTGCCGAGGCTGAGGAGCTTTGCGGGATTCCCGCTGCCTCCTGCATCGCAGCCACCTGCATCGCCGGCGGCCATGAGCGGCGTGGTGAGTCTGGGCATGCATCCCGAGGCCATCCCGCTGTTCCCGCAGATCGAAATCAACCTCGACCAGTACCCGAACCGACCGCTCGGATTCCAGATCGACTGCATCACAAACCAGCGCGGCCGAAAGGCGTCCGAAAAGGCAAGGGCTCTGCTCTCCGGTATGGGCATCCCCTTCGTTCGCAGAGGTGACATGTAATTCTCCACTCCAGATCCAATCACTTTTTTTTCCTCAATGGCTCCTCTCACTTGCATGTGTGATTGTGATGCTTGTCTTTGCACGCTTCTCGATTGATGCTGTTGGATTTTCGCGCAGGTCAGTGTTGCGTGGTCCGAGACAGATGTCGGATGAGGTAAACGACGAGGGTCAACTTGTGTCCATGCCGTCGGCTGCCATGTTGTCCTTGGCCCACATGACAAAGTCGTCGATGACCGATGGCCAAGCCGCTGCAAATGCCGAGGCACAAAGAGCATCAGCAAATATCCTTCGATGAGCTGCGGGGGGCATGGATGCTTACCGTCAAAGTCGTGATTGCTAAAGTCGGCGTTGATCTCCCTGGTGAAATCGAGGAACTGCGTCCATGTATCCTTGCTGACCGCGCGGCCGCCCGTGTGTTCGGACAAGAACTTCTTCCACAAGTCCAGCTGGTGCTGTGTAAACGTGCCGTCGCTCCCCTCTTTCTTGAAGGTCGGCGACGCTGGCAGGATGAGGTCCCAGAACGCGAGTGCATTCTCGAGTGCCAGGCTCTTCTGTCCTTCTTGCCGCGCAAAAGCATACGTGTACTCGTACACCTTTTCGTACAGCCCCTTGTTGGCCGACGAGGCGGTGGCGGGATCGGCCTTCTCCTGCGCCACGCGCTCAAGCCTCAGCGGTTTGTTTTCGAGCAGCTCCTGGCGCAGCTTTTCGATCGTCTTCTTTTGCTTCTCGAGCGTGTCTGACAGGTCGAGCATCTTCCAGCCCGCCACGTAGTCGGTGCGCGTAAACGTGCCGATCGACGGAGAGCGCAGGTAGAACGACAGCGGCAGGAACACTACATCTTCCGGGCTCACCTCGAGCGCTTCGCACATCTTGAGCGCGCCACCGATGCTCATCACGTCCGGATCCTCGGCCGCCCTGGCCCCGTTGGCTTCCGCATCTTCGTCGTCGTCGTCGTCGTCTTCCTCGGCAGCGGCGCGGAAGCGGTCAAAGAGCGTATTGAGACGTTGGGTGACCTCGCGCTCCGTCTTCTTGTCGAGCGTGCTCGAGGATGCGAGGGCGTTGAGCTGCGCTTGATCGTCGCTGAAAAAGGCGTTGGTGGCGGCTTCGAGGCGGTAGCCGTGCGCCTTTAGGATGCGATGTGCATCTTGCGGGGTGGCTCTGGTTAGTTGTCGAAAGTCGCGGAGGATCGCCTCCTTCTTGGCCGAGCTCGACATGCTGGTGAGTGTCGCTCGAGACTTGCGAGTGGGAAGCGGCGAGAGGTTAAGATGCGGGATACGGTGCCCAACTCATTGCGAGGTCAAGGGCTCAGGCGCTGCAGCGAGCCCTTTTGCTCCACTTGTCAATCGATCGATCTTTTATCGGGTGGCTTTTTCGGCCGATTCTGGGTCGCCGATCTGCATGGTTGGAAGAACTGCCCACGGGAGTGCCGCCTGCCGCCGCTCAGATAAAGCCCACTCCAGCCACCGCACCGTGGGCAGTGATTAGATCCCGGGAAGTCACGCGAAGCGGCAGCCAACCAGAGCAGAGAGCGCTCTGAGTCACGGCCGCCCCACCGCTCCACACAAGGCGCAAAGGAGAGAGACCCCCACCGGTGGCCGAGCTCCTGAGTATTCCACCACCATCTACACCCGTTGACTTTCCCCCTCACATCCAAATCACACGCGCCAACATGAGCAAGCAGACCTACAACGTCGTCGTCCTCCCCGGTGACGGCATCGGCCCCGAGGTCGTCGAGCAGGCCACGCGCGTGCTCGAGCTCATCTCGTCCAAGAGCGACTCTTTCTCCATCAACCTCAAGCCCTTTGACTTTGGCGGCGCCGCCATCGACTCGACCGGCAAGCCGCTGCCGGACGACACGCTCGAGGCGTGCAAGACCGCAGATGCCATCCTCATGGGTAAGTGACGAATCCTGGCGTGTCCGTCCGTTGCACCCTCGATGCTAATTGTTCCTTTCTTGCGTTTGCTTTGACCAAACTAGGCTCCGTCGGTGGTCCCAAGTGGGGCGTCGGCAAGGTGCGTCCGGAGCAGGGTCTTCTGGCGCTGCGCAAGGAGCTCGACCTGTACGCCAACATCCGTCCGTGCCTCTTCCCCTCCGAGTCGCTGCTCTCGCACTCGCCGCTCAAGCCCGAGGTGGCCAAGGGCGTGTCGTTCATCGTGGTGCGCGAGCTCGTCAAGGGTCTCTACTTTGGCGACCGCCAGGAGGCCAACCTGGACGACCCTTCGTCCGACGGTGCGGCGTACGACACCATGGTGTACAACAAGTTCGACGTGGAGCGCATCACCAAGCTCGCGTCGTACCTCGCGCTCCAGTCGTCGCCACCCGCGCCGCTGCACTCGATCGACAAGGCCAACGTGCTTGCCACGTCGCGTCTGTGGCGCAAGGTGGTGCAGGATACCGTAGACACCCAGTTTGCATCGCAGGGCATTACCGTTGACCACCAGCTCGTCGACTCGGCCTCGATGGTCATGGTCTCGAACCCTCGCAAGCTCAACGGCATCGTGCTCACCGAGAACATGTTTGGCGACATTCTGTCCGACGAGTCGTCCGTCATCCCCGGTGCGCTCGGTCTGCTGCCTTCGGCTTCGCTCTCGGGCCTGCCGGATGGCAAGAGCAGATGCAACGGTCTGTACGAGCCCATCCACGGCTCGGCGCCCGACATTGCCGGCCGCGGCATCGCCAACCCCGTCGGCACCATCCTCTCCGCCGCCATGCTGCTCCGCTACTCGCTCCACCAGCCCGAGCTCGCAGACAAGGTCGAGGCTGCCGTCAGGAAGGTGCTCGACGCCAAGGACATTGGCGGCCACGAACTCAGGACCGCCGACCTCGGCGGCAAGCACGGCTCCAAGGACGTCGGTGACGCCGTCATCGCCGCCCTCGAAGCCCTCCTCTAGATGCACACACACACGTCCACTTCTTCTCGACGTGATCCAAAAATTCCTTGACTTAATCTCAACGACCGCATTCTCAGCACTTTGATTCCGCGCCAACATTGAGCACAGTCGTAAAACGGAAGTGGGCGTGAGCGGTGAACAAATGCATTGCGAAAACGCCGGCTGCTAGACCTGGCGTCCGTTGGAGGGCTGGTCGTGGTCATGGTCCTGTGCGAGATGCTGGCTTAAGTCGATGCTCTGATCCGCCGGATTTTCCTGTGCCGCTGCGACGCCTTCGGCCTGCGTCGGCTCCACCGCCGCCCCATCGACCGCAGTCGGTGAGCTAACTCCAGTCGCTACGCCCACGGGTGGGGCGGGTGGGATGGGCACAGTGATGTCGCGCTTGCAGATGGGACAGAGCTTCTTGACGCGCACCAGCCAATCGTCCACCTCCTGGCGGTGGAAGATGTGTCCACACGGCAGCACGCGCACGCGGTCGCCGTCGACAAAGTCGCACAGGCAAATCGCACACTCGTCCGTGCTAAAATACGTGCGTCCCGGCGGCAGCACCGAAGCCGGATTCACCGGCCGCGTCTCCACCACCGCCGTGCGCTGCGACGGCCCAGCTCCATTCTCGTCCTCCGCCAGCAGCGGAATCGTCTCCCCCGCCCGGCCAGACTCGAGATCATCCGCAGCAAACGGCCTCGAGGCCGAAGCATCGTCACTTCCACCGTTGCCCGGACCAGGATCCACATCGGCGCCTTCAACTTTCTCCCACGGCTGTCCATTGCCACGCCAGATGAGACACGGCAGGCCCAGCACCACGAGCTCGGGCGCACGCTCCTTGCGCCTCTGACGCACCATGCGGATGCGGTGCACAATGATGGTAATCACCGTCATGAAGCTCGGCAGCAGCAGTAAAAGGATGCCGAAATCGATCAACGGCCACTCCCACACGAGGTCGTCCTTGCTAATGACGATCTCGAGACCGCGCGTGGCAGGAGCACCGTCGGGACCGTGCTGCGAAGGATGCTGCTTCTGCCAGTCGTCCTGGTCCTTTTCTGTCTCCTGAATGAGCCGCTCCAGATCGAGGTAGCTGGGTCGGGTGACAAACGTCGACGGGATGTGCACGTCGCTCGTGTCGCCCGGAGCAAACATGGTGATGAGTCGCTTGCCGCTGAGGCCAGGATCGCCCTCCTCGTTGGGATCACCTGAACGACCGCCGTGCCAGCTGGGGCTGGGAGCGTCGCCCACGACCACCGCGATGGCGCCGAGTTCCTGCGCCACGCGAACCTTGTCGGCAAATCCACACCCGCCTCCGCGCTGGACGAGCGCGATCCAGTTGTGCGGCGGCTTGGTCGATCCTTCCGAGCCTCCTTCTGCTTCATGTGTCCAGGTGAAGGGAGTTTGGGCCTGCGAGTCGGGATAGAATGCCGAGTAGAGCCTGCGGTCGTCCTCGTCTTCGTACTTGTGCTGCAGGACGTCGCGTTTGGATCCGGGACCACCCTTGTACGGGCATGCGTGGATTGGATCGCCGCTTGCGTCCGATGTGAAAAATGTCGCGTCCTTGGGGACCTTGTAGAAATCCGAGATGGGAAGGAGGAAGCCCTTGAGGCCAAGGTCGTCCGTCACGCGCGGACCGAAAGCAGCCGAGCGGGTGAGGAAGATGGCCTGTGAGCGGACCACCTCGAGGGTGCTGCCACCCCAGTTGAGGCCAGGCCCGTCGAGGATGCTGCCGGAATCGAGAGGAAGGCGGTCATCGTACGGCATCTGATCTTCGTCGAATTGGTCCAGGTCGTAAGAGAAGTAGCGGGGATCGGGGAGTGCGTGCGAGAGGAAACGCGAGACCGAGTCGACGACACGATCCTTGGCAGCGCTGAGCCATGGCCTGCGTGTGCGCGAGACTGCCTGCGCGATCGAAGCAGTCGGGTTGAGACTGGGTTGAGGAACGGCGGCTCCAGAATCCTTGGGCTGGGTGGCGGCGTGGACGGTAGGAAGAGTGGCAGACAACGCCACGAGCGAGAGGGTGGCAACACGTTGAAGCGACAGTGCTGGTCGGCGATCTCGCCTGCGGTTGCGAGCCATGATGTCCAGGAACGACAGCGCTCCAGCGCCAGGGGATGGCGTGATGTTGGCGAGGTCCTGGCGAGGTCCTGGTTCTAAGGCTGGAGCGGTGACAGAAGAATGGGCAGGTAGAAGCCGCACAAAGACAGTGCTACAAGGAACGCCAAGGCCAAGCCAGAGTTTGACCTTAGGGAGAGGGGAGGTGATGGTCGCGACGAAGGATGGTGGGGTGAGAGTAGCAAGTCGCAGAGCTGCGGACGTGCGGGCTGAAAGGCAGACATGCAGTTGTGGAGAAGCGGCAGCCGCTGGCGAGCGGTGAGGCCATCGGCGCCTGACTTCATGAGCTCAGTCGAGGCCGCAACCCTGCATCCTTTTTTTAGCGTGGCTGCGAGGCGCGCGCATCAGCTCCGTGCAGCAGCAGCAGCAGCAGCAGCCGCCGTCTCGACCCTGAAGAGTTCCCCCTCTTGCCACCGAGCCTGAGCCTGCCAGGCACCGCCGATGCAGCAACGTGGAGGCTGAACAGCTCCGACTCAGCCTTGCAGCTCTCACACGAGCGGGTAAAAAAGCGGAAAAGCAAATCGCAAGTGTAATTTTCTACACCTTAACAGTTCAGGCGGTTTTCGCACACCCCCACAAAGCTCGAATCGTCGGCCTAACGACATGAAGCTTTCCGCAATGCTTGCACATGAATCGGCCCAGCAATCTCACTGCTCGAAGAAAGCAAGACACAGCAGTGATATGATGTCAAGATATGCGCAGTCATTGCAGGGGATACAAATACAATCGATGAGTGAAAGCTTGGTGCGGGACCCGTCTCAGGCAGCTTGGAAATCGCCCTCGTCCATGTCCTTGGGCTCCTTGGGCTCTTCGTCTTCTCCATACTGCACCGCGTTGTCGATGTGCGACAGGATCGTGCCTACCGAATCTTCATCCGTGCTGTCCAGCGGCATGAACGATACCATGCTAAAGTCGTCGATGAGCTGCACCAGCGCCTGATTCAACGAGTGGAACTTGGGATTCGTTCGCGAGTTCACTTCGTCCATCAGCAGCAGCGGATCCGGATCGAGGTAGCGTTCCATCTCTCTTCGGCGACCCTTTTTGGCCTCGGCACCAATCTCGCCCTTTTCGACGAGGTCCATCTTGCTGAGCAGGTTGATGTGCGGCACTTCGAGATTGATCATCGCGCTCATGGCGCTCAGGACACCGGCAAAGTACTTGGTCTTGTCGTCCATGAACTGCGCCTCGAGCAGGTACGTTGCGCAGATGCGGAAGTTGTACTGCACCGACAGGATGTTGACCAGCCTCGACATGATGGGAAAGTGCGTGTACAGCTCGATCTGCCCAGGACAGTCGATGATGATGTAGTCGTCGTTGAACTCTCCGAGCTCGTCGTCGAGCCAGTCGAGGTTGTCCAACAGGTATCTATGATGGCGTAAAGAAGACAAGAAGACCTTGTGTCAGTAAGCCATGCTTCCGCTTCATGCATTGCGCCCGCTCAACGATGGATACCTACTCGAAGCAGTAGATGAGACCTCCATTCGGCCCGAGGTTCATCTCTTCCATCACGTCTTCGAGCGAGATGAGCTCCTTGATGTCGATGCTCGGCTGATACTCGAATCGCTCCGCAGCAGGATCCAGGTTGAAGAGGTGCACGTTGCGGCCCAGCGATTGCGCGTGGGCGATCAGGGCGGAGCAGAACGTCGACTTGCCAGAGCCCGCAGGCCCCGACACCAGCACGGCGTATCGACCCATGAGACTGTTTCTGACCCCTGGTCGTGTGTTCGGAGCGAAACGAGAAGAGAGCGCAGCTGCGTGGAATGTGGTGTCAGTCAGAGAGAGAGAGCGAGGGTAATGAAAGTAATGAAAGGCTGAGAGGAACGGCAAAGCAGTCCCTCGCAAGCCGTGTCCCGGAGATTCTTTGACTTTGACGCCGAGAACCCAAAAAAATGGCGCTCAAGTGGAGCAGCCAGACCGACCGATGAATCGGGCAGCCGATCACTTGATGACCGATGCGCATCGGCAAGACTCCACCCCGCGACGACCATTTTGGACCCCCACGCTCTGCGAACGAGCCTACTTCCAGTCGCCGCCGCCACCATCCTACCCACCGCCCTTCGCCATCCACCACCACTGAACCGGCATCTCGTCGTGCGTTTTGCCCATCATGCTGGACCACTTTACCATCTTCACCAAGAGTAAGCTTCCTGCACACACAAGCATCGCTCCTCCCTTGCAGTTCAGCGCCACTGATACCTGCTTACCGCCTTGCTTGCCTTCACCCCTTGCGCAGATGGTCTGGTCCTCTGGTCCAAGACGTTCAGTCCGGCCTTGAGCAGTGCCGACGCATCGGCGAATCCTGTCAATGCTCTCATCAAGCAGGCTTTCCTCGAGCAGCGCACCGCAGACCACAAGTTCGACAAGGATGGATACACTCTCCGTTGGACATTTGCCAACGAGCTCGACCTCACCTTTGTCGTCGTCTACCAGCGCATCCTCCAGCTTTCTTACATTGAGGAGCTCCTCGATACCGTCCGATCACTCTTCACCGACCTCTTCGCTTCCTTCGTCCGCAAACTCGCCCTCTCCTCCAAGAGCGCTGTCGCCTCTGGCACATCCAAGGCCGCCACTCTACCGGAGAGCGCGCGCCTCGAGTTCAGCGCTGCCCTCAAGGAGTGGGACGATATTTTCTCCAAGACGCTCAGGAGCTTGGAAAAGGCCGCCGCTCAGTCCAAGCGCAAGGGCGTGCTCGGCGAGAAGAAGGGCATCACCAACCAAGCACAAGCGGCCGATGCCTCAGACAAGGAGAGCGGCCTCGACACTCCAAAGTCGATCAAGGAGGGCAAGGACTCGGCAGACATTGCAAAGAGCGTCGAAGCTTTAAAGAACCGACTCAAGCTCGAAGCCAGTCCTGGCGGCAGACGCGTCGTTCGCGGCAAGAAGAGCACCTCAGGCATCTCGGCTTCCAACGGCGGCAGCGCACCGGGCACACCAGGACATGCGAGCGGTACCGAGTCGCCCGGCGGGAAGAAGACCAAGGCAGCCAAGGAGATGCGCAAGTGGGACGGCAGCCGCAGCGTCAGCGCACAGCAGGTGGCTGCTCTCGACTTTAGCGGCGCCCCCGAGAAGGATGCAGACGTTGCAGCCGGCCTCGACAGCTGGATCGACGAGAAGAGCATGGGCACCAAGCGCTCCGACGGCGTCTACGAGATCGCCGACGTCTTGGAAGACGAAGAGGACGACGACGACGACGAAGACGACGAAGACGACGAAGATGAAGAGGGCGATCTTGCGGCATCCGCATCCTCCAAGTCGGCAGGCTTCCTCTCGCGCATCGGATCAGCCTCGTCATCGGGAGCATCCTTCTTCTCGCGTCTGACGGGCGCCAAGACACTCACTAAAGAGGATCTCGCGCCCGCACTCTCCGCCATGGCCTCGCATCTCCAGAGCAAAAACGTTGCCGCCGATGTCGCCCAGCGCCTCTGTGACAGCGTGGAGCGCAACCTCGTCGGAAAGAACCTCGGCAGCTTCGGCTCGGTCAAGGCCGAGGTGAAGAAGGCACTCGAAGAGGCCATCACTCGCATCCTCACGCCCAAGTCCAGTACGGATATCCTGCTCGAGATTGCGACAAAGCGACAACGATCTGCGGCCGCCTCTTCGCTTGCTCTCGCCACGAGTGCCAAGGACAAAGAGCTGGCCAGCAAGCCCGACCCTTACTCGATCTGCTTTGTCGGCGTCAACGGTGTGGGCAAATCCACCAACCTCGCCAAAGTGTGCTTCTGGCTTCTGCAGAATCGCATGCGCGTGCTCATCGCTGCCTGCGACACCTTCCGAGCCGGTGCGGTGGAGCAGCTACGTGTGCACGTGCGCAACCTCGGCCAGCTTCGCGTCGATGGCATCGCTCTCGACGAGCAAAAGGGACGCATTGAGCTGTACGAGCGCGGCTACGGCAAGGATGCCGCCGGTATCGCCAAGGATGCGCTCTCCTATGCAAAGGCAGAAGGTTTCGACGTCGTGCTCATCGACACGGCAGGACGCATGCAGGACAACGAACCGCTCATGCGAGCCCTCGCCAAGCTCGTCGCCGTCAACCGCCCCGACAAGATCATCTTTGTCGGCGAGGCACTTGTCGGAAACGAGGCCGTGGACCAGATCACCAAGTTCGACGGTGCTATGAAGGACTTTAGTGGAGTCAGCAACCCTCGTGGCTTGGACGGAAGTCTGCTGACCAAGTGGGACACCGTCGACGACAAGGTCGGCACCGCCCTCACCACCACCTCGGCTACCGGCCTGCCCATCTACTTTTTGGGCACCGGTCAGACCTATACCGACCTTCGCCAGCTCCGAGTTCATCACGTCGTCAATGCTCTGCTCAAGAATTGAAGCGCTCTTTGGAGGTTATTCAGCAACATGCCCCTGTATCAATAGTCGCGCTTTCACGCTTGTTGCTTCCTTGCTTGTTGTGTGTCCTGTGTTCCCCACTGTGGGTACTTGCAACGTCAACCCTGCTGCCTTGTGTGCGCCGCAAAGGATGTCGTGAGTGGGAGCATCGCATCTTTGTCTCAATTTTCCTGTCGCTCGTCGACAATTTTCCCGTCGATCGTCGACCCACTCAACCCACCGAGCGGTGGCCGTTTTTGCAGGTGCGATGGGTTTGACAACATCGACAATGGATCGTGGAGGGGCAACTTTCCCGTTCATGTGGGTGAAGCTTCATCTGGGTACCAATTTTTGCTCCCTGCCTAGATACGATCCTTGCAGATGACCGCGGGCCCAAACCTACAAAAAGGCGGCACTCCACCACTTGCTGTTCCCATACACCACACAACCTGAACCTTCTCTTCGCATCATGTACTCTCTCAAGTCCCTCCTCGTCCTGCTCGTCGCGAGCCTTTCTGTGGCCATTGTCGCCGCCCGAAGCAGCTCTGGAAGCAGAGGAAGCAGCTTCGGTAGTCGCAGCTCGGGCAGCAGCTTCGGCGAGGCCTTCTGGCAAGGCGCCTATTCGTGGGATACCTATCATTGGCCCAAGACACCCGGTTCCAAGTCGCAGTTCGTCGCGGACAATGCTGCAAAGATGTGGAAGAACCGACCTGCGCAAGCGCAGGCGGCCATCTGCTTCAACGGCTCGTGGAGGGTCAAGAATCCAGACCAGGTCAGCCCCGCCATGACGGTCACCTACTTTGTCAAGAAGAACTTGGGCCTCACCAAAAAGGCACTCATGTAAGTTTTTGCTGTGGCAATTTGGATCTGGGGATGGGTACTGACGAGACGCGTTTGTTGCGCTTGTGGGGTGTAGGTACGACTGTCTCTACATTTGGGGTCCCAACCAGTCGTGGTGGAGCTGGGATGACGCCGACGACGACAAGATGGCTCACGTCATCGACGATTCCAAGTGCACCTACAACAGCACCACCTGGGACATCGACTGCATCTGATGGCCAAATCGTCCGCCAGACCCCAGGCAAGGGCTGCACAAGCCACACACTCTCTTTATTTTGCCTTTGCTCTCTTTGATCGTACCAAACCACTGTCTCAATTCATAACCATGCATCACATTTCGCGCCAGGTCGAGCTCGTAGCTGCACCCAACAATGTTCGTAGTTACACTCGACCAATTCCTAACTCTTTAAAGCGGTCACATAGTATGATTCCGGCGAGCGAGACTGCCTTGATGACTTCTGTTGAATGTCAGATGCTTCCTCTCCCAGCCCAATACGATACGGCATCGTGTGCTCCTTTGGTCACGATTGAGTCATGCGGTCTGATGCGTTCAGTCGAAAGCCCGAGGCAGACGAATGAAGCTCATAACGGTCGTTGCCTGTCTTACTGTGCTACAATGCACGGACAATAGCGAACTCGCTTTGCTCATATATCTCAACGCCCGACATTCAGCGCCATATGGACATCGAAGCACGGGGAGGACTTGGCAGTTCTGCGCAGTATCATTCGGCACCGTCGTGAAGTCGACGTCGCGAAGTGGTATGAGCTTCATGCTTTCGAAAAAGCGAAGTGCTGCTTTTCGTGTGCCCTGACGAACACATGGAGGCTTACGAGATTTAGCGAGCCATCACGTGGAGCGGCGATGCTGGGTCGTCTGACAAGCATAAAAGCATGCTCCTTTCGCCATTGTTCCCCAAAAACCAATTCACACCATTCACACAAGCGTCAGACAGAGCTGGTCGTCGCTGAGATGTCGAAGCTTTTTCTCCTGCTCAGATGCGCGTTCATCGTCATGGCGACGGTAATCGTCCGCCTGCCTTGTGGAAGAGGTGCTCCCATGTCCCCGACTAGACCTGTCGAGCAGGCCGCCACCGACGCTGGCGAATCCGTCGAGTCGCTTCTCGAGGCGTTCTTTGCCTCTCACCAGCCCTCGGCTTGGCTGGGCGACTCGCATCCGGGTTCTCCGGCTCAGTCAGCTTGGTACACCTCGCATCCCGGCTACATGTCGATGGGCGAATTGCCAGGTCCCCGTCATCTGATTCCACCGACCTACCCTGCATCTCTTCACGTTTACCCTCCGGAGCCCGCACTGCACCAACCGTCGCCTTCACATCATTACGCGCCGGATCGATCGCAGGCGGTTCTTCCCGTACCTCCAACTGAGGGAGTGCATTCATCTGCTCAAGTCTCCCCTCCGCCTCTACCGGTCACATCCGAGATCGACAACCGGTTGATCTTTGGTGAGAACTTCGCTGGAAGCTTCTTTGCCGCGAATCCGCGCATGCAGAGCGGCAATGCGATCCGCACGATTGTCCAGCCGCAGTACGTGCTCGATCTGCTCATCACGGAGCTGTTCGCCGGCGTCAGAGGAACGTGGGTGCATCTGCCCGTTCTGCTGAAGCCAGAATACATGACCAACCCTGACTTGATCACTATGGAGGCCCTGGGATATCGAGTTCAGGCCAAGGAGCTTCGACTGCAAGATGCGCAGCGCGAGCGAAAGCTTCTCTTCACCTTTTCTGTGAAGCCGGACTTTGTTGCGCCTCCAAAGCCTCTACCCCATGCACCGGGTCAGGGCGCCGAACAGTCGTACGTCGGTGTGTGGGAGCTGCTGCCGACCTCGGATGCTCGTTCGTCCAAACTGTTCTTGCGCGGCTACTTTGACTATTCGGCGCAAGAGTTCAGCGATCTCGATGAGCATCCTCAGGCCACAGGATTGCAGTATTGGCTTTCAGTGAAGCAGGCCACATCGCAGCATTCCAGCCAGCCTGTTCTGAAGGTCAACCTCGAGAGACTGGACGTGCTTTCGTCTCAGGCGCTGCTTCCGATTCAACCCCAAGATGCCCAAACTCCAATCGTTGACTTTGGCGCCCGCCTGAATCTTGGCAGATCCTTCGACGGTCGACCGACGTCTCTGTACCAGGAGATTCTAGAGACCCACTCCATCCTTGACGAATTGAAGACGAGGGCGCACTTGGGCACGCGGGCGTTTGGTCAGGTGCAGATGACCGAGGTTCAGAAAAGGCAGATTACCGCAGTGATCTCGCACAAGTTCCACCTACCGGTGCCCGTCAAGATTCTTCGCCGCGAACGTGACGAGTTTACGATGCTCATCTTTCACCCGGAGCTCAATTGGGTCACCAACCACGTCGCCGACGTGGTCTCGGTGTGGAAGGTCACAGCGGGCCAAGGGAGGATGCGCGACCTGTTCAACACTGGCTTCTATCATCTCACGCCAGAGATGTGGGGCAAGCTCACCGAGGATAGGATCCCCGGGCTGTACGACGCCAAATTCCGGTGGAGCATCGCGGCCAGGGACAGCAACAAAAGGCCGCGGATCAGGATGTCGATCCCGCCAAACGTGTAGACGGGTCGTCTGCACAACATAGAGCTCGCCTCCTCGTCAAAAGCAGATCGCAGCGATCTTTCCCCCGGCGATTCTTCACTTCCCACTCTGCTCCCCCGGCAAGCGCGTGAGCATCTTTCTGTCATTCGTAGTGATTTAAGCAGTGAACAACGTTCTTCTTTTGTTTCGGTATTTGATTTGCTATAGCGAGAGTGCAGTTATTGACGTGCAAGGAAGCTTAAGCGATCCTTTGGGTGGCGTTGCTGGGGGGTGACGTATTCACGAGGCGTACGTTGTTGGTTTCCGCCCAGGCCAAGATGTCACGGATGGTGGATCGTGCCTGGCTTTCTAAGGGGCCTTCGAAGGATACAAGCACCGTGATGTGGCGGTCTTGCATGATGGTTTTGATCAGAGTGACGAGGCTTCTTGCCAGCGACAGGTGAGCTGTGCTGATGAACGGTCTGGAAGGGTCGGGAATATCGGGCATGCAAAAGATGCTGACTTCCAGATTTCTGTTCTTCGCGTCTCTACCTCCGCCCGCGAGCTCGCCCGCCAAGTACGAGGGCAGTCCCGCCATGGTACCGTGAACGTCGTCAGTGAGACCGTCGTTCGGACTGGTGCTGATATCGATCGTAATCTTGCGCAGCTTGGGCATGTGCAAGTTCGATTCGGCAAAGATGGAGCGCCTGCCGAGAAACAGCCCTGCGTCCTTGGCACGGAAGGCAAAGTGACGCAAGCGGGCCTGTTGGCTCGACAGCATGCACTTGAAAATCACCTCGTTGAGCATGTCCAATCTTCCCACATTGATCTCCTTGATGCGGCATTCTGCGAGCTTGCCGAGCTCAGGACAGGCCTGCACTGCGCGCACCGACGACGTGGGTAAGATATCCGTGAGGACATTGTCGAGCTTGACTTTGTGGATCAACGGTGCCTGTTCGATGAGCAGACGCAGACGCTCGCCGATCCTAGACCAGGAAGCCACCTTGGGGCGAACGTTGAGCCAGCGCTTTTTCCAGTAAGCCCTTCGAAGGTCTTGATCCCACTGCTTGCAGACGAGGCGAGTCTCGACCGAGACATCCGTGCCGAGCCGCCTGGTCGAGCGTACAAGGCTGAGCAACACGGCATGCTCGAGCTCTCTGGAAATCCTTGCGTTCTTCGACTGAGAAATCAGGGTGAGGATTTTGCTCGAGGCTCGCTGATAGAGGCTGTTCAGCTTGAGCACCATTGTGAACGGCGGGTTCTCCCATCGCCAGCCCACGTGGACCTCTGGCCGATTGTGGCGAAGCCAGCTGGGAAGCTAATGCGGCAGCGCGTTTCTGGCAGCGTTGACGTTAGCTTCGAGCGCTCGAGGTACGCTTGGAACGAGAGTTGCCCTGGCGATATGAGCATTGCGCACCACTGTGCGTGCTGCGAAGCTTAGTGAATTAAGCACTTCCAGCGGACCGTTTCGCTCGTGCGAGGGGAACTGCGGGTGGACCACCTGGGAGCGCTGCACATGGCCCGAGCTGTTGGCGACCTTGGAAATGGCCCAGAAGCAGGGAGCCCAACGGAGCAGGCGAGAAATGGCACTCATGATGCTCGGTGCCCGAGCAGGGATAGCAATGCGGAGTGGTGGTGGTGGTGGTGGTTGGTGGACACACACAGGGCTCAGCCTCTGCTCTTATATTGCAAACAGATCTGCTCGGAGGGGTGATGAGGGGATAGAAGCACCGATCAAGAAGCTCATCACGAGCTTCCATTGTCTGGGTACAGCGGAAGCGCGAGGTGCAGATCGTCAGTGTCCGACCTTGTGGGCTGAACGCTTGGACCCCCTCGTTCGGCGCGCTACGTGTCTATGCGTCCAGGCGCCTTCTCATTTGCCTTGGTGTTCCGATCTTGTTATGAGACGCCGAGCCTAGTGTCAACGAGCTCATCAAAGCGCAAGTCTGCCTGGGAGTCAGGAAGGAGGTTCTGCCTGTCATGTCGCGAGGGCAAGCTCAGAGAGTCTGGATCCATCTGCACTGCGGTGGTCGGCACAAGCGGACAGCGTGGGCAGAAATCTAAATTGTTAGACCGCCGTAAGACCGACCCGGATGAATTGGCGCTTCAATCGCGATTCGGTTGTAACAAGTCAGCCCGATTGCGAGGACAAAAAATTTGAAAAGGCGTGATTGCGACACTCGTGCATGAAGGGCCGGCCGTGCATGCAGCTGTTGCTCAGTCTTCTCGAGTCACTCTGGGCTCACTGAAACGGTTGCAGAAAATGCTCCGCTGTCGAGCCGGTCTAGCGAAAGTTGCTCCAGGTCGGCGCCTTTCAGGATTCATCGCACCCACAATCGAGGCTGCTGTGATCGTGGTCGCGTTGCGGGACTGTGTTGCAGTGAAAACGATGGCAGAGGGTGGGAACCAAAGTCAGCGTAGGCACGGGGCGGTGCGATTCATTTCCGAGCAGAGGCGGGCGAGCAGCGCGAAGTGCAGGCGGAAGTGCAGCAGCAGCAGTGTCGGAAATTTAGACGAGGATTTTGGAAGATGCTGCACGTCTTGCCAGGAAAGAGTCACCCAGCGGACCGAGATCAGGGCGATAGCAGATCTGTGCTCTGCGAAGGCTCGAGCGCAGCCTGTTGTCGGCTGAGCAAAGAGCCCCACGACCGAGAGTCTAATTGTGCGTTCAAGTGGGCACACATCCTCGCCACGAACCACCATCAGTCTCGACCCCATCCGAAACGTCGTGGTCACACTCACAAACACATCGACGACACACAATGTCTGAAACACACGGACAGGCCTTCCACCGCGCCGGCTTCTCGCCACCGGGCAACGCCGGCTCGTTCGCTGCCATGATGGCCGCGCAGGCTGGCGCACAGGTGCTGTCCAACGGCAGCGCCATCCACCCGTCGTCGTCGCCGCCCACTTCGTTTTCGCCTCCTCGCGCACGTGCGCAGTCGCAGTCGGTGCCGCTGTCGGCGCCGCGTCTTCTGACGCCGTTCGACACGGGCGACATCAAGATCCTGCTGCTGGAGAACGTGTCGCAGGGCGCGGTCAAGATGCTCAAGGAGCAGGGCTACCAGGTGGACTTCCACACCAAGGCGTGGAGCGAGGAGGAGCTCATCCAGAACATCGGCCAGTACCACGCCATAGGCATCCGCAGCAAGACCAAGCTGACGTCCAAGGTGTTCCGTGCGGCGCACAAGCTGCTCGTCGTGGGTTGCTTCTGCATCGGCACCAACCAGGTGGACCTCGAGTCGGCGGCCAAGGCGGGTGTGGCGGTGTTCAACTCGCCGTTTGCCAACTCGCGCTCCGTGGCCGAGCTGGTGATTGGCGAGATGATCGGCCTGTCGCGTCAGCTGGGCGACCGCGCGAACGAGATGCGCCAGGGCACGTGGAACAAGGTGTCCAAGGGATGCTACGAGGTGCGTGGCAAGATCCTCGGCATCGTCGGCTACGGCCACATTGGCTCGCAGCTGTCGGTGCTGGCCGAGGCGATGGGCATGCACGTCATCTACTACGACGTGGTGCCGCTCATGCCGCTCGGCTCGGCCAAGCAGGTGCCTACGCTCAACGAGCTGCTGGGCACGGCGGACTTTGTGTCGCTGCACGTGCCCGAGCTGGCCGAGACCAAGAACATGATCCGCGCCGAGCAGATCAAGGCGATGAAGAAGGGCGCCTACCTGATCAACAACGCGCGTGGCACCGTGGTGGACATTCCGGCGCTCGTCGAAGGGCTCAAGTCGGGCCATCTGGCGGGTGCGGCGGTGGATGTGTTCCCCAAGGAGCCTGCGGCGTCGGGACCGGGCACGTTTTCGGACGAGCTCAATAGCTGGGCTTCGGAGCTGTGCAAGCTGCCCAACGTGATGCTCACGCCGCACATTGGAGGCAGCACGGAGGAGGCGCAGCGCATGATTGGCATCGAGGTGTCGGATGCGCTGATCCGCTACATGAACTTTGGCGGTTCGGTGGGTGCGGTCAACTTCCCCGAGGTGGATCTGCGTGCGATCACCGAGGCGGACTCGCGGGTGATCCGTATCTGCTACGTGCATCAGAACCAGCCCGGTTCGCTGCGCGCAGTCAACGAGATCCTGGGCTCGTTCAACGTGGACAAGCAGCACTCGGACTCGCACAAGGACGTGGCGTACCTCATGGCGGATATCTCGGGCGTGTCCGAGAACGATGTGCGCGAGATCTACGACCGCATCTCCAAGACCAACGCCAACATCCTTACGCGTCTGCTGTCGTAAAACAACGGCTGGCCTACGCTGACTTGTATATAGTGTTGCAATGCGCCGGTTCATGGCTCAGAAGGTGGCTTTCCAGTCGTTGAGTGTGGCCTTTGTGCTTCTGCTAGGGTGAAATGAGTGGTTCTGAGCCGCAAGAGCGAGCCAGCGAGTCCCTTCCATTTCGCTGAAAAGATGCATGTTAGGGTCCGGTTTCAGACACTTTGGCAGAATTGCGACAGGGCGATCAAGGGTCCAAATTGAGATGCCGCGCGGCCCTGGCGATTTAATGCGCATGCGGCGAGGCGCGGCTCGTGTGGACGTGGCCCCACTGGGAGTTGGTGGGGCTTATCGGCGCGCAGTGACCTCAGAGGTCGTCGCCGCGGAGCGAGAAAAGGGAGAAAGGGGGGCAACTGAGCTCGAGCTCGGTTGAGCGCCTTCCGAGCGCCGGTGGCCGCTGCTGCTGCTGCTGCTGGTCTGCATCGTGTGGGGGGGCGCGCTCCATCGGTTGGCCGCCGCGATAGGCTGTGCATTCAGAGAGGGTAGTGTTGGCCGGTGTGCGCACGCACCTCGTCAGCCGCCGTTTCGGCAAGCTGACCGGAGAGCGGGGCTTGCAGAGCTACTGTATCGTATCTCGCGCTCAGCGTTTCATAGCCGGCGAGTGACTCGCGCCGCCCCCAGACCGTATCAGCGAGCGGGTACATATAAGCCCCCCCGCATCAGCCGCCTGCTATCTCCATCACCACCATCTGTCTCTCTTCGATCTGCATTCTACATACCTATCGCCAACTCCACACCACAACTGAGCTAGACCGCATACATTGGGCAACATGGGTTCGGCTGCATCCAAGCCAGTCGCCGCCAAGTCGGCAGAGACTCCCAACGAGAAGAGCGGCTACACGGTGTCGCTCGACTCGTCGCGCGCATCGGCGCACTCGTCGAGCATCGTCAATCACCATGCTGCGGACCGTCTGGCGCGCATCCAGGCCGAGACGCTCGCTCGCTACGCCACCTCATCCGCGCCCACTGCCTCGACGGAGGCACGCGCAGGCATCTCGCTCGCCTCCCTGTCCGACTGGCAGGACGCGGCGCTCACCACGCAGGCGGCGCGTCTGGCGCAGATGACGCTGCACAATGCGCCCATCGCAGCGAGCCTGCACCGTCGCGAGACCGAGGTGTCGTGCGCACACGTCTTTTCGCACGCCATCCCGTACGAGGTGAAGCCGGTGGTGAACCAGAAAAGCTCCGGCCGCTGCTGGCTCTTCGCCACGTGCAACGTGATCCGCCACGAGGCAGCCAAAGGGCTCGAGCTCGACGAGTTTGAGCTGAGCCAGAGCTACCTCAGCTTCTGGGACAAGCTGGAGAAGGCCAACTACTTTTTGGAAAACATGATCGAGCTTGCCGACGAGCCGCTCGACCAGCGCGTCGTGGGCTTCCTCAAGACGGCGCCCACCAACGACGGCGGCCAGTGGGACATGGTGGCGAACCTGCTCGAGAAGTACGGCGTGGTGCCCAAGGCGGTGTATCCGGAGAGCTACAACTCGAGCTACTCGAGCCAGATCAACTGGCTCGTTACGCTCAAGCTGCGCGAGTACACGCTCGAGCTGCGCGAGATCAAGCGCGACGTGCAGCGCAAGCTGTCCGCCACCTCGATTGGCGCCAGCCAGGTAGCGCGTGCGGTGGCGGATGCGCAGCGCAGGAGGAAGGAGGAGCAGATGGCCGAGGTGTATCGCATGCTGGTCATCGCTCTGGGAACGCCGCCGCAGCCGGATGCCGAGTTTACCTACAATTACCGCAACCGCGCCGGCAAGTTTGTGAGCCTCACCTCGACGCCGCGCCGCTTCCTGGCCGAGTACACGGGCAGTTTCGACCACAAGCAGCGGTGCTCGCTAATCCACGACCCGCGCCACCCGGCGGACAAGCTGATCACCGTCGAGCGGCTCGGCAACGTCTGGGAGGGCACACCCATCAGCTATGTCAACACCACCGTCGACGTCATGCGCGACGCGGTGGTGCGCAGCATCAAAGCCGGCCACCCCGTCTTTTTCGGTTGCGACGTCGGGCAATTTTCCGACAAGACGAGCGGCATCATGGATCCCGCGCTGTTCGGATACGCCGATGCATTCAACATCACGCTGGGCCTGACAAAGGCACAGCGCATCGAGCTGGGCGAAAGCTCCATGACCCACGCCATGGTCATCACGGCGGTGCACATCAACAAAGACGGCAAGGTGGAGCGCTACCGCGTCGAAAACTCGTGGGGCGAAGCAGGTGTGGGCAACGACAAGGGCTTCATGGTCATGAGCCACGAGTGGTTCGAGCAGTTCAACTACCAGGTCGTCGTCAGCCGCAAGTTTGTCCCACCGCATCTCTGGACGCTGTTTACCAACGGCGTGGACAAAGACACGATTCGTCTGCCCCCCTACGACCCATTGGGTGCACTTGCCTAGATCCCACACACACACACACACACACACACGCACCCGGCTTAAATGATAATGATTCGAACTTTTGCATTGCGCGTGTGTTGGAAGGAACTTAGAGCGCGGGAGGAGGAGGCTGCCACCTGCGCAGCCCGTAGTTCGCCCGGATGACGACCAGGTCCAATGCCATGCGCACCGAGTCGGTGAGCAGCGCGATCTTGGAGCCGCCCACCTCGTGCCAGTGCACTGCCACCTCGGCAATCGGCAGTGCCAGACCCTCCAGCCCCCTCCACTCGCCTTTGCCTTGGCCTTGCTGCTGGGTTGGGATGGAAGGTGGTTTTGTCTGCATGGCGAGGTTCGAGGCGGCCTGGGCGAGCAAGATAAGCTCCACATCAAAGATCCATCCGTCGATATGCGAAGCCGGAAACACCAGCTTCGCCGTTGGCCGCGTAAACAGCTTGAACCCACACTGCGTATCCTTGATCTCGGGCTGGACAGGTAGCCTTTGCCTTTGCTCGCCGCTTGCACACCTCGTCTTGGTTCGCAGAAATGCCGGGATGAGCGAGGAAGGTGTTGGTGGACGTAGGAGGAGCGTGAGGAGGAGGTGGAACGAGTGCATGAGCAGATTGCGGAGTCGGGATCGCTTGACGACTGCGTCGGATTTGACCATATGCGCGCGGCTCCCCACCACCATGGCGTGTCCGCGCGCGGTAAGGATCTGTGCGAGCGCGCGCGATAGCGTCGACACGTCCCCGAACCTCGTCGCCCCATCGGCGTCGGCGAAGAGCACCAGCGACCCGCGCGAGTGCAGCACGCCATGCCGAACCGCTCCGCCCTTGCCGCGATTCTTGACGAGCCGAACCACGCGCACATCCACCGCGTGCTCGCGTCCAAACTCGAGCGCTACCTCGTGCGTCCCATCCTGACTCCCATCATCCACCAGTACAATCTCGTACGTCTCCAACGGCTCGTACAGTGCCTTTCGTACCGTCTTTGCATCTTTATGCTCCTCCCCCGCACTTGCTGCGATGGTGTCTGCTTCGTCCAAACCCTGTACCAGGCTGCGCTTTTGGCGGCGGAGGGATTCGAGAAACTCGACGGTCTCGCGCAGCATGATGGGTAGTCGTTCGCGCTCGTTGTACGCCGGAACCACCACACTCAACTGTACCTGCTCGACATCGTCTAGCAGCGAAGGTAGGGGTTGTGGCGCTGCAGAAGCGGGCGAGACGTACGACAGCTCCGAGCGCGAACTCGTCTTGGTCACCGGCGTCAACCACACCACCGCCAGATATAGCGTCGACGCCCCCACCGCGAGAAGGGTGACGAGTGCGAGTGCAACGTGCGGATAGTAGTGGTACAGCGCAATTGGCAGCGCCGATACAAACCCCCATATCGTGCCGTCGACCAGTGACGTTGGACCGGCCCCACCGGCCATAGCCGCTCCTGCACAGCACGCTGCTCCCATTTGCCCAGCAGAGTTGTCCTCCGAGTCAGCGAGCCGCGTGGACGAGAGATGCTGAAGAAGCTGTTGGTTGCAGATTGGGAAGTTGCGGGTGAACGCCAAGCAGCATGTGTCTCGGATCGCCGCGGCGGGGTGTTGGATGAGCGCACGGGCTGTGCGCGTCGACGTGTCAATTTTGAGGCACCGCTGCTGCCCCACCCGATCCAACCGCACAGCTGCAAGTTGCCGCTCCCTCCTGCCGAAATGAAGAATTGCAGAAATGCCGTCCAAGATGCACTCGCTCCGCCAAGCTCTGTTCGTGATGAATGCACAGCAGCACCACGTTCCCTCTTTGAGTACACGGATACGATGACAAAAGACTTTTCATTGAAGATGCTGCGGTCGACCCATCTGGACGACACGGCAGCCTAGATACTGTTGCGGCGCGCGCTGATGCCCGCCTTGCGGCGCGTGCGTCGGCGCCTCGTGCGTCTCCTCACGCCGCCGGGCCCCACCTCGTCCTCGAACTCGTCCCACTCCTCGTCCTCCTCATCATAAGACTCGTCGCGCTCCATGCTCGACGGCAGCTTGCCCTCGGCGTCCCATCCATCGAGCATGTCGACCGCCGCGCGGTAGCCCTTTTCGTAGATCTGGTCGAATCGGCCAAATGCCAGCGTGCCGTACTCCTCGACGGGCATGCGCATGTAGAAGCAGCCGTTGACCTTCTTGGCCTCCTCGAGCGTCTTAACCGACGACACGTACGTCAGTCGGCCCTGGATGTCCGGGATCGACGGAATCTTGCCTGCGTCCGACCACGGATTCCACCGATTCAGCAGCACCCACCATCCGGACAGCGTGTCGCCGTACGCGCGCGGGCTCGTATCGTCGATCGACCCCACATCGACCGCAAACACCGAGCGCGCTCCCATGGCCAGCATCACAGTCACGGGCAGATTATCCACATAACCGCCGTCCACCAGCATGTTGCCCTCGTCCACCAGCGGCGGGATGAGCCCCGCGAGCGTCATGGAGCCGCGGATGTAGCGCCACGCATAGCCGCTCGTATGCACCTCCATGCGCGACCAGGTGATGTTGGTGGTGTTGCAGAAAAACGGGATCCACATGTCCTCGATGTGCGTCTCCTGGATCGCCTTGAACACGCCGCGGTTGAACTCGTGGCCGGTCGTGTACGACACTACGGGATACGTGAGGTCCGACGCAAAGCGCCACAGCGACGCCATCCGGCCCGCGAACCGCTTGGCCCGTCCGAACGTCGACACCATCTCGGCCTCGCGCGCGTACAGTCCGCCCACGAGCGATCCGATCGACGTACCGCCCACCATGTCGATCGGGATGCTGCGCTCCTCCAGCGCCCGGATCACGCCCAGATGCGCACACCCGCGCGCACCACCTCCGCCCAGCACCAGCCCGATGCTCTTGCCACACAACCTGCGCGCCAGCCGCGCAAAGTCGGACGCGTGGTGCGGCCGTCCGGACGCAGAGAGCGGCGTCTTGGTCTTGCGATACCGCTGCAGCGACGTCTCGAGCTTCTGCTTGAGATTGCGCAGCGCCTTGACCGCCTTGGGGTCGCCGCCCGTCGCCATGGCGGCAGCGCTCTGCGAGCCGGCGAGCCCCGCCATCTCGACGTGGTGGTGCGCATGCACCCACGGCCGGTTCTTGAGCCACTCGCGCGTCGAGCCCGGCGGCACGCTGCGCTCCGGATGCAGCAGCACCAGCTCCTTGCGCGCCGTCGTCTTGACGCTCAGCAGCAGCCGCTCGTACTCGCCCATCGCCGGCTCGTCGCCATACCCGACCATGAGCACGCAGTCCGCCTGCCGGATCGACGTCTGCGACCACGCCGACGACACCGGCGTGTCCACCACGTACACCACCATGCGGTACTTTTGCTCCAGATCCGCAAGCCACCCCGCCAGCTTGAGCTTGCCCATCCGGCTGAACGCATGCCGGCCCAGCACGCCCATCACGCTGCTCTGGTCCAGAAAGATCGCGCGCCCGCCAATCGTGTCGTCAAACGCCGCCTGCAGCTTGGCCGCAAAGTCCATCACCGGCACCTGCCGCGTCACGGGCACAATCGCCACCGTCTTGAGGTTGAGATTGTTGCGGCCCAGATCGGGCAGGCCAGGGATGGGCGCGCCGAGCGCCGCGCCCTCCTGCTTGCTGCGCACCAGCTCGGCGCGCACGCGGCGCGCGATGATGCGCGAGATCTGGATCGTGATGGCCGGATGGCGCACCGAGATGGCGTTGAACAGCGTCGACGGCATCCTCGCCAGCTCCGAGTCGCGGATCGCATGCAGCGTCGTGCGCCGGCGCGAGTTGGTGATCACGTCGAGCTCGCCCACGCTGTCGCCCTGGCCGTACTCGTTGTGCACCTCGATCCCGTTGCCCTTTTCGGTGATCGCGCGCAGTCGGCCGTTGATCACGATGAAGAAGCTGTCCGACGCGTCGTCCTCGCGATAGATCACCTGGCCCGCATTCACCTGCTGCCAGTCGAGCGACGAGTCAATGTGCAGGATCAGCGGCGGCAGCAGGCTCAGCAGCCGCTTGCACAGCGTCAGCAGCACAATCGGCCGCCGCTCCATGATGCGCTCCAGCGCATGCGCTGGCAGAAAGCCCACGTACACGTCCGTCTTGGCCGCGATGTCCACGTAGCTCGCTGTGCCCAACAAGCTCGAGAGGTAGCCCGCAATGCCACCCCGGCCCACGGAAAAGATGGAACGCTTGCCGTCCTTGGTGCGCTGCCCGTTTTGCTGCTGGGCATTGTGGCGGGGCGCCTGCTGCAGCGGAGGCCGAGACGACCCTGAGATGTCGGCGTACGCTTTCGTCTGCGTGCGCACGCCCGTCGCAGTTGCAGTCGCTGCCGGCTGCGGCTTGCGCAAGCTGGCGTTGGCACCTCCGCCAGTCCCGTCGAGGGCATTGCCGACTTTCGTCGAGTCAGTCGGGCGTCGTCGCATGCCGCTCATCGCACCGTACGACGAAGATGACGACGAGCCTTCCCGAACGGGAGGCCGATGCAGCGACGACGTGGCGGATTCACCGACGCCACTCGCGCGATCTGCGTCCGTGCCCCTGCGCGAGCTCTGCGGCGTGACGTCCCACGAAGCAGCATCGTCATTCTGTCCAGTGCGCAGCGACGAGGTGGAGGGAGCTTTGCGGTGCGCATCGGCCTTTGCAGAGCTCTTGCCACCGCTACCGCTTCGGCCCGCGCGACCAGGCTTGCCCTTTGGAGCCTTGCGATCGTCCTCGTCGAGCTCGTTGGCTTCGGCGGGAAGCAGCACGTCCAAGAAGCCATCGATGACGTAAAAGAGTCCGGCGCGACTCTCGCCTGCTTTCACTAACGTGCTGCCGGCGGGGAAGAACTTGATCTCGACCTCGTTCTCAAAGTCGGACGGATGGAATCCGGACTGGCCGTGGCCGGCCATGGAGCTGTTGGTTCCCGTGATGCTCGACTCCTCCTCTGCCATTGCTGCGTCGAGCATGCTGAGCGAGCTGAAGGCCGACTTGAACACGGAGCGTTGCAGCAGCGCGTCCTGCGCACTGATGTGCGGGCTTGCCTGGTAGCTGGCCGCGATGGGAGACACGGCGGCCTGGGCAAGGCCGATACTCTTGGCGATGCAGTCCATGACCTCGCTCTTGATGTCAAAGTGCGACAGACCGATGGAGGAGAAGGGATGGTCTCCCTCGCCCTCGTCTGTATTGTGCGAGTTGCCATAGTTGCCGGAACGTGAAGAGCCGGAGCGGGGACTGGTGCCGCTGTGCGAGTCGTCCATAGGATGCGGCAGCGGGCCGTGGAACGGGTCGAGCTTGGAGACGGAGCGCGGCTTTGCGCGAGGCGTGGGCTGGGCAGAGTGAATATCAAAGCCGCCGGTATACCAGCCATCCGAACTGAGGCTGGCCATGCTGAGCAGATCGCCCGGGCCGACCGTGGTTCGGGCCAAAGGTGTCTTTAAGGCCGGATCGGGATGGCCCCAAGGAGTCTTGGCCGTCGAGATGCGCGGAGGCGCAGCCTTCCTGTTCTGCTGCTTGGGGCTAGTGTCCGAGCCTGCTGGTTCTGCAATCCTGACCTTGGGCACGCTGGTGTCATCGGCAGAGCGGCGTTCGCCTGGCACGGGCGTGCTGCTACGTTGTGCACCCGTGGTCCACTCCTGAAAGTTGCGGAAGTAGTCGTCGTCGTTGAGGGCGGACGAAGACTCGCGATGCGAGGTAGGCTGGGGGAGGAAGCGTTGGCGCAGCCTGTCCATGCCGCCCTTTTCGTAAAACTCGGAAGGCAGCGGGAAGCATGCGAGATCGTTGATCGACTTTTCTGTACGCATGACCTCCTTGGTGAGCCCAAGATACTTGTGCGCCGTGTGGAAGGTGACGCGCGAGAGGCGAGCGAGGATGACCTGTACGATGTGCGCCGCCGCGTTGGGGAACTTTTTGGTGAGGCGCTTGAATGCCTCTGCCGGGATGACGGCGAGGGTGGTGTCGACGGTGGCACGCGCCACCGTACCTGCGCCTTGGTGGTGGAAGGCTTCGGCGCCACGGCCGAGGTGGCCGTGTGCGCTGCTCATGGCGCTGAGGATGGACCCAGGGGTGTGAGGACCGATGTGTGGGTCATGCATGCCCTGAACCGAGGCAGCGCGTCCGCGGAAGTATGGGGACTGGGTAGAGCTTGGCAGATTTGGCAGGGGAGTGCCTGCAGGCGAAGCCGTGTAGCCAGGGGCGAAATGAGAGAAGGGCGCGGAGGCCTGGGCAGGTGGCATCTGAAGGTCTGGAGCATGCCCAAGGGAGTTTGTTCCGCTGTCGTCATGATGCTCTGCGGCGTCCATGACGGTGCTGTTGTCGCCGTCCTGGACGGTGACGGAGCCCGTGCCGGATGACCCAGTTCTTGCGTGAGTCGGCCTGGCACCAGCACGTACCGCAGAAGCGCCAAGACGCTCGACGGCTCCCTCGGTGGACAGGGCGTTGGGGACATTGCGCAGTGCGGCAGCGTTGAGTTGGAGCTGTGCCGTCGTCTGAGAAGGGGCGTTGAAAGCCGAGGCGTAGGGCGATGTTGGGGCAGTCGAGCCGTCTGCGCTCCCAGTGCCTCTGCCCATGCGCGTGGAGTGCGCTGTAGAGCCGAAGCTAAAGTGACGATCCATGGGACTCGGACCCAGATTGTGCGGTGCCGAGTGCATGTCGTGCTCGTGGCCAAAGGATAACTTGACGTCCTCGGTAAAGAGGCTGAGGATGGTGAAGAGACTGCTGAGGGTGCCGCCGCTCTCGACCTCGTTGAGCAGCTGGTATCCGTTGTCGTCCTCGTCTTCGACCGAGTCCTGGCCTACAGCGCTCGCGGTGGCGGAAGGAAGGGGCGCATACACCTGGACATGGCCATCGATGACGATGTAGAAGGAGCAGTCGGTGTCGAGCGAAAGGCTGTCGCCTGCCACGAGCCTGCGCGTCTGCATGTGGCGTGCGAGCTCGTGGAAGACGGGCTTCTCAAGAAAGCCAAAGATGCGGATGGCCTGGAGAAAGTCGTCGAGGTAGTTGTGGAAGCTGCCTCGATCGTTGTCTGTGCCAGCCGAAGCGACGTCGGGATTGAGATTGAAGCCCTCATCTCGGGTGAGTGGCACTTCGCGCAGCCGCTCGTACTTGTTCAAGTGCCTGTAGCGAAGCCAGATAAAGGCGGATACAAGCGATGTGAGGAAGAGGAGGGCGAGCGAGGGAAAGTTGAGCTGGAGCGTGAGGCTGTAGTGCAAGATGGTGTAGACGAGGCTGGGCACGGTGATCGTCGAGAATGTGGCCAAGATGCGGATGAGATTGAGCGAGGCGAGCGTCACACGGAGCAGGCCATCGATGAGTGCGATGAGCGGATTGCGGTCGTCGGCGTACGAAGCGGCTGCGGCAGCGGTGGCTGCTACCGTTTCGGCCGCCGTGCTGGACATGGAGGCCGCATCGGTGGCTATGGACGCCAGCGACGAGGACGAGGCGGCGATGGGCGCCTGCGACATGGCGCTGTCCGTGGCTGCTTTGATATTTGCAGCAGCAGAACACCGAGCTCGACGAGAGGCAAGAAGGATGGTGGAAGAGAGGATGATGGCTGCACAGCCTTCCATCGACGCTCAGCGACCCTGGCATGACTGAGCAGTGCAGCGGCAATTTCACGCTCAGGAGCTCTGCGCTTTTGTTGTCGGCCCTCGGCTGGTCCGAGCGGAGGGTCCAACCCCTCCACGCACCCACGCGTCATGCAGCAGCGCACAATCCTGCCAGCAGAAGAAAAAAGAAAAAGAAAAATGCCGCGGCTCAGTTCTCGAGCAGCCTTCAAGCCCGCCGTTCTAGCACAAGCACACTTGCAAAGCGAAAAGATCCATGCCGGTTGGGATGCAGATGCAAAAGACTAAGTGATACAAGATGACAGAGACCGTCATAGCGGAACAAAACCCTGGGAAAGAGAGAGCGGTGACACTAAACAATGAAGGAAGAAAAAGAGAGCGAGAGAGAGAGAGAGAAAAAAGCCCGGAGGGAGGATCAGATGCGGCGGAGAGCGACGACCTGGACCTCGAGTTCGCACTCTGCGATGGGGCAAGGTTCCTGATCGTCGATGCGCGACTGGAGGACGTCCCAGAGCGAGTCGAGGACGAACTCGACGGCGCCCTTGCTCAGCTTGCCCTTCTCGCGCAGGATGGCGCGGAAGTGCGACTCGTAGAGGTTCTTGAACAGCTGGATCATGTGTTCGGCGAAGGCGACGCGCGAGAGCGTTCCGGCCTGCAGCGCCTTCCACGCAGGATGCGGCAGTCGGAGCGGCTCGGCCTCGCTGGCGAGCGTCGGCGCCGCATCCGCCGAGATCGGCTCGTCGCCCAGTCCGCAGCTCCACTCGACACGCCAGAGGTGCCTGACCGACTTGAGCACGTTGCGCGTCTGGCGCGGCGTGCGTGCGTGCATGGGCAGGCTCAACAGATGGCGCGCCACGTCGCTCTTGAGCATGCCGCACGACACCAGTCGCTGCAGGCACGGCGCAAGCGTGTTGGTGAGCGTCGTCCAGATGTCCGAAGCTGGGCTCTCGGCCGCCGCACCGTTGCCCAGGCTAGACGGCCGATTCGGCGACGAGTTGGAACGACGACGCTCCTTGCGCAGCATCGCCATGGCCGGCGAGTTGGCCGCACGCTCCAGTGCATCGCCGTCGCCATTGACGCCGGCGATCGCAGCCGTGGTGCGTTCCAAATCGGCCGAGCCCATGCCGTGGACCGTCGACCGAGGTCGGTCGGGCAGAACCATGTTGCTGTCCTCGGACCGCGCAATGTACGCCATGACGATCACACCGCCTTGACGGAACTCGTGAGCGCGAGCGGTGAGGAACGCGGCGAGCTCGGCATGTGCCGAGGTTGAGAGCGACACCGTCGGATTCCTAGGCGTGTGCGACCAGTGCAGATCCATCAGACTGATGCCCAGATGCAGCGTCGACGGCGGAGCGATGCGCGAGGCGAACGGTCTCGAAACGAAGCTCGGAAAGATCGAGTTGTGCAGCGGCGGCTCGTGCGTGGCCTGCCACTGCGGATGCAGGTACGACTCTGGATTCGAATCGAGCATCTGCGAGAGCGGACGGAAGTCGGCCTGGGGCGAATCCTCGTGGATGATGGAAAAGTTGACCTTGCACGGAAAGTCGTCGGATGCATCCATGCCGAGGATGCTGCGCAGCGATGCGGCGCCATCCAGACCCGGAAAGTAGTTGCTGTCGTCTTCGCCCTTGGCCGCCTCGCGCCGCGGCGTGTCGGCGTGTGCCTTGTCGACAAAGGCCGAGATGATGGGCTGCATGAGGTTGATGGAGCGCGTGTTGAGGCTGCCGTACTCGGCAATCGTGATGGTCTCGCCCTCCTCGCCAGAAAGCGGGATGCTCGAGACGAGGTGAGGCAGCACCTCGGACACCTTGGCACGGACACCGGGCCCAAAGTGGCTGCCGCCTCCCAAGCCCATGAGTGCCGCCTGAGTGGGACCATGGGCGCCCGCCGCCGGGCCCTGTCGGAACGACTTCCAGCCGGCGTTTTCGGGATGGCGCGCAGCCGCATCCTGGACGGGGCTGGACGAGGTGGTGGTTGCAAACGGATTCATGTTGAAGGGATTGCCAGAAAGCGGATGCTGCGAGTCTGGTGAGAGCAGCGCCTTGTCGCCCAACGAGGGAGTCTCGAGCTGTGTGCTGCCGCCGAACGAGGCGTGGGCGTGTGTGCTGCTGCGGCTGCCGAGCGAAGGCTCGCGCTCGATGCTGGTGGTGGCGGAGAGGGGCGCGTCGATGTTGAAGCTGTTGGGCAGGCCGTGCGTCAGGATTTTGGCCTCGTTGCGAAGGGCAATGTAGTTGTTCTGGTAGTACTGCTGCTTTTCGATCTCGGCGGCAATGGCAGGTGGCGGGGGAGCTGCGATGATGGGATCGTGGGTGTCTGCGCGGTGGTGTCGACCATGCCTCATGGGCTCTCCAGGGTGCCTGGACTGGCGCGTCCCCGTGGTGCGCCTGCGGTGCAGATCGCCTTCGGGGCCGTCGGCGGTGAAGTCGGAGGAGTGCGGCGAGCGAGATCGATACGGAAGACTGACCGCGGCCGAGGTGGTTTGGGCGCCGTCGAACTGGAGCGGGGTTGGCAAGTCGTTGGCGGCGGTTTCGTACGAGGCAAGCGATGAGGCTTCGAATGTGGTGTGGTGGGAGCGATTGTAGCGGGGCTCGGCGAGGCCGGAGAGCGCTGCTGCTTGTGCGCCGGGTATGTGGGTCATGAGAGCCGAGGAGGCGAGGCTGACGCCGAGGCCCATCTCGAGGCCGGCGGCGACGACGCTGCTGACTTCGATGGGTGAAGTGCCGACGGCCGAGACGGCAGCATGTGTGGGTGGCGTGATGCCCTCGACCTTGCCGACTTCGTAGAGCGTGAACTTGGAGAAGGCGGGTGCTGGCGCGGTATCGAGGCTGGGATCAGGCTTGGCCGAGGAGATGTGCGGCGGCTCGTCGAGGCTGGCGAGGGCATGTGCGCTGCGCCTTCTTGTGCCGAGCGGGTAGGACTGGTCCTGCATGTGCGCAAACGTCTGTGCGGGCGCCGAAGGGGTGAGATCGTTGTCCATCGAGCCCATGGTGACAAAGGCGTCGATGACGGGCATGCTTTGCAAAGAGCGACGCGCGCGAGGAGCGATGGGTGGTGGGGTTCAAGGGCGTGCGAGGGATGGCATCGAACACGGCGGCTTGAAGCGGGGCGCGTGGAGCGCAGGCAGGAAGGATGGTGAATGCGGTGCGGAAGAGTCGAGGCTTGCAAGGCCAAGACACTAAAGCGAGAGGGTGGTTGAAAAGAATTGACGATAGCAGACTCGGCTCCGAGCGATCGGCAATTGGGCGGTAAGAGACGGCGGCCAGGCGTGCGAGGCTGGAGAGGCGCTTGCGCAAGATAGAGTGGATGTGCCGGTGGGTTTCAGGGACGGGTGCCGAAGTTGTACACGGTTGAGGGGCGTAGTGGGCGCGCACGAATCTGATAGCGCAGGACGCAGGAGGGATGGCGTGCGGGGCACGAGATGAAGTGGGCTACGGTACGGCAACGCGGTGAAAGAGGCGTAGTGAAGCAGCGGTGCGTTTCAATGCGCGCGGTTGATGAAAGGGCGAGGCAGGAATCGAACCGAGGCAATGTATGCCAATGCCAGTGCCAGATGGGGGAGTGAGCGCGATCGTTGGGCGTAGGAGACTTTGCTGCAGCTTATTATGAATTGGTCTGCCTTGTTTGCGTGGCAGCGAGCGTATTCGCAAGTCAAGGGTGGGAGATCGAAGACGAGGCGAGGCGAGGTGAGGAATGCAGAGAAGATGCTGGAAGGGAGGGATGTTGGGGATGAGGGTTGGAGGAGGAGGAGGAGGGATGGAGAAAGGATGGAGGCCGAGGCGTGGCTGAGCGGAAGATGGGGGGGAGGCGGCCATGAGGATCGCGTGGGATCGAGCAGAGTGAGTGAGTGGTGTTGGCGAGCCCGGCTGACAGCGCTCTCCGCGGCGGCGAGCGGCGAGTCCGAGCAGCGATGCATGAGCGAGGCTTTGAGCGGGGCGACGGAGCGGCGGAATGCTGCTGCTGCTGGGCGGGCCATCCGTTGGAGCGTGCGTGCCTAGCCGTTGCTGCCATTTCGGCCATTTCTGCCTCGCCCGAGCCAAGCCAGCCTCTGAAACCGCACCGGCAGATCGATGCAGCTGCGCACCCACGGCTCCCTCCTCCAACCCCACCCCATCTACTCTATCCACGCGCACCACACCGCAGCGCATCGCATCGCAGCGCAGCGCCCCCCGTTCGGAATGGCGCGAATTTCCGAATTTTGAGGGTTCGCTTGGCAGGGCAGCCGAGCCTGTCTTTTTTCCTCGCCCTGAACTCTGAACTCAAGATTGACTCGCAGCCTCCTGCTGCTTAAAATTAAGAATCCAAAACAAAAATGAAATGAAAGAAAAAAGAAGAGAAAGAGAGACTTTTGGGATCACGGCGAATTTTCCACAGCGATTTTGCAACGGTTTGACACACGCGCGCCGGTAAGCCAGCCTGACAAGCGGGCGAGAGAAGCAGCTGACTCGGTTGCGATCGCGAGTCGGATCAGCGCCTGCAGCTGGCTCCAAAAAAAAAAAAATCAAAAAAAGCTGACGGCTGACCCAACGCGTGTCAAATTCAACTACAGCTCGTCGATGTGTTGTGGTACAGGCGCAGACGGGAATAGATTGCCCGTCAGCACTGGCAAGACACGCACCACTCATCTTGGTTGCAAAGGCGGGTTGCAAGGCTTCGGCATGACAACCACGCAACCGCTCCATGCTGCGGGCGGGCCATGTTGTCGGAACATGTGGCTGGGCGTGCAGCCAGGCCGCCGCCTTGCAAGTTGCCGAAGCGTTAGCGTGGTCGTAGCTGCGGCAGCCAAGGAGGATGGAGGTGTGCGATGCCAAGAAGAGCTTGAGTGCGATCTTGAACCCGCTTCGAGTCTAGACGCTATCGGACGCTGTCGGCACGCTGTTGAGCGCTGTTCGGAAAAGAGGGGTCGCGGCCCGGTCCCCCTTTTTCGAGCGCCGCCGCTGCCCGTCCCAACATCCCCACCACGCATTGGTGCGGCGTGCAAACACACGCGTAAGGCCGCCATCACATGTCGAATCCACGCCGTTGGTTTCCGTTCCGCCCAACCTCGACGGCCCGACCAGGATGATCAGTTCATTCGAGACCCGTCTGGACTATTCTGCCGTCGCCTCATACGCACAGACTCTCTGATCGCAGCCGGCGCGCACAACGCCGTCTTGCCGTGCGGAAGCGTGCGGAAGCGTGCGGAAGCGTGCGTCCGAAGCGTGGTCTCGGCTGCGCCGGTTCGCTTATCCGGACTTTCACCCGCTCAATCTACCGCCGCTGCGCTGTGCAGTGCCAATTTTCCGTGCTCCTTGGCCCCACTTCGTCTAGCCGCCTTGTTTTCGCAGCCGAGCTGCCCTCGCAGCTGCACTGTCCATCGTCTTCTTTCGCCTAGCCTGTCTTGCTCGTGCATCCATCGGAGCGGCCTCAGTCTTGAATCGCGCTTGGAATCTAGACCGGTCCTCGGTTCCTCCGGGCGTTTTGTGCAGCTTTCTCTCATTTTCTCCATCTTCGATGCACACTCGTTGTCTCATATCTAGCAGCATTGCTGTGTGTTGCCGGCTGGCAGAGAGATGCACAGCTCTGCATGCATCGTCCAAGATCCATGTTGCTTGCCGCGCCGCTCGATTCCGCATCTCCAGTGCCAAAAAAAGAAAAGCACAGCAACCAAACCGCAGCTTGCGTGCAGTGCAATGCATGCAAAAAAACAAGCTCGTTGCACGTTGTGCATGCGTCGATGTGCACATGAGCCGATGCGGACAAATCAGCTTCATCTCGTCTACGATAGCAACGTGCTGAGTCGGCTCGGAAGCTGTCGTCGCAAAAGTTGAGGTATGCTGAGCAACCATCGGCGTCGGTCGCAAGCAGCAGACCAGCCGTCAGCTGCAAGGGCAACGTCTCGAACAGCGCTAATCCTAGCCGAGCCAGGACTGCAAAGAACCTGCCGGTGGCCTTCTTTGACCGAGACCGCAGCGGAACTCAGATCGAGCCAAGTCCGCGGCGCGGCGTTTTGTTGCGATTTTTCGATGCTGTTAGAGCTTTAATTTTACCTCACGATGTTAGGGTGGCTACTTCAACATGCTCATCTTTTCTCGCCGCCTCTCCACTTTTTTTTCTCGGGAGTCGCTTCTTCCGCTGCTCGAGATGTCCAGCGCTCAAGAAAATTTCGAACCCTGGACGAGAAGAAGGAGCGCCGAGTGTGTCTCTGCTCGACCACAGCGCTGCTCCATCATACTTTCGGCCCACCATTCCAGCATCCTCCGCCCTCGCTCCGCCCCTTTGCCACCGTCGGTCACCTTCACTGCACGTTCGCACCTTCTCACTGCACGCTTTTGTCACCCGCGTCAAGGCTCGCTGTGGCGCCTTCGACCTCCGCCACCATGAGGAAGCAGCTCGACCCACGCATCCCCACCCTCATCCGCAACAATGTCGCCCTCAACCACCGCTCCTTCTTCGTCATCGTCGGCGACAAGGGCAAGGACCAGGTGGTCAACCTCCACTTCCTCCTCTCCCAGTCCCGCGTACAGTCTCGCCCCAACGTGCTCTGGTGCTACAAGAAGGACCTCGGCTTCACCACCCACCGCAAGAAGCGCGAGCAAAAGATCAAAAACGACATCAAGCGTGGCGTCCGCGAAAAGGGCGAAGGCGATCCCTTCGAGCTCTTTGTCAGCCTCACAGACATTCGCTACTGCTACTACAAGGACACGCCCAAGATTCTCGGCCAGACCTACGGCATGCTCATCCTCCAGGACTTTGAGGCAGTCACGCCCAACATGCTCGCGCGCACCATCGAGACCGTTGAGGGCGGCGGTGTCGTTATCCTCCTTCTCAAGACCATGTCCAGCTTGAGGCAGCTCTACTCGCTCGGCATGGACGTTCACCGCAGCTACCGCTCCAACGCCTCCGACGACGACCCCGTCGCACGCTTCAACGAGCGCTTCCTCCTCTCCCTCGGCGCCACACACGACACGCTTCTGCTCGACGACGAGCTCAACGTCCTCCCTCTCAGCAAGGCCAAGGACATCAAACCCTTGCCCGAAACCAGCACAGGCACCGGCACCGGCGTCGGCTCCACCGTCCGCAAGGGCAAGGAGCGCGTCGAGGCCGAAGAGGAGCTCGCCGAGCTCAAGGACCAGGTGCGCGAGACCAAGGTCGTCGGCGAAGTCGTCCGTCACGCAAAGACGCTCGACCAGGCGAAAGCCGTGCTCACCATCCTCGACATCCTCGCCAGCTCCTCGCTCTCCACCACCGTTGCACTCACCGCCGCGCGTGGCCGTGGCAAATCGGCGGCGCTGGGTCTCTGCATCGCCGCCGCTGTCGCGCATGGCTACAGCAACATCTTTGTCACCTCGCCCAGCCCCGAAAACCTCAAGACGCTCTTCGAGTTTGTCTTCAAGGGTCTCGATGCGCTCGGCTACGACGAGGTCGCAGATTGGGACCTCCAGCGCGGCACGGGCGAGTGGAAGGACGTCGTCGTCCGCGTCAACATCTTCCGCGGACACCGTCAGACCATCCAGTACATCCAGCCGCAGGACCACCAGGTGCTTGGCCAGGCCGAGCTCGTCGTCATCGATGAGGCCGCCGCCATCCCGCTCCCGCTCGTTCGAAACCTCATGGGGCCCTACCTCGTCTTCCTCTCCTCCACCATCAACGGCTACGAGGGCACCGGTCGTAGCCTCTCGCTCAAGCTCATCCAGCAGCTGCGCGACAATGCACGCGGAGTAGCCAGCGCGTCTGCGGACGACGGTGCTGCATCGTCCAGCAAGACGTCTGGCAAGGATGGCAAGGGCAGTCTCAGCACTGGCCGTGCAGCAGGCGCCGCACTGGCAGCACGCTCGCTCAAGGAGGTCGAGCTCAAGGAGCCCATCCGATACTCGCGCGGCGACCAGATCGAGTCGTGGCTGCACCAGCTGCTGTGTCTCGATGCCTCGCTCACGCGCACCTCGTCGGCCGCACTCAAGGCCAAGGGCTGTCCGCACCCGTCGTCGTGCGACCTGTACATGGTGAACCGCGACGCGCTCTTCAGCTACCATCCGGCGTCCGAGCTCTTCCTGCAGCGCATGATGGCGCTGTACGTGGCAAGCCACTACAAGAACTCGCCCAACGACTTGCAGCTCATGAGCGATGCGCCCGGTCATCGGCTGTTTGTGCTGCTCGCTCCACTCAAGCCCGGCGAGGGCGGCCTTCCGGAGCCGCTTTGTGTGGTCCAGGTCGCGCTGGAAGGCAACATCAGCCGCGGGGCGGTGCTCAACAGCCTCAGCCGCGGCACACGCGAGGCGGGGGATCTCATCCCCTGGCTCGTGGCGCAGCAGTTCCAGGATGCGGACTTTGCATCGCTCTCGGGCGCACGCGTGGTGCGCATTGCAGTGCACCCGGACTACGCACGCATGGGCTACGGCGCACGCGCCCTGCAGGCACTCGAGGCGTTCTACACCGGCCAACTGCTCGACCTCGACAATGTGCGCGACGACCTGGATGACGGCGAGACCTTTGCCGCCGTGCGTGACCGCAAGATCACCAAGGACACGAGTTTGTTGCAGGGCGACGAGATCCGGGTGCGCGATGCGGCACGTATGCCGGCGCTGCTGCAGCGACTGTCCGAACGCAGACCCGAACAGCTCGACTGGCTCGGTGTGTCGTACGGCCTCACACCGCAGCTGTTCAAGTTTTGGAAGAAGGCGGGCTACACCCCGCTCTGGGTGCGTCAGATCGCAAACGACCTCACGGGCGAGTATACGGCGGTGCAGCTCAAGGCGCTCGACACGTCCACCTCCACCACCGGCTCGGCTTGGCTCGGTGCGCTCGCCGCCGATTTCCGCAAACGCTTCGTGGCCCTGCTCTCGTACAGGTTCCGCGACTTTGCCACCGTCACGGCGCTGACGGTGCTCGAGGCCGCCACGCACGGCGCCAAGCTCGGCGAGACCGAATCCGAGACCTCGACTTCGGCACCGCTCGGAGCGGTCGAGCTGCGCACGCTGCTCACGCCGTTTGACATGAAACGGCTCGAGTCGTATGCGAACAACATGGTGGAGCTGTCGGTAGTGCTGGACCTCATGCCCACGCTGGCTGCGCTCTACTTTAACAACCGCCTGCGTGCGGTGCGCGAGGACGAAGCGGCTGCTTCGGCGATCAACGCGGCCGAGGAGGAGGAGGAACTGCGTCTTTCCGGCTTGCAGTCGTCGCTGTTGCTGGCGATTGGACTGCAGAGGAAGACACCCGATGAGATCACGGCTGAATTGAGGTTGCCGTTGCAGCAGGCGCTTGCGCTGTTCGTCAAGACCGTTAGGCTGCTCGTCAAGAGTCTGCGCAAGGTCGAGAAGGCGGCGATCGCGCACGATATGCCCGAACTCGGCGCCGGACTCGATGCGCGTGCACCGCTGCGCAGGAAGGCCAACGGTTCAGAGGGTGAGGATTGGTCGGCGCTCAAGGGCGATTTGAACTCCGAGCTGCGCGATGCAGGCCGTGACTTCCTCGCCCAACACAAAGCTCAAGCCAACCCCGACCTCGACGGTGACAATGACGAGGACGATGACGAGGATGATGACGAGGGGGAAGAGGATGAGGAGCTGCGCGTGGCCAAGCAGAAGCTGATCGACGAGATGAACCTGTCCAAGTACGCCATCAAGGACGATGCTGACGGCAGCACCGACTGGAGCCAGGCTGAGGCCGAGGTGGCCAACCGGCTGCGAAAGAGCGGCAACGACCTGTCGAGCATCAACACCACCGTCTCGGTCAAGGGCGCCAAGCGTGCCGTCGACGACGGCGACAAGTCCGACTCGCCCAAAAAGGGCGCCGACAAAAAGGGAAAGAGCAAGAAGCAGAAGCGCCGCTAAGTGCCTCCCTCCCAGCCTCGAGCTAGTATTCAGACTCAATTCCAAATGTCACAGCTGGCTATCGCCATCTGCGCCCTGTCTGTGGGGTACAAGGGTATCATTGCGTGTCTTGTGGTGGTGCGTGGTCGAGGTTGGTGAGGTCATCGTCCTCGAGAGGAACGCGAGTGTCTATGTCGAGGATGGACTTGGGGATGGCCCAGATGAGGTTGCGTCCCACGGCGGCGCTGCGGTTGATCCAGGCTGGCAGCGCGGCGCCCGTCAAGCGCCGGCATACGGCGTCGGCAAAGTGGTTGCAGTTGTGCGAGACGAGATCGTACGTCGGGCCCATCCAGTCGGCTTCGTTGCGCAGCTCCTGCATCGTGGCTTGCACGTGCGCCACCGATGCCAGACGCGCACCGCGATGCCGAGGATGTCGTCCATCGGATCTCCCCTCCGCATGCTCGCTCGGGCTTGACAGCGATGTCGAGAGGTATGTAGCGCCTCCTCTTTGGGCAAGAATGGATGAAGCGTGTGTAAAGTACGGCTCGACCGAAGCGGCTGGCTCTCGAAAAGCAGCTTTGCCAGATTGCGCACTTGCCCACGGCTTCACCTCTGCGTGTGGCCGTGAAGGCTGGTCGGACTGACCCGCGTATCCGATAAAGTACGCGCCCATGTACTGTGCGCCTGGTAGCGGTGGTTCTCCTGGTGCTGGGATATCTTCGGGGCACAGCCACGACAACCCATCGAGGGTATGTGGTTTCTCTGCCAGCACGGGATCTAGATCCTTGCCTGCGGCGGCAATCACCCGCTCGTGCACTGCATCCAGCACGATCGGATCGCGTGGGATTGAAAACACGCCGCTCACATCGCGGTATCCATGGCCCCCAAACGCCCATTCCACCGACAGGTCGGGGAACCACACGTTGGTGTGAAAGATGCCCAGCCCCAACCCGCGCGCCGCACTCGTCCACATCGAAGGCGGCGTCAGGTCCCACACGGTCACGTACACCGGCGTACCGTGGCCCGAGGCGCGCTCGGCATCCAGTATCCGCGTCATCGTCCCGACAACTTCCCGCTTGCTCCAGCCGAGTTTAGATGGTGTTGGTGTTCCGCATGACAGAAACACGCACGCCGGCATGTCGATCCTTCGCGCGGCCCGAGCGCAGACGTGCAGCTCTCCTGCAGATAGCGCACAATCAGCTGCAGCAATCATCCTTCTGCCTTTTTTTCTTTTCCGCCAGCTCCGCCAGCCAAGGGTCCACCCTCCTCTTTGACGTCTCGCCCTCGCTGCAATTTTCTGCCGGGCAGTCAAAAGAAAAGAGCATGGCGTCTACGTCACTCTTCTCCGTCGGATGGAAGAGGTTCAAAAGCACAGCAAGAAGGAGCTCAAGAACGAAGCTACCTTTTTTGTGCTTCTTGTCGAGCGTAGATGGCTCAAGCGCAGCACGAGCCAACGTTCACTTGGAAAAGGCAACAGAAATGGCGACCAAGGTGACTTAAAATGAGGATGTCACACAGCGCCCGAGGGATTGCGTTGCAGGGAACCAACTCCTTGCGGGAGGGCATTTTCTTTTCTTTTCGCATGGACCGCCCAGCGCCGACCGAGTTCTGACTGCGCCGAAAATGGACCAAGGTTGGCGGGGACCAATTTTTGGTGGGGACGTCACTTCTGGCGCATTTTTGGAGGCGACCAGTCGAAAAAGGTTGCTGAAAAAAAAAGACGTGCCAAAACCGTCGGATCAGACCCCTTTTTTTGGGAAATGGGTCAGGTCGGCCGCGCTGTCCCGCCGCTTGCGAATTCAATTTTTGACTCGTCTGCTGCCAAGTGAATTACAATTTAGCCCAAATTATTATTGATAAAAATCAAGCTGGCTCGATTCGCCTTTTCGTTTTCGCTTTTTTGGCTTTTTCCTCGAAAAAGGCGGTGGCCCACTTTCAGAATCGGGATCGAGTCTCGTTGCCCGGCGTGTCCATCCGTCTCTCCGCACACCATCATCTCTATCCATCCGCTTCTTGGTCACCCCTGGCCGTTTTCTTCGAACGCCTCGCACCGTGGGCATTTCCTCCGACGAAGCCGTGCAAAGCGTCGTCGCCAAATCGCATTCCAGCCGCATTTCACGAGTCGCGCCGCGTCACTGGCCGATCCGACTTCCGGACTCACACCTAGCCGTGCCACTCGGCATCTAAGCCACCATGCCGTACCGCATCGAATACGCCAACTCGAACCGCGCCGGATGCAAAGGCCCCAAGCCATGCTTCGGCACCAAGATCATGAAGGGCGAGCTGCGCCTGGGCAGTCTGATCGAGATCCAGGGCAGTCAGAGCTTCCACTGGCGACACTGGGGTTGGTGAGTATACTTTTGACACCTGCGCGCGCGCGCGCGCGCGCACTCTCGCACCCGCTCTCCTTTCCCGGACTGGCTGCGCTTTCCGCACTGCACTGCGCTGCAACGCAACGCACCGCCCTTTCTTTTGCGCGTGCGCGTCGATTTTCCTATTTTCGCCGTCTTCAACTTTACTCGCATAACACCGCTGACACCTTCCCCTCTCACCCCGACCTCGCCTTCGTTTCAATGCCACGTATTCGCTTTGCTACGACGTCCGATAGCACCACGCCCAAGATCATCCAGAACATCCAGGAGAAGGACGGCATCTCCGACCCCGCTGACCTGGTAAGTGCGAAAAAAGCCGACATCAACCGAGCAATTTTGTTTCAATTCTGACGCCTGACATTTTCAAAAACAATCGAAAAATTCCGTGCCTCCATCTGCACTTGTGCATTTTTTGATCCATCTTGCACGATTGCTCGTCGCTCAGGATGGCTACGAGGAGCTGCTGCCGCTGGACCAGGCTCGCGTTGCCCGCGCCTTCGCCGATGGCCATGTTGCCGGCGAGGACATCCCTGACTCTGCTCGCCACGACCCTACGATGATCGACCAGGCCGACTCGGCTGCCGCCGCCGCAACCATCCTTCCGCCGCCTTCGCCGGAGAAGCAGCCCAAGAAGCGCGGCCGCCCGTCCAAGGCTTCGCTCGAGGCCGCCGCCGCCGCTGCCGCCGCCGCCGAGGGACTGCCCCAGGGATCGCAGCAGCAGAGCTCCCAACAGGTAGCACCCAACGCTATCGACCCTGCCTTGAGCCAATCGCCTCCCAAGAGGAAGCCCGGTCGTCCGCCCAAGAATGCTGCCGCGGAGCTGCCTGCACCCTCGCAGGTTGTGCCGCAGGTCGCGGCTCCGGTTGCTCCGGCGCCAAAGAAGCGAGGCCGCCCTCCCAAGAACCCCGAACCTGCGCCAGCTCCGGCTGCGCCTGCTCCGGCTGCACCTGTGATGCAGCAGGAGGCAGCCGTCGCTTCGCCCAAGAAGAGGGGACGACCTCCCAAGAATGCAGCCGCCGCTCCTGCTCCTCAGGTCGTGCCGCCTCCGCAGCCCGCTGTTGCCGAACCAGCTCAGCCTGCTCCCAAGAAGCGAGGTCGCCCACCCAAGAATGCCGCAGCTGCGGCGCCTGCGAGCGTGCCCGTCGCTGCGCCGGTAGCAGCGCCTGTTGCACCTGCTGTTGCGCCTGCCCCGCCTGCGAAGAAGAGGGGCCGACCTTCCAAGGCTTCCTTGGCCGAGGCTGCTGCTGCTGCCGCCGCGGCTGCTGGTCCGCCTGCCGTCCAGCACCAGCTTCCAGTCTACCCAACAACGGACCCGGCTCCTGACACGGCTTCTCCGACGCCCAAGAAGCGCGGACGACCTCCGAAGAATGCTGCAGCTGCTCAGGCGAGCCCAGTGGCAGCCGCCCCTGCTCCTGCTACACCTGTGGCAGCGCCCGCCAAGAAGCGAGGTCGTCCGAAGAAGGAGGCGGCTGATACTTCGATGGGTCCGATCACGACTCCGCCGCTGCCGCCAGCGGCAGTGGCGCCGCAAGCGCCTGTGCTCGCCCCAGCGACACCGCCCAGCGCTACCAAGAAGCGCGGCCGACCTCCCAAGGAGAAGGTCGAGGGTGAGGAGGCTGTCAAGCGCCCGCGCGGTCGCCCGAAGAAGTCGGACGTTGCGGCAGCAGCAGCAGCTGCCGCTGCTCCGGCTGCGCCTGCTCCTCAGCCGGCCGTTTCTGCGCCGCTTGTCGCTGCCTCGCCCGCTTCGCCGGTCAAGAAGCGTGGCCGCCCGAAGAAAAACCCTTGATGGCAGCCGGGCTTGCTCATCGGTTCTGTCTGTCTCAACGTGTTCCTCTTTGACTCGATTCCGATTGCCTCGTTGTGGCGCTTCGCCGTGCAAGGGCAGGGTCCGCCTTGTGTACGTTTTCCCCCTTCCGCTTGCTTGTGTAACACCACCTGTACTATTTCCCGTGCGATTCCAATTTGATACCGGCTACGACGATGCGCAATGTGACGACTGTGGTTCGGGATGGGGTGGTTCCGCTTGCACGAGGAGATCTTTGATGGCGAGGCAACTTTTTTGCGAGTAAATCCACCACCTTTTTGTCATTTTCCGTTTTTGCAAGGACGAGAAAAGCGTCTCGAAAATGCGACGTGTCCAAAGACGCCGAGCATTTGCTTTTGGCCGCCCACACTCTTGCAACTCTGTCTTCCCCCACGCTGTTGCTTCCTCTTCAGAGCGCTGAGCGACGGAGCTGTTTTTCGTGAGACGATCGAGTGAGCGCAAGCAAAACTTTGAGTCAAGAGGTGTGAGAGAATCACGAGCAGCAAGGTTTCCATCATTGGGGACCCCCAAGACCGGGGTTGGCATTGAAAATCAGGTTGGGTTCCTTGGTGCAACGGAGCGCTGAAACTGCACCGGCGTGGAAGCGGTGTGGCATCAAAGTTGAAAGTTGGGGGATATGATGGCAGCTGATACCCGAGCTTGTGTGATGGCCATCTTTGAATGGGGGGGTGGGGGGAGCAAATGACGTCTAGACGCAACCGACGGGGTGTTGGGTCTGCAGATTGACCGGGCTTCCGCATTGCAACGGTGCCTTTCCCACTCCGGTCCGCCTAGAACCTTGACTCGGATCGGTGCTGCCTTTCGATCAATCACATCGCTCTTTCGGACCGCTTCGGGACTCCAAAGCACACCACGTCGCCCGGAAGGGGACACTCAGCGTCTCGGGAGGTGCCTCAAAGTAATGCCAACAAAAAGTGGAAAAAGCGTTTTCCTCACCGTGATTTTTGGATGACAGGCGGCAAGAGTTACTTTTTGGTTGACGGCCTGCCGCCGCGGCGAAGTTTGCCAAAAGCCAGCGACAAGACCAGTTGACGACGAGACAGTGAGATGGCCCGTTTGCCAGCGCTGCAATCGGTGCTGCTTGGGCCTCTGAGTGTGATGACGATGGAGTGCGGCTGAAGCTGGGTCGAGACGATAGGGCATGCTTCAGATCGCTAATCACGGACGGTCGGCTAGCGGCAAGGGCCAAGGCCAGGGTCCAATCTTAGCGCGCAACGTCGTATTGTGTGCATCTGCGACAGACCTGCCATAGCGTGAACTTGACGAATTGAGGCGAGCGCACACGGATATCCCTGACGACTACCCGTGCACGGATATCCCTGCGGGATATCCGTGCACTGTTGGTCAGCCCAGGGCGTACGACCTGCAGCTGCAGCTGCTGAGCACTCCCTGCCTCCTCATTCTCCCATCCTATCGTCTTTGCTCTAGGACTCCGCTCCATCTAGTCGATTGCCCTTCGGTCCGACATCCAGCGTCGGACCGCCTCGCAATGCCGCCGGTCTGTGCCGCTTGCGTCGCTAACATCGCTTGCATCGCCAACCATGGTGGGCGCACTCTGGATTGACAGCGGCTCGGAGAGCGAAACCGAGGCTCAGCCGCAAACACGCCGCTCGCGCCAGCCCTCGCACAGCACCAATGCAGCTGCTGGGCCTTCACGCACATCGCCGCGACGAAAGCGTCAACGCTCGCCAGGGTCGACGTCGGTGATCGTACTTTCCTCCTCACAGAACCACGATGATCACAGCGCAGCACCAACGCCCGGCCGGCTACCTTCGACTAGCCAAGATGGTCAAGCACCGACTGCAGAGCTGACGCACAGCCAGCGCATGGCCAGCCTTATGTCGCAACCTTCTCCCGACTCGTCGCTTTCCAGCTTCCGAGGATTGCTCGCGCAGCACACTTCACGCGGAGCCGGGAGCCGGCCCGTCGCTTCATTTCAGAACGACGCAGACACGGCAGCTGCATCAAACTCTCATCTGTTGCCCGCTTCATCGCGGGCAGGATCGCTGAGGCGCACAGCTTCACAGCCTGTAGCGTCGAGCCCACAGCAAGACCCACCGGCCTCTCATCGAGTGCGCTCCGCAAGGACACCTGTGCGCAGACCGAGGACGTCCACCGTCCACGAAGTCATCGAGTTAGGCTCTGACTCGATAGCTGATCCGGCCAGCGAAGCAGACATCCAGCACCACTCACCAGACTCGTCGCCCATTCGATCACAGTTCAGCACAAGGCACCTGCCCAGCTCCAGTCTGCCAATACCTGTGTCGCCGTTGCGCGGCAAGCCGACTCGAGCTTCGGTCGCAGCCAGGAAGCCTGCAGACTCGACCGCAAGCCCGCCAGTGTCTGAGTCGCTACAACAGCCTACAGGTCTTCGGGTGCCCCGGTCAACCTTGCGGGTCGAGTCGGCGCCGATTGTGATTCTGTCGAGCAGTCCGCCGCCGCCATCGTTGCCTCGAGCCTCGCAAGCAGACGCGCATCTGGCGCACATGGACGACGAGCTTTTCCCGGATCTGCCGTCGTCGTCTTTCACGTACGAGGCAGGTGCGCTTCCGAGCCCACCGTCTTCGCCCTGCGTCGGCGGCGTCAGCGGCGTCGGCGAGGTCGCGCAACACGACACATCTCCCTCGACCAACAAGAGAACGACCTCCTCGATGTCCAAGCTGCCATCGCCCAAACGAGCACGTCCATTCCAGAGGACTACGTCGCTGCTCGACGCGCTCGACAACTTGCACGCCCCGAACCAAAAAGCGACCAAAGCGGGAAAAGCGGCCAAAGCGCCGGGAGAGGAAAACGTCACGGCGGATGTGCCTCCGCGCACCAATGCTGGCGATGGTGGAGCCTCGCACTCGAAAGGCACGAGCAAGGCTGCCAAGGCTGCGGCGGCCAAGGAGGCGAGGGAGGCCAAGGCGCGCGAGCGTGAGGCGGCCAAGGCGGCCAAAGCGCGGCTTGCGGCCGAAAAGAAGCGGTTCATCGAGGCGAATCGACTGCGCACGTCCAAGTCCGATACGATGCGCGAGATCATCGTCGACCTGGACCGCACGCTGTTCGCCAAGGACATGCCGCTGGCTACGTGCGAGCAGTCGATTGTCGCGCGGCTGGTCGAGGAGGGTGCGACGGTGCACATGTGCGACGGCGTCGTCGCGCCACCTCTGATCAGGTTCCGCAGAAAAGTCAAGGCCGAGTGGTCGGATGAGCGCAGACATTGGGTTCCTTTGGACCAAGAGCAGGTACGCAGGGAGCCGGTGACCATGGTGTATGTGGATGCGGCCGAGGTGGTGAGGCTGGTGGCAGAGGGCGAGACGGCGCTGGAAGCTTGGTATGCGGACCTGGAGCGCAGGTTGGTGGCGGTCAATGCGGGAGAGGTGGGCAGCAGGGGTGGTGAGCAGCAGGTGTTTCTTATCTGCCAGGGGCTGGTCAAGTACTATTCGCGCTTGCGGGCGAATGAGAATAGGGCGTATACGGCGAGGATCCGACAGCAGCTGGCCGAAGGATCGAATGCAGACGGTTCTGCGAGCACGGAGTCGGCGGGGACAAGGGCGGCAGGTCGCAAGGGCGCTGGGAGTGGGGATGTGCCGGTGCAGGCGGTGGTGGAGCGTGCGCTGCTGCAGCTCAAGATGATGCGGCGATGCTACGTGATCCACGCTGCGTCGTTAGTGGATGGGGTGGAGTGGGTGCACCAGCTGACGGGTGATGTCTCACTGCGTCCATACAAGGCGTTGCGCGATACGCACCTTTCGTTTGCAGTCGACACGGGCCGCAACACGACGTCGAACGATCCCGGAGCGATCTATGCCATGATGCTCCAACAGATCCCGCGCGTGACGCCCGCGATTGCGGCGAGCATCACTACGCGCTACCCCTCGCTGCACGCTCTCGTCGCTGCGTACAAGGGCTGTACGAGCGTCGACGACGAACGACGTTTGCTGGCTACGATCCAGATTGAGACCAACCGCGACGGCACCGTGCGCAGCGCCAACAGGGCGAGTCTCGGGTTGCAGCTCAGCAAGCGCATCCATGCGGTGCTGAGAGGTTCCAACGCCGAGATGCTCATCAACCATCCCACCAAAGACTAAGCAGGCGCGAACAAATCAAAGTGGCATCATCATTGCGAGAAGATCATGAAGAGAAAAGTGAAAGGACGTGGAAGTGAGGGGGAGGGGGGGGGGGGGGGAAGTTAGCCGACGAGGGGGGCACGTTCCTCGTCGGAGATGGCGGTGGTGTTGCGGTTGGTGAAGATGGCGATGACGGCGCGCAGCACGGCGACGAGGCTGATGATGAAGAAGGCGAGGGCGGACCAGTGGATGAACTTGGACGAGGTTTGGTGCTGGAAGATGGCGAGGAGCGAGAGGCTGATGACAGCCGCACCGGCCACGTCGCCCTCCGAGTACCACACGTAACCCGCTGCGGTCGATTCGAGGAAGAGCAACGAGAGGAATACGACGATCTTGGTGATGATGCCGGCCTTGTGGGTGGTTGCATTCACGCCAAACGCCTCGAAACCGGACACGAAGAGGAGAACGACGACAAAGCCGTGGTAGAGGCTGAAGGGCAGATGCACCACCGCGGTGTCGGCGAGGTTGCTTGCAGTGTGGTGGACCTTGAGGCTACGGTAGCAGTGGCTGACGGTAGCGGCGATGAGGAGCATCACCACGAACGCGACGATGGCGTATACGCGGTCATGGTGGGCGTTGAGCTGAGCCGACGAAAGACCCGAGTAGGCGGCGTTGAGGATGCACAGCAGGGGGAAACGCCATCCAATCCCACGAACGACGTGTGCCGACCCAGCCTCGGTGAACTGATAGATGATCATGCCGAGGAAGAGGAAGTGGATAAACGGCCATACGCCAAAGATCCATCGCGAGGGGGTGAGGTAGGTCTCGCTAACCACCGTGCCCTGCAGCTGCGCGTACACGTTGCCCGAGGTGAAGAGCGCGTACGACGCGATGTTGGCCACCTTGAGCAGCAGATCGTCGTTCCACGCCATGTTGAGTTGTAGATACGGAGGGGGTGGTGAGGGTGTCGAGATGGAGGTAAAGGGATGGTCGAGGTGGAAGATGAGGTTGTGGTGGATGGAAAGGGTCCTCCTGACTGAGCCTTGCAAGGAATGCTGCGATCCGTGCTTCAGGGTCGAGGTGGAGGGCTCTGCGGCTGTTGTTTTTTGGTTGCTCAGTTGCAACGCACGGTGACGCAGTCCAAGCAATCGCGCAAAGGCCAAGTCCGTGCTGCTGCCTCTTTTGGGTCCAAGCTCACGCGACCATCGCCGGCCGTCTTGCCCGACTCGCTGCAACCGCGGACGCGATCCATCCGTCCATCCAGCTTTGCGTCAAGGGTCCCACAGATTTTTTCGAGTTTCAAAATGTTATGCCTCATGCCTTTTGACATTTTCGGACGAAAGCGAAATGTCGAGCCAGGCTGCCGACAGCTGAGTTGGAACGCGCACGTTGTTGCTCTGCTTCTCTCTTGGATTTGGCGGTGAGGATGCAGGCTGCACTCTTGCCGCCGGTCCGCCGTGACAGCTGCTCGAGGTTAGCCTGACACGCGCCCGCCCATGAAGTGCCTTCATTCCACCTCTTTTCTTTGCGTCCAACACGCTCGGGCATCGACAGAGCTCTGCATCCCTCACTCGACTTGCGCCGAACATCCACTTTGTGCCGGAATTGAGAATCAGGAGCGCCGAGTTGGACTTCGGAAGGAGTTGCTCCATCAACCTAAAAATCGGCTACAAGGCTCGCTTAAGCTGGCTTTGCCATCGGCGCCGCACGTGTGCCCTGCCCTCCTTGGTCTCTACGATTATCGCCTTGAGTTGTGGCCTCGAATGTGCACTCTGCGAACGTGGCGGTGGTCATGCCGCGCAGTGCCGTGAGAGATGGGAACGTGACTTGCCTGCGCCTACAGCCTTCGGCACACTCGACGCCTTCGCATAAGACAGCAAGCGTCGGACACCTCTCACCCGCCGGCATAAGCGGCGGCATTGCATGACATCCGTTCGGCCTGACCCGGCGTCGCTGGTCAATTTGCCGCTCCTCCGTTTGCTGTTGGTTCAGGGTCTTGTCGCCGGAACCAGCTTGCCCGAGACTTCTTGCTAGCCATGCTATCGCCAGCATCCAGACCAAGGCGTATATAACCCCAGCTTGATGCTCATCCACCAAGACCAAGTTCGACCAATTGCTTCTCCCTCTCCTGACCCTTTCGCCCTGCTCTAAGATGAAGTTCACCGTGTTTGCCTCTGTGCTCGCATTCGCCGGGCTTGCTGCAGCATGCACACCGCCTTCGACCACCAACTGTGGCGGCAACGTGTACACCAGCGACGACATCAACACTGCCATCCAGGCCGGTCTCGACGACGCCGCCTCCGGTGACCGTCCCGATAAGTGAGTCCATCCCCCTTTCCTCCTTTCAACCCTCTTCAGAACGACCAAACCTTACATTCCTTCGCCTTGGCTTGATTCCGCAGCTACCCCCACTCGTACTACGTGGAGGCATCCGAGGGTATCGAGCTTTGCTGCAGCAGCAGCGGGCCTTACAGCGAGTTCCCACTCGTATACAACGGTCCTTACTACTCGTCGAGCGGCAACTATGTGTCGCCTGGGCCCGATCGAGTGATCTACGCCACAAATTCTGGAGAGTACTGCGCTACGGTTACGTATGTATCGACTTCCTCGCGAGTTAAGACGGACAGAGAAAGGTATGCTGACGAACAACTCCCGAATGCTACGCTTGACAGCCACACCGGCGCGGCCAGCTACAATGGCTTTACTCAGTGCTCGTGATGCGTTGCAACTTTGCCAGAGTCCATCGATATCTCACTCGCCATCGTAAATGCAGAAGGACGCTCATCGGGCATTTCGACCATGTCATTGGTCACAGTCATTCCCATCCCAAGCAGGCCGTTGATAGGCAGAGGCAGCGACGACCAGGGGGCAAGCTCATGGTCATTGCTATAGTCGAAGGGCTTGAGGCGAATGCTGCAGTTGGAGGGGTTGAGACGATGGGGAAGTGAGAGGGGGGGGGGGGGGGGGGGGCTGACGGAGGCCGGTGTATATGCGGCTTTCGAAGTGCGGACTACAAGCAGACATGCCGACCAAGCAAAGTGCGGATGGCCAGCACATGCGGGATCAGGTCGAGTGCAGGTCACAAGCAGACATCCGGGAACAAGCAAAGTAGCGCGAGCAAGGGCAAAGGGAGCTTTTTCGACAGAGATCTTGTAGACGACGACAGTGTTGCCGCCTCTTCCGTCCTGGAGGCGGTTGGTAAAGAAGTCCATTCGCTCGGCTGTGGCCTGGAAAATCTCTTCCAGGCGCTCCCTACCTCGACTCCTCAAGATAAGCACCAAAGGTGCGCCCCTTTCAGGCGCCCCGGCAGGTTGTGTATGGCTCAGAACGACGTGGTGCTGAGCTCGCGCTCTTTGGCGCTAGCTTTCACGTTGGAGATGTCGCCAAAGAGAAAGATGTCGCCAAAGAGCGCAAGCTCAGCACGACGTCATTCTGGACCGTTCACACCGTGCCTGAGCGCCCGAAAGGGGGCGTACCGTTGGCGCTCACCTTGACGAGTCGGGGTAGGCGAAGGCCAAGGCTTGAGAGATGCCTGACGAATGGCCACGATGCTTACGCGAAGCCAGCGTGAGGTAGACTTGGCAAAGTGCAAGACAGAGAAAAGAGAGTCAGAAGCCGAGCGCAAGATTGATGTTGAGAACGCGCTTGGGACACTCACAACTAACGGCAGAGGTGTCTGGAGGATTTGAGAGGCCGAGCAGGAGCACGACAAGCCAAAGGGGTGCCGAGGTAGGGGAGGGCTACAAATCAGAAGGTAAAGTCAGGAACGGAACGCCAAAGCGACGATACGAGCTTGTGCCACTTACTTGCTGTGTTGCTAGATCGGTGCCAACGGCTGTGCTGCCAGGCTTGACGAGTTGCAGGACGAGAGGGGAGGAGCGGTGGAGAGGATACGAGAGGACGAGGAAGGGGGGAGCGCAGAAGGGGGAAGTGGAGGCCGTGCGGAAGGGAGGTCGAGACTGCGGCGGGAAAGGAAGGGAGTTTAGCGAGGGGAGTCGCGACGCGTCGCTATATATCGTCGATTGACAGACACGAAAAGAGGAGCGACACTGAGAGCGGCTGGGTTGCGGAAGCGGCTAAGTTGCGGAAGCGGCTGAGTTGCGGAAGGAGTTTTGACCGGTGTTCACCTTGCAAGCCATGCTTCGCTGCTCTGCCGCTTGTCCGACTTGAACGGCGGCGGTGCAGATGAAGAGCGAGGCGTCCCACCAAATCTTGAACCTTGACGAGCACTTGCTGGCAAGCTGTGTGGATTCCAGCTCGGTTTTCCGCTTTTTTCGGGCAGCTGACGTCTGGGAAAGTGGTCGTCCTCCGTGTTGCACGGCACGATGCCCATGCGATCAGCTTTCGACAGCGTAGGCCCTGCTCAAGATGCGAGCCTCGGCAGCAACAAGTGTGCGGATCGATGCAGCCGGCAAGGAGCGGAACGTCTTGCGGCCCTCACTTTGCTCCCGCCCGCACGTTCCTCCCGCCTAGGTCAGTCGAACACCTTGGTCTCTCTACACCACTACCTCAAGCCGTTCGACTTTTGCAAGCATGGTCGAGACTCTTGGGTATGTTCGGCATTTGCCGGATGGCTCTGTCGAAATGTCGGCGATCGGGAATGTTCAGAAAGGTAAGTAGCTCATCGTGCTCTCTTCACGGTTAAAAGCTGCACTGACACCACCGTTGACTTTTCAACTTTTGCGCAGGCACTACCGCTGGAAGCCCTGAACACAACGGACAAACGACGGAAGAGTTGAGCGAGGCGTCCGCGTCGCCATGGCGGCTACCGCTGCGGAAAACGCTGCCGCTGCTGCTGCGGATACTGCTGCTGTTGCGGCTCTCGCTGCGGCCACCTATGCCCCTCCCGCGTCCACGACCGCTGCCACTGCAGCCCGACAGCACCCGCCAGCATCTTCTGCGGTGAAGAAGCAAGACAAAAAGAGGAAGGCTCGGAAACCAGGCCACCGCAGCCAAAGTCCAATGCAGGCTAGCCAGGCTCATCACGATGTGCAGACGGCCGAGCTGAAGCGTCGACAAAAGCCAAGCCACCGGCGGCAGTACCTGAGGGGAGCCCTCAAGACTCGGCACTGGGCGGACGAGCCCTGTGGAACATGCCAGGCTGCAGGCAAGCAGTGCGTGGCGCCACCGGACGATGGCCACCAAGAGAAGTGTCTCCGATGCTCAGCAAACGCAGAACCGTGCGGCAAGCGTTGGATACTGGAACAGACAAGCGCGACCACGATGCTGAATCTGCTCAGCACGAAGCGCCACGTTAGGATCATTGATTTGGGCTGGCTTGTTGCAGAGCGACAGGTCTATGGCGAGCACTCGGGAGGACCGTTTGATAAGTGCAAGGACTACAGCAGCGTGTTACGACTTGACCAGCCGGCACCCGGGCGTCGGTTGTATCCACCCGGCACCCGGGTACTAATCCCGTTCGTAGGCCGGTCAGCTGCGGCAATGACCGGACCCTGAACGGACCCTGCGGCGCGCCCACAACTGGCGCGTGCACCCCCAATCCCCTCCTTCCTTCCGGTCGTCGATTGTATTCTATTCACTCCCCAGTGTAGGAAACGCCTCGACCTTACCGCTACCCGTGTGATTCCGGCGACTGATCGGAAGCTCCAATACTCCGATACTTGCGCCCGGCCTCCGGTTGAGCTACTCCTCCCACCCGGCAGGTTACCAGACCCCTGGCGCTTTACACGACGGCTCACTACGATCGCAAGACGAAGACCTCGAGCCGAGGCCCAGCCGCACGCAAGACAAATGCATCATCAACGATAATCGCAGCATCGACGCCCTACTCCTCGCTCACGTCGCACGTAGGACGAAGACGCCAACCGCGGCCCGCGCCGCACGCAGTACGAATGGTACATCCGCGGCGATATACAATCTCAATACAGACCACCATCCGCAGCACAAGCCGCACGCAGGACGAACGCTCCATCAGCGGCCCAAGACGATTGCCATTAGCGTTGTCTCCCCTTCCCGTGCTTTGTATGCGACCATGGCATGTGTACTGTAGGCTTCACGACTTGTCACTTGTCTTTGCTTCCTCAGATCGTCGGCTCCTACCATTGTCATGAGTGTGAGACGTGTGCCAGACTGCGATGACCATCGTTGCGCCCAGCAATGCGGCTTTCGCATCAAGTGTTKGGGKGGGGGGGGGGGGGGGATTTGCAATTGAGAGACTGCGAGTATTTACAGTGGATTGAGATGATGGAGTAGAGGTTGGCGTTGAGCACCAAGCTAGCTGCTGCCGCACAGATCGAGCACTCCGACGAGGCCAGTCTCCATCAGGCATGGCGACGGTGTCGACGCTGCAGGTATACGGGTCTCTGCCACGTCTTGATGTGTCTTGATCCGACGTTTCCCGATGGATTTGCGACGGTCCTGCTTGCCCAGCGGACTCTTGGTTATGAGCGCCTTCTTGCGTCTGTTGATCACCTGCTTCGTGTCCTAGGTCTTTGCCACCGCGGACACTGACAAACGGTGAGCGCGGATCGCCGGTCTACAAGAGGCTTTGCGGCACGCTGCTAGCGAGGCTCATCATGATGTGCAGACAGCCCAGCTGGAGCGTCAACGGAAGCCAAGCCATTGGCGGCGGCAGCTAAGGGGAGCAATGCCAAGAAAAGTGTCTCTGATGCTCAGCGAAAGCATTGCTTGAAGTGCAGATGCCGTTTGGCGGCAAAAGCCAATCATTATTCTCGCGTTCTTTTTGTTAGAGTGAACGAAGACGAAATCGGTGATGAGGAGTGGCGCGAGGCGAGCGGCGGAAATGACGTCGACACGCGCATGCATGGAGAGCGACGCTTCGGCACGGTCTTTGAGATTCATGAGCGGCTCACCGGTAATTTACAGCGATTCAATGGACGCACGCCGAGGCGTTCTCGAAAATGACACAGTCGGAGCGAATGGCGGTTGTGAAAGAGCACACCAATCTGGCTGCAGCCACTGCATCGACTTGCTGCACGACGTGCATGGAGCCGCGCGCATCTGATGGACCATCTGCTGCAGCCTTTTGGCCTGCCAGACGGGCGTGAATGCGCATCTTGAAGCTGCGGAAATAGACACCTTTGCGCTTCCACGTTGTCGAGTGCGGTGCTGATCCACAGTGCAGACAGACGGAGAGCGGAAAAGGGCAGATGCGCGTCACCCCTCGGATTGTTCACAAAATAGCACTCGGCTCGAGGCGGCTGCAGAGACGAAATTGCAAAATTGCAACGAAATTGCAACAGCTCGTCAAAGCGTTGTGGGTCGGCCATCTCCTCACTCCTTCCACGCGTGCAGAGCTGAGCCCAAGCCAGGACGCTCTAAGCCGCAGCTGAATGGACAGACAGCTCAGCCCGGGCCACATCGCATCAGCAAAGTCAAATGCTGCCCGGCCGCACCACTGCACCGGCTGCATCGCTCTCAATCTGCCGCTCGTCCGCCCTTCATCGGTGCCTCTGTGCTGAGACCCTATCCCTGTGTCCCGTCAGCGCTCTCTCCTTCTCTGTCTCCACTCGAGCCCCACCTCCATCGCCACTCCTCGCTCATTGCCATCATCTCGTCCCTTCGCCTATACCTCTCCAATCCCACTCACGCTTCGACCTTCTCATATCAACCACCACACTGGCTGCACCCCACACTTGCAGTACAAACACCCTTCAACCCGCCACCCTGGCGTGTGCATCGCACCGCCCCACACGCCCCACCACAATGTCCGCTCCGCGGCCCTCCACCAACACCATCAACGGAGGCACACCCGCCGGCGATGAGGGTAAGTCGAGCCAACAAAACGAACATACATGCTGTTTCCTTGCTGACCTCTCCTCCCCTCTCCTCTCCTTACGATGACGCAGTCGCCGAAGCCGTATACAGCTTCAAGCTGCTCGAGGCGCTAAGGAAGGGCGACCAGCAGGCACTCATCCCGCTCCTCCAGCCCACCCATGCCAGCCAGAACCATCTCGCAAAGGAGAGCACATCCCCGCTCCACCTCGCCGTCCGCTGTGCCGACTTCAACATCATCTCGTTCCTCTTAAACTACAAGACCATCGACATCAACGCAACCGAATCACAGCACGGCAACACCGCACTCCACATCGCCGCCGCTTCCGGTCGCGACGATGTTGTCCAGCTTCTCCTCGAACAGCACGACATTGACGACTCCAAGCGCAACAACGACAACAGGGACGCCCTCGAGGTCTCCAAAACCCCCGAAATCGCTCAGCTCATCCAGGTCAGCCGTGCACAGCTCAACGTCAAGTACGTCGATCTCCTCACCGCCTACGAGCAGGACACCCAGGCAGCAGAGCAAGCAATCCACGCCCTCCTCGACCTCCCGCGCTACTCGGTCATCGACCTCAACGCACACGGCGCCAACGGCTCCACCCTCCTTCACGAGGCAGTCCGCCGCAAAGATACCCGCATGATCGAAACCGCCGTACGCAAGGGCGCAGACGTCTATGCACGCGACCGTCGTGGCAAGCGCGTCGGCGACGTCACAAAGGACGAAAAGGTCAAGGCGCTCCTTCGCCAGCTCCACAACGCAGACGCCGCTCGCGCCAGCCAGGCAGCACACTCCGGTCAGCCCCCTTCCTTCAAGGGCTACCTCGGCAAGTGGACCAACATCGCTCACGGCTACAAGACGCGCTGGTTCGTCCTCGAGGACGGCATCCTCTCCTACTACCACAGCCAGGACGACGAGGGCAAGCAGTCGCGCGGCGCCATCAACATGCGCTACGCAAAAATCCGCGCAGACAACAACGACAAGCACCGCCTCGAAATCATCAGCGAGACCGGCAAGGGCGTCTCCAAGCTCTACCTTCGCGGTACCCACCCCGTCGAGCGCGCACGATGGGTACAGGTCCTCCAGCAGACCAAGGAATACTTCAGCCTCGAGCGCCAAACCAGCCGCGCAGACAGCTTCTACCGCCAGCGCGCTCCTTCCACCTCTTCACTCCACAACCCCAGCTCCGCCTCAGCACCGCTCGCCAACCCCGCCGGCATCGTCCGTCCTTCCTCCACTGCACCGCTTGCCAACCCCGCCGGCATCGTCCGTCCCCCCTCCGCCGCACCCAGCGAAAAGGGCAGCCGCGCTCTGCTCTCCATCAAGTCGCCCACCACCCAGCCTCCCTCGGGCGCCCCCAGCGAGCGCTCCCTCACGCTCGCCAACCGCAGCCCCAGCATTCTCAGCCGTCTCTCCAGCGACGGTCGCCTCGACGACGAGAACGAGAACGGCGCCACCGGCGGCGCCATGCCCTTCGAGTCCGAATTCCCTCTCACCGCCGAGGCGCTCAAGGCGCAGGCCGAGGCGAGCCAGCGCCTCGTCGAAACACTTCTGGGCGCCGGCGCCGTGGCTGCTCCCGCCGTCTCGTCCGCGCGCAACTCGTCCGACGAGGTCAGCGCCGCCGCCGCCAAGTCGAACCGCTCCAATCGCTCCTCGAGCACATCCGTCTCCGGCAACAACGCCGACGCCGTGCGCTCGGCACTCGACGCCGCCGTGCGCAGCAACTTGCAGCTCGTCGAGCGCTACCAGGCCATGGTCGCCGCTCGCGAGACGTACATGACCAAGCGCTACGAGCGCGAGCTCCAGATCAAGCATCTATGGGAGGAAAACATGGCCGTCCTCGCACAGCAGCACGCAGAGATGGAGGCACAGCTCAAGGAAGCCGCCACAGAAAACGCGCGCAGGCGCAAGGCGCTCCGCGAGGTGCGCGAGACCATGGGCTCGTCGCCTGGATCCATGATCTCGCCCTCGCTCGGCCCTTCCGCCTCGACAGGTTCCGTGCTGCACAACCCGGAACCTCGCCGCCAGTCGACCATGCTCAGCAACGTCACCTCCCAGTCCTTCGAGACCGCCCAGACCGATCCTGCCGGCGGCGACTCGCTGGCAGCGCGTCGGTTGGGCCACGAGGGCGGCGCGCAGCTTCAGCTCGACGACGCGCTCACACCGCCCATTCAGGCGCAGCGTTCCCAGATCCTGAGCATCGCCGACGAAAAGGCGCTCGTGCGCGACTCGATCGACGACGCCGACGACGAGTTCTTCGACGCCATCGAGACGGGCAACCTGCCGGGCCTCAAGGTCGAAAAGTCGCTCGAGGAACCAGAGACGGGCCCGGACGAGTGGCCCGAGAAGTTCGACCGCAGCATGGTGGAGGATGCGATTCGCGAGAGCATGGCGCCGTACACGCATTTGCGCACCAGCATGCCCATCGGCAAGGACGACCGCCCGTCGGTGTCGCTGTGGGCCATCCTCAAGAACAACATCGGCAAGGATCTGACCAAGATCTCGTTCCCCGTGAGCTTCAACGAGCCGACGTCGATGCTGCAGCGCATGGCCGAGGACATGGAGTTCTCCGAGTGCCTCGATGCGGCGTCGCTGCAGGAGGACTCGACGAAGCGCATCGCCTATGTCGCCGCTTTTGCCATGAGCAACTACTCGTCGACCATCGGCCGCATCGCCAAGCCGTTCAACCCGCTGCTGGGCGAGACGTTCGAGTACATGCGCCCGGACAAAAAGTACCGCTACTACTCGGAGCAGGTGTCGCACCACCCGCCCATCTCGGCGTGCTTTGCGCAGTCGCCCACCTGGGAGTACATGGGCTGCGTCGACGCCAAGTCCAAGTTCCTCGGACGCACGTTTGAGATCCGTCCCACGGGCGTGGCGCACGTCAACCTCAAGGTGCCCAGGAAGTGGGTGCGCTCGGACAAGGAGCTCAAGCCGGCGCAGGCGCTCGAGGACCACGTGCTGGAGCACTACACCTGGAACAAGGTCACCACCTCGGTGTCGGGCTTCATCGTAGGCAGTCCGACGATCGACCACTTTGGCGACATGGAGGTCACCAACCACGCCACGGGCGACCGGTGCGTGCTGACGTTCAAGCCGCGCGGCTGGCGCGGCAAGGATGCGTTTGAGATCCGCGGCAGCGTGTACGATGCGCAGGGCAAGCTGTGCTGGGACATTGCGGGCCGCTGGAACTCGCAGCTGGTGGCGCGCAAGGTGGGTGCCGGCTCGGGCGATCTGAATCCGGACCAGAGCGTCGAGGCTCCCGATGGGCAGATTGCGGTGGCGCAGCCGCTGGCCGAGTATCTGCTGCTGTGGCGCAACTCGGACAAGCCGCCGACGCCGTTCAACCTGACGCCGTTTGCCATCACGCTCAACTCGTGCCCGGACGACCTCAGGCCGTGGCTGGCGCCCACCGACTGCAGGCTGCGCCCCGATCTGAGCGCGTTCGAGAGCGGCAAGTTCGACCAGGCCAACGACCTCAAGCAGAAGCTCGAGAACCACCAACGCGAGACGAGGCGCAAGAGGGAGCAGGGCGAGCTGCCGCCGCACGAGCCGAGATGGTTCAAGCGCACCACGGACCAGGACACCAAGGAGACGCTGTGGCAGCCAGTACCTGCGCCGCCCAACTCGGGTCCTGGCGGCAAGGAGACCACCTCCTACTGGGCCGAGAGGCACGACGTCGGATCCAAGAAGAGGGAGGGCCAGCAGGCGGACTGGAACAACGTCTACCACATCTTTGGCGACTTTGAGGTGCGCTAAAGTGGCGCTCGTTGGCGCTGCAGGTCGCACAGCCGGGTTTGTTAATCTTAGATCGTGTTTTCCGACACTTGCAGGCTTTGTGCTGTGTGCTATGAGTGGATGGGATTGGGAGGTGCACGTGGGCATAGCAGGCGGATGTTAGGGCAGGAGCTTTTTTTTTTCTGCATGTCCCGGAGCATCCGAGATGGGGAAGCGTAGATTAGATTTGACGCGCTGATTCGCGGAGGTCCGGGAAGAAAGAGTTGCACTTTTTTGGGCGGGTTGGAGTCACACACGACAGCGGTGTGGCATTTTCAAGTCCCACCACCATCTCCTCTTTGCTTCTGTAGATCGTGTTGGTTATGACGAGTGTCAACACGGCGCCGGTACCGCTGCCTAGCGTAGGCAAGCAGCTGATTGTGTTTGATTTCGACTGGTACGTCCACCACCCGTCTACCCCACAGCTACCCCATGTGGGTTGAATGCTGACTGGATCTGTTTTGGGCGATCAGGTCGTTGGTCGATCAGGATACGGATCGGTGGGTGCACGAGGTGCTCTGCCCGGAGCTGCGTGCCGAGTTGCAGCGACGCAAGAAGGGCGAGCAGTTTACGGATCTGTGTGCGGATCTGTTGCTCAAGCTGCATGCGCGCGGCGTGACGCCCGACCAGCTGCGCGATGCTCTGCGTCTGTTGCCCTTCCACCCGGGTGTCAAGCGCGCCATCTCCACGCTCAAGCAGACCCCCCAGCCCAACACGACGCTCTTCCTGCTGAGCAACAGCAACACCGTCTACATTAACACCATCCTCGCCCACCACAACCTCGAAGGCCTCTTCGACGAGATCGTTACCAACCCTGCACACTTCACGCCCGAAGGTGCACTGAAGCTCGAGCGTCGCATTGCGCCTTCGGCGGTTCAGCACACTTGCAGCGTCGGGTGTTCGGCCAACATGTGCAAGGGCGACGAGTTGGAAGCGTTCCTCGAGCGCCATGGTGGACGCGACGCCTTTGACCGCATCATCTACGTCGGTGATGGCGGAAACGACTACTGCCCCGTCAAGAGGCTGCGCACGAGCGACCTCGCGTTTGTGCGCAAGTTCCGCGGCCTCCAGACGCGCATTGCGCGCGAAGGCGGCGTCAAGGCGGGCATCAAGTACTGGAACGGCGCATGGGAGCTCGAGGGCTATCTCAACGAAGCACGTGGCGTCCCTGCACTCGACTACTAGAACGCCCCCTAAGACGCAGTGTTTATAATATCTTCAACGTGCAGAGTGCGACTGTGCTTACAGAGTGTAGATGAGGATACAGGCTACAAGTGCTGCTGGGATCCAGGGCGGAGTGGTGCATGTGGCCGCATTCGTCTGTGGCTTGGCGGGATTGCTCGGCACGGGTATCGGCGAACTGCTCGCCACCACGGGTAAGCTAGCTGCGGTGCCGGCCTCGAGAGTCGGCAGAATTGGGCTGTATGTGCTGCTTGCACCCACGCGGGTCGGTACCACGCCCGCACTCGGTGTGGCTGTCGCATTGCCAAAGAAGTACGGCTGCCGGCTGGGCATGCTCAAGCTGACGAGCGAATTCGGCAGGACACTGTTGATCTTGGTCCCCTGTGCACTGACCCAGCTGAGCACGCTCTGTGTCGGCTCGGGCTGAAACACTTGTGCTGGCTCGGTTGCATCGGCCGGTTGCCTCAATGGGAAGAACCCGACTTTGGGCGGTTCGACGTCGTTGATGCCGATCGCGAAGAGTGCGTATGTTGCACGCAGGAACGGCGTTCCCAGTATCCAGTCGACCCCCGTTGCGTCCGGCGGTGATGCTGCCGGCCATGCAAAACACAAGTACGGCTGCAGAGTGTCCGGTCCGATCAGGTAGTCTTGCGGGAGCAGCGTGATGTTACGTCCGCCAAACGAAAAGTACATTCGTGCAGTCGTATCGCACGGCACCACGAATCGGCCTCCGCCCACATGGCGGCTGTTCGTAATACCACCGAAGAGCGATTCGACATCAGCCGCGGGGCCAAGGACCGCCGACGATCCCGAGTCGATCAGCGCAAGCGTCTCCCCCACCTGTGTGTACGTCGGCGTGAGCGTGGCAGGACGGCCAGCAACGCCGGCAGCGGTGAGACGAACAACCCACTGGACATAAGACCCAAGAGCGGGCGCGTCGACATTGAGCGTAGCATTGGCGGGCAGCGAAGTGTCGCCCGAGGGGAAAGGCACAACGTCGTGCCACTGCACCAGGCTGCGATCTTGTCCCGTGGGAAGAACAATTGGATCGGCCGCTCCAAACGTCGCCCGGCCCCCCGAGGGCGTGAGGTACAGCCCAAACATCGGATACGACACATTGGTGCGCAACAGCGACGTTGCCAGCGGCAGCGTACTGACATCCCCGACCTGGTCTTGGTACCCAACGAGGCTGCGGGCGATAGTGCTTCCGCGCGGAAACCCCAGCCCCAGCACACCCGATATCCCCTGTGCGCCAAGCGTGACATTGGTCTCGTCGATCAGCGCAAACGCCTGGCGCTCGACACGCAGGCCCGCCATGCGCACCTCGTCTGCGCCCAACACCCCCTTGGCGGCCGTGTCATCATCGTAGAAGATCGAGAATGCCACGTCCGTGTCCGCGCGCTTGCTGATCGTGCTGCTGTTCGTCGAGGTCTGCGTGGCGTTATCGCCAAAGCTCGATGCGGTGAGGTTGAGCGCGGCGGCTGCGTCGATCTGGATGGTGCGGAAGGACGAGCTCTTGTCGATGTCGAGCGTGAGCACACCGTCCGCCTTGCATTGCGACGAGCTGCATCGGGACGAGGTGATCCACAGGTCCGACGACCCCGTGTCGAGCTGGACAAACACGAGCTGGGGCGGCGACGAGACGTTGAGCGGAATGTCGTATGCGCCCGATAGCAGCCCGAGCGACTGCATGGTGTCGTTGGCATTCTGAACCGCGCGCCGCCGCAGTGCCTGTGACTGGAAGTGCTGCTGCTGTTCTTGCGCGTCGGAAGAGGACGAGGAGAGGTGAGCTGGCGCACGCAGCTCGATGGCCGACTCGTCCACCGAGGGGAGTGACTGAAACCATGGTGGAGGCGCGGCTAGTCGGGCTGTGCAGTGCGAGATGCCTGCGGCGAGCAGCAGCGCAAGCGCGAGCGTGCACCTCCAGCCCCTCCGCACCGCCGTATTGGAACAGTGCATGCTGAGCGGTCGCAGGACGATGGTGGTAGCAGACAGAGGAAGAGACGGACCCTGCGAGGCTTCCGAGACGCTTCTCTCCACTTTGGCCTCGGCGATTTTTGGGCTAAAATCCTCCGAGGCTCCCGCCCGACTAACTATGAGCGCGTTGTGGGTGGTGCTTGTCACAACGCAGGGCGGAGCATTCTCATGTCCTTCTCTTCTGGGACTCACAGTCGTGGATGCAGTCGATTCATTGTATTGCGTTGAAGCAAGTTGCTTCCAAAGTTGAGGCAGTGGAAGTATGACATCTCGCCAAATGAATTCCCGGCTGCAGGTCGCTTCACGATGACATCAGGCACGGCGTTCAGATGCGGCCCAAATCTGGGCATGTTAGACCGCCTAGGTATGGTACCCCTCGGAGCTGCGTCGTGCTGCGTCGTGGCGACCATCGTACTGAACTGCGCTAGGCAGAGTCTCGGATGCGATGATCATCCCTGACGCCGTTGACGGTCCAGATGCGGCTGCCATTGTGAAAGCTGATGGTCCAATCGTAGCTGCCGCCCAGGACATTGATGACCGAGTGACTGCTGTCGCCGTGAATGTTGATGGCCGATTCGAAGCTGCCCTGAACGTTGATGGTCGACTTGTGGCCGTCGCCGTAAATATTGATGCATGTGATGGCACTATGGCCGAGGATGCTAATGACCGAGTTGCGGCTCTCGCCATGAATGTTGATCATCGAGTTGAGGCTGCCGCCATGGACGCTGATGGCCGAATTGCGGCTGTCGCCGCGGACATTGATGATTGTGTCGCAGATATCGCCGTGGAGGTTGAAGACCGAGTTGCTGCTGTCGCCGTGGACATTGATGATCTTGTCGCAGCAACCTCCGTGGAGATTGGTGACCACGTTGCGCCTGTCGCCGTGGATGTCGATTACTGGGACGCTGCTGCTGGCGTCAATGTTGACCACGCCGCTGCTGCTACCGGTATCGACGGCGGGGGCCGTGGAAGGTCCATCTGACAGGACCAGATTCTTGTCGTCGTCATCCATCTTGACGGTTCGGAGTAGGCAAGGAGCGAGTAGGAGTTGAAGGCACAGCAAGCCAGCGGGCTGCCGAGATTGAAGAATCGAAAAGTCAGAAGCGGGACACCAGCTTGAGGTCACGAGTCGTGTCACTCACTTACTGTACGATGCTACGAGATCAGTGCCAATGGCTGTGCTACCAAGCTTTCGAGGTGAAGGATGAATAGTGTGGTGGTGAGGAAGTAAGACGAGAGTGCGGAAGTAACGGAAGAGGAGCAGAGCAGGAGGAGAGGGAGCCGAGGCCGTGCGGAAGTGAGGTTGAAAGTGCGGGAGCAAGACGCATCGCCATGGATGAGCACTTGACTCGTGTGGGAAGCAACGTATCCGAGCGGATGCGGAATTTGCCGGTGCTTGTCTTGCTCGCCTGCCGGATGTGCGACTTGCATGCCAGCGGCGATGCGTCCCCACCAAGACTTGAATCCAAATCGACCTTGATGGCAGACCTCGGTCCTGCTCGGAACGGCGTCCACTCGATGAACTTGTGACAGGTGCGCGCCGGCTCAAGATGCGAGCCGCAGCGAGACGGAGGCAGCGCGGACCAAAATAGTCATAGCGATGTTTTTCCGCACTGAGCTCGTATTCGTCAACGCTGAGGCTCAGTCTAGCCGACTCTGCATGGCGTACATCAACATCGGTGGTGACGTGCTTTGGCTTTGGTGCAGGCTAGGAAGAGCGCAGCACGGGTCGAGGTAACGACGCAGTGCGACGTGCCTGTAGAGTCGTTCAGTCGAGTTCACCAGTGAACTGTCATTGCGAAGGCGATGTATGTCAGTTCGCTTGAGCGTTATTACTGTATTTGGCACATCATCAGTACTTACATCACCTGTGAAGCCGAAAGCCTCGTACGTGGACTGCATGTAGGTGATGAAATTGTCCTGCACCTCCTCGTAGGTCGGGACTCGACCGTCTGACAGGAAGAAATGGATTTGATTGATCGTACGCTGTAAGATGCGGGTTATTTCTTCGTAAAGCTCCCTAATAGCATTGTTGGTCAACAAATCGACGGGCACGAAGGGCATCTGAATCGTGCCCCTGGGCTGAACCAATCCGAGACCACGCAGACTTTCGATAGGCAGAGGCAGCGAGGACCAGGGGGCGAAGCTGTGCAGGGGATCCCGCCCTTCCTCTAGAGTGGGGGCTCGACCCCTCGGATGAGTGTAATGAGATCGATACATCATACTCTGAAAGTTGCTGGTCGCATAGTCGTAAAACCCCGTAAGAGCGTTATCGGTCAACAAAGCGACGGGCGTGAAGGGCACCTGAACCGAGTCCCTGGGCTCAACCAAAGCAGGACAAGAAGGGAGAATTCGACGCGTCACCATGTATGATCATTTGGCACGAAGCGAGGAGCTACGCATCCGAGCGGTTGCGGAAGCTTCCCACGCCGAAGTGCGACGAGAATGTCAGAGGAGCTGCGGACGAGCACACGCGTCCCACCAAGTCTGGAACCTAAACTGATCTTGATGGCCGAGCGTCGTCTCGGGAAGTGGACAACTTGTCACAGGCTGATCGGTTGAGAGCCGCCGCTAGACGGAGGCAGCGTGTGCTCAGTTGTGTGAACTCGAGCTCGTCGTGTCGACTCTGCTCTGACCGATGCAACTGGACACGGTGCAGCCGAGCAAGGAGTGAAGTGTGGGATCGGCACTTTGCCTAGTGCCGCATATATACTGAGCTTACGACTCTCGATGCTGTTGTGTGTCTCGCTCCACTATCAACTCATCCGCTCCGACCGTTGCAAGTATGGAGTCCGACAGTGACTCTAGCTTGAGCGAGTACCGACCAAGCGCATCGCTGTCTAGAACGAGACGCAACAGGGAGAGGAGTCGAAAGTCTGGTAGCCGTCGCGATCGCGATGCCTCTCCCATCGAGGCTGCACACGAGCAGCGCCAACGTAAACCCAGCGCTCGAAGGCAGGAATTGAGGGCGGCGCTTACGGAACGCCACTGGCTGGACGAAGGCTGCAGGCCATGCAGGGTTGCAGGTGTGCGGTGCGAGGCGCCAACGCCTGGTGATCATCGCGAAAAGTGTGCGCGATGCTCGGAAAAAGGGGAATCATGCGACCATCGATGGATTCTAGAACAGCGATCCGTCACCGCAATGATGAAACTTCTCTGCGAGCAGCCGATCATTGACGTCGCTTCTCCCGCCTTTCTGGCGGTAGAGAGACAGGTGTACGGCAAGCACCTGGGAGGGCCGTTTGACAAGTGCAAGGACTATCCTGATGCTTCGTCGTCGGGCGCGCAAGCAAGCACCTCGAGTGCGCACCAAAGCAACGAGCAGCCGAGTGGCTCCAACGCCGCAGCTGAGTCTTCCAGCGCTGGACAATATAACGGTGACGACCAACTCGAGCCGCACGCTGCTGTTCTCACCGACGAGCCTGCCGCCTCCTCATCCGTCTTGTCGTCCTTCTCAACTTGCTCTTCCCCGTCGTCCGCCTCGTCCGTCTCCTCTTCTTCATCTTGCTCGTCCGCGTCCCCCGCCTTTACTTCCTCCTCATCAGCCTCCTCACTGCCTATTCGCAGGCTGCGCGGGCTCGGAATGGTTCACCGCAGTGACACGTTTGAAGTGTCGTTCGTGCCGCGCTCGTTGCTGGCGAATGAGGCGTTGGAGGAGCATTACTGCGATGTCACGCGCAACAATCAGCGGACAATGGAGCAGTTGCGTTACGGATTGATGGGCCAAGGCCTGTCCACCGAAGAAGAGCTGGACATCCTGCGTGACAACTTCCAGTCGAATTACGAGGCTTCCGGCTTTTCAGGCGATGTAAGTATGCGATGACCTTGGTGGATCTCAAGAGGCGGGCGTGCTGACTCGGGTCCCCTTTGCCATGACAGTACATGTCCGCGCTCCGTTGAGCCGAATGCATGCCGATCGAGGGATCGCATACCTTTAGCGTCGGCAGCGGCGCGAAATTCTGGCTGGGCTCAAAAAGACCTCACGAAATGATGCCAAGAAATTCAAGAGTTGAAGATGCGTTGCGATACTCGAGCTGAGGCGGCAGTCAAGGGCGGATGAGCAAGCGATTAGCATTGGAGCGAAGCGAGATCGAGATGCGGAAGCGAGCGTTGGTGGGTGCAGATGGATGCGGCGATCAAAGGCGATGCAAGCGATACGACCGATGCCAAGACGGCGGGTTGCGGTGGATTCGCGCTTTGCTGGCACACGGCGTTCAAGGGGCGTGTTAAGCGAACTGGAGCGAGGCCATGATCTCTCGGATGTGGGATGGTTGACAGCAGCAATGATCGGCAGAGCGCGCGCGCGTGTGTGTGCACGCCTTGGGTTGGTAGCGAATAGCAATCTCACAATCATCAGGCGTGATTCGGCGTCCAAAGTCTTGACGGCGAGTGTTGATGCTGGTTTGGAATTGGATCCAGAAAGCCGGCTGAGTTGATCTGCGACTCGGCCCCGGCGGACGGCAGAAGCAGCCGTGGAAGGAGGGAGGCCACTCGGGGTTCGGAGAGGGAGAAAGAGCGAGAGACCAACACCGAGAAGCGACTCAAGAATTCAGCTTCCGCTCGAGCGTCAGATGCTTCCGTGCACCTGCAATTCGATACTCGCGCACACTTCGCGGCGTGGGCGTGGCGTGCAAGTAAACAATGGCAGCCCCACGCCACGCTCCCATCTTGTCCAAGACCACACTGGCTGCTGTTCGAACAGATGCATGCGTGCAGACCAGCCACAATTGATCCCTCGCCATGCACGATCTGGCCGACGATTGGTTGGGAAGAGGATAAAAATAGAGCTTGCAGAGCGCGGTGCGTAGGAAGGAGCCGGCTGTGCTCGAGACGTGCAGCGCGCAGATGCAGCTGGCGTGAAGAAGACTTGTTTGCCAAGTCGAGAGAGCATCGCATCGAGGCCGGGGACCAAGTCAAGGCCAAGATCGCCATTGCAGCTGGGCATCATTATTGTTGCGCTCGGCGGGAGGGCGAAATTGAGCGAGGCGCGAGGCGCGTTTGGTGCTTCAAGAGTGTCTCGAGTAAAGCTCTGTCTCACTCTGTCGTCGCTCGCTGCCGTCGCTGCCTGCCAAAGCTAGCTGGCGTGAGGGGGCGATGGGAGCGGCAAGGGCAAAGCATCCGACTCTCAAAACATGCACGCGTGCTGCCCGCCAACCAATTTGGCGTCGGAATGAGACTGTGCTTTGGCAGCAGCGCGATTGGAAGCGACTGCCCTCACGCCTGCTGGTGTGCAGTGCTGTGCCGTGCATGTGATTTGGCAGTCCGAGCCCAAGTCCAAAAAGAAGGGAAAAAAAAAAGTCGGATTGGAGAGTGCGCGTGTGCATGCGTGTGCTTTGGCGTGTGCTGGCAGGGCAGCGCAAGGCAGGGCAGTGTGCATTGCTGTTGTCTCCTCGTTGGCTGCTGCTGCTCCTCTCTGTCTGCTGCATGGCTCGGCGCCGAAATCGCAAAGGCAAAGGCGATCTTCCTTTCCCAGCGAGCACGCCTGGAACACACTTTCTCTCGCTCTCTCGCTCTCTGCACTCGCTCTCTGCACTCGCAGCTGAGCACTCTCGGCCAATCCAAGCTCAAGCTACAGTCACACTCTGCTCCGCTCCGCACCGCCTCCGTCCATCTTTGCTTGCTCGCCATCTTCGCTCGCTTCGTTCCGGCTCCATCATCGCAACCACCAGCGCGCGCGATCGCAACCGCCAACACACGCTCCTCTTCTCTTCGCTTCTTCCATCTCGGTCTCGGTCTCGGTCTCGCTTTCGCATCGCGCGCTGGTTCGCTCCGCCTCGCCATCCTCATCATCCACTTTGAAGCATCTCGATTCATCGTCTGCTCCGCCAACACCCGGATCCGCAGCTCCATTCCGTCCACACGGCCTCCCAGCGAACCCACCCACGTCGTCGCAATTCCTACACGCTCAAGCTTAATCCTCGCCAAGTCCTCCCCGCACTCCTAATCCGTAAGTCTTGCCGCGGCCCTTTCATTTCAAGCTCATGCTTTTGCGCATGCACATCTGCTCACACCCCCTTGCCCTCGCGTCTTCTTGCATGCCTCCATCCCAATCGCATCCCCATCGCGCTCTCACCCACCCTTCGCCGCTCATCGCATCGCCCACTCGCATCGATCATCCAACACCCACCATGCCGCCACGCCATCACACCGACCACCACGACGCTTCCGCTCGTCACTCACAACCAACTCCATCTCCCATCCCACAGTACCAACTGCAATCTCGTCCAGCTACCTTTCATTCAGTTCGAGCTCCTCTGCCTCTGCCTCTGCACCTCCATCCTTTCCACTCGTCTTGGGCGCCATCCTCCCTCCCATTCCAACCTAGGCCTCCGCCAGCAACGAGCATTCGTGTCGGCTGCCGCGTCCCCTCCTCCCTCTCCAATCAGTACATCTTGCCTCCTCCGCAATCGCACGACCGGCTCGATCACACCAGCCACATCTACCTCCCACGCCCCATCTCGGCTCACCCGAGTCAATCCACCATGTCCGCAGCAACTGCCTCCACGGTAGACCTGCTGCCTCGCATGGGGCCCTCCTCCGGCATGCACAGCCCCTTTTCTATACCACATCCGCTCTTCAACAATGACGCAGGCCCTTCCTCCTTTCCCTCGTCCAGACCACCCGCGCCCTCATCCATCGACACCGGCGCTCGCAAGAATGCCGCCCTGCTCGATGCTCTCGCCGGTCCTTCGGGCGCATTGAAACTCTCCTCGCCCGCGTCCGCAGCAGCTCCGCCTTCCAGCCTCGAACTCAGCCAGAACGCAGGCTCCAGCTTATCCGCAGGCGGTGCCTTTGGCGCATCAGGCGCCTACTCCTCCTCCAACGGCGGCGCATCCGGCGGCTTGGGCAGCACCAACATGCGCCCGGGCGGCGGCGGCGGCGCTGGCGGCAGAGACGACCTCCACCGCAACGGCGCTCCCGGCGACGGAAGCGGCTCCGGCGGTAACGGCGGCGACGACTCCCACGACGACAAGGACGACAAGGAAAAGGCAAAGAAGTCAAACCCGCTCGTCGATCTCCTCGACACAGAGGCCGCCTACGTCTCCGAACTCTCCAAGATCATCAAAAAGGTCGCCGCCGCCTGGTCCCGCTCCAACTTCCCACCGCCCGAGCTCGATGCCATGTTCCGCAATACAGAGGCCATCTACCGCGCAAATCGCAGCTTCCTCAAGGCGCTCAAGGAGATCGGTCCCAACCCCTCGTCGCCAAAGGCGCTCGGCGACCTGCTCATGAAGTGGATCGACGATCTCGAGACCCCCTACTCGCGCTTCTGCGAGAGCTACCTCTGCGACTTTGACGCATGGTCCGCCGTCCAGTCCAACCCGCGCCTCGCCAACCTCCTCCTCGACGTCTCGGGCCCGACCGATGCAGACGGCAACCCCGTCACTTTTAGCGATCGCAAGCGCGACCCCAACGAGCCCTGGACCCTCGACGGCCTCTTTGCCCTCCCGCACATCCGCCTCAAGTACTACAAGAAGCTCTACTCGCGCCTCCTCAAAAGCACGCAACCCGGAAGGAGCGACCATCGCCTGCTCGTCGGCGCAAACGAGAAGCTCGACGAGCTCGTAGACAAGTCCAAACGCAGACTCGCCGTCTCGGTCCTCGACGAGGTCGCCGGCCGCGAGTCGCGCGACAGCTCCTTTGCAGACAGCAACGTCAACAGCGAATCGTCGCAACGCGAACGCGTCTCTTCCGCCACCTCGCACTCCGACTCGCAATCGCCCAACTCGCGCCCAGTCCAGACGCTCGGCAACAAAACTTCCCCGACGCGAGCTCCCGCGGCCGGCACCGCCAATGCTGCCTCCACCGCATCTGCCGCTGCATCATCATCGCTGCTACCCGCCGCCGGACGCGCTCCGACGCCTGGTGGCATGCCCCTCTTTGGAGCGCCCACGAGCCAGCTCAACGGCCTCAGCTTGGACCACCCCAGCATCTCGGCTCCCAGGCCCGAGCTCGTCCGCGGCAACTCGGAGGTCGCCAGCGTACACGACAGCGGCTCGCAGACCGCAGGCGACGACTCGGCATCCACGCGCACCAACTCGCTCTCCCAGCCCATCGAGAACCTCGAGAAGCGTCTCGACACTTCCAAGACGCTCGACATTTTCACCATGAAACCCAAAAAGTGCCAGCTCCAGATGCACCCGCCCAATCTGCCGTTTGCCCGCGCGCTGCGCAAGTCGGCCGACGTCGTCATCCACTTTACCCCGAGCAGCGGCGGACCCGAGATCAGCATCCGACGCGCACACATGTTCCTGCTCACCGACCTCTTCCTCGTGTGCGAGCGCATGACGCCCAGCGAAAAGGCCGAGCTCTCCAAGGGCGGTGTGGGCCCGGACATGTGGCTGCTGTATCCGCCGCTGGCAGGTAAGCACTTGCGCGTCGCCGATCTCGGCGGCCAGGGCAACACGCTCTCCATCACCATCCTCAAAAAGGAGACGCTCACCGTCCACACCGACTCGCGCGAGGCAAAGGACGAGTGGCTCGAGCACTTTGCCGACTGCCAAAAGTTCGCCGCCAACCTCGGCCTCAAGGTCAAGACGGGCAGCAGCACGCTCTCGGCGCCCTCGGCTGCAAGCAGCGTGTCGGCCGCTTCGCTCGGCTCTGCGCAGCCGAGTCTCACCACGCCGGCGCTCTCGCCTGCCATCTCGGTCACACCCTCTTCGACGCACGGCCACGATGACGTTGCGGAATCCATGCCGTCGACATTTGGCAATGATGGCCCCAACAGCTCGCCCGTCATCGGCTCGGATCTCTCGAGGCAGGCTTCGTTCAACTCGGTGGCATCGTTCCCCAAGGCGGCCGCGCTCGGCTCGCCCGATCTGGGCAACTTTGCGCCCGGCAGCAGCTCTGCCTTTTCGCCACGATCGCCGTCGCCCTCCAACTTTGGGCCGGGTGGCGCACCGTCCAACGGTCCGCACGGTTTCGGTGGAGCGCGGCCGCCCATGCAGATGCGTCCGGGCATGATGTCGCCGTCCAACGGCGCGCTTTCGCCCGACACGAGCCCTGCCACCGGCCCCGTGCGCTACGGTCCCGGCGGGTTCGGGCCCAACGGCCCGATGGCCATGGGTCGACCTCCGCTCATGCAGGATCCCAACATGCCTCCGCGTTCGCCTGGCGGCATGCGTGGTCCGCCCGGTGGACCGCCGGGTCCTGGAGGTGCCATGTTCCCACGCGGAGGCCCAAGTCCTGTGCCTGGTCAGATGCCGGGAGGTCCGGGCTCGAGTCCCGGATTCGGACCTATGCATGTGCGTCCTGGCATGGCACCGCATGGAGCGCCGGGCATGGGACCGGGTGGACAGGGTGGACCGGGGCCGGCGTTCATGAACGGCGCACCGCGACCGCCGATGCCGCGACCGCCTCCGGGTGCGCAGCCGTGGGCGAGTGGCCCGCCTCCGCCGCCGCCGAATGGCATGGGTGGCCGCGAGCCGTACAGGAGGCCGTCGGCGCCGAATCTGCGCCAGGCGTCGCACGGCTCGTCGGGTGGCGGCAGGACGTCGGACGAGGGCGAAGGTGGGCGGTCGTTTATCCGCACGCGCTCGGTGTCGAGCACGGGCTCGACGGCGCCCAAGCTGCCGTCGGCCATGATGAAGGAGGGCCGCGACCGGGGCGAGCGCGGTACGGATGTGTCGCCGCCAAGCAGCCCCGTGGCCAAGAAGCAGGGCCCGTTCCGAAGCACCGTATCGGCGCAGATGCGATGCAAGCTCTTCCTCAAGCAGGGGCATGCGCAGTGGAAATCGCTGGGAAATGCGCGGCTGAAGCTGTTCCACATCCTGCCGGACGACATCAAGCAGCTGGTGGTGGAGAACGAGCGCAAGACGCTCATCTCGACCATTGTGCTCACCGACGGCGTCGAGAGGGTGGGCAAGGTGGGCGTCGCCGTGGAGCTGAGCGACCGAGGCAACCGGACGGGCATCATCTATATGCTCCAGATGCGATCCGAGGAGTCGGCGAGCGGCCTGTTTGGGCAGCTGCTCGAGGGCAGCGACAGGACGGCGGCGGCCACGTCGATGGCCGGCAGCTTTGCCTGAGCACGCGAGGCGCCGCCAAGTTTTGCATTCATTCTGCTCAACATCGTAACTACCAATAGAAACACTTTGCACTTGTATGCGCGCGAAAGGGATGGGAGAACCAGGCTTTTGAGCAGATGCGAGTTGTGGATATTGTACAGGGTGATAGTGTAGAGATGTGCGGCTATTACTCGTCGTCTTCTTGGTCCATATGGTCTTGGTCGTCGTCGTTACCATGTTGGTGCGAAGGACTGTCTAGGACGTCGTCATCGTCTTGTGGCTCAGCTTCCGATTCTGGGTCTTGTTCTGCTTCGGCTTCTGGTTCTGGGTCGTCTTCGTCCTGGAGGGTGCCTTCTAGGATCATGTTTTCCTCGGTTTGCTTTTGGGCGAGTTTCGTTTGGCGTGCTTCGAGGGCGGAGGAGAGGGGCATGGCGGTTGGGATGGCATCGCGCAGGAACTCGAGCGATTCAGTCTGCTGAACGGCTCGAGAAAGGTCCTTGTAGAACACGTGCTTGCGCTTGTCGAGCTTGGCGTTTGTGTACGCCTCGTCGGTGAGTCTGCGGATGAAGATCTCGGTGGCAATGCTGATGAGGAACGTCGCCTCTTTCGAGCAGATGTCCACGTCGCGGTCCGCTTTGATGATGCGCTGAACGCGAGCGACGGGGAAGACGGAAACACCCTTGTGCGTAGTGGTTGCCGAAGGAGCGGGGTCCTCCTCCACCAATTGCGGAGATGATGGCGACGACATTGGGCTGAATGGTTTGTCGACCGAGCGAGAGGGCCAAGCAGAGAAGTGATGGTGGACTCGAAGCAAGGCTGGATTCGTTGGGCCTCTTTACGCGACGCGTGCCGTCGAAGCCAAAACGCTCAGTCCAAGCCAGAAGAAGAGCTGACGCGCAGAGAGCAACACTCCACCCGCCCATTTCCACTCGATTCGACTCGACTCGACTGCGCCCAAAAAGGTGTGACTTTGGCATTTCACTTCACTTCATCACCTTCTTGGCTTCGGCTTCGGCTTAGCACCACAGTAATCTGCCCCTTTGAGATATCGGCGTGGCCGACGGGTGTGTCAGAATGCTCATCGTCATCAAACGCTGAGCTGCTCTTTGCTCGTCGACTCACCCGCCTCCGCCCTCCATCGTCTGGGAGCTCAATAACAATGGTCGACGATCGCGAACAGGACCTGCCGCCCGAGGCCGAGGCGGCGCGCTACAAGCCGATCCGCCGCCTCGACGAGAATGTTGTCAACCGCATCGCAGCCGGCGAGATCATCCACCGCCCCGCCAACGCGCTCAAGGAGCTCATCGAAAACTCGCTCGATGCTGGCGCCACTCTGATCCGCATCACCCTCAAGGAAGGCGGCATCAAGATGCTCCAGATCCAGGACAACGGCTGCGGCGTTCAGCCGTCCGACTTGCCTCTCCTCTGCGAGCGCTTCGCCACCTCCAAGCTGCGCGACTTTGCCGACCTCGACAGCATGGCCACCTTTGGCTTCAGAGGTGAGGCGCTCGCCAGCATCAGCTACGTCTCGGCTTCCATGAGTGTCGTCACAAAGACTCGCGACAACGACTGTGCCTACCGCGCCTATTACGCCAATGGCGCTCTCGCCCCACCTAAGCCCGGACAGAGCAGCGAGCCGAGGCAATGCGCAGGCACAGACGGCACTCTCATCACCGCCGAGGATCTCTTCTACAATGTCCCACAGCGCAGAAGGGCTCTACGCAGCCCCGCAGACGAGTACAACCGTGCTCTGGACGTCGTCTCAAAGTATGCCGTGCACTACGGCGGCAGAGGCGTCGGCTTTGTCTGTCGCAAGGCTGCCACCAACGCCACCGACCTCAACACTCCTTCGTCGCCCACCAACACCACGCTCGACACTATCCGCATCCTCCACGGCAACGCCGTGTCGCGCGAACTCGTCGAGCTCACAGATGTACACGACGCAAACCTTGGCTTTCAGTGCAACGGCTGGATCAGCGGCGCCAACTGGAGCAGCAAACGCACAACGCTGCTTTGCTTCATCAACAATCGCCTCGTCGACTGTCCGCTGCTCAAGCGCTCCATCGAGGCGCTCTACGCAACCCTCCTCCCCAAGGGCGGTCATCCGTGGATCTACCTATCACTCTCCATCAACCCGGCCAATGTCGACGTCAACGTGCACCCCACCAAGAAGGAGGTGCATTTCCTCAACGAGGACGAGATCGTCGAGCACATTTGCCGCGCTGCCCAGGACAAGCTCGCGGGCGCCAATTCGAGCAGGACGTTTGCCTTTTCGCAGGCTGTGCTCCCTGTCCTCGCAGCCGACGTCGCTGCTCGAAGCGTACCCGCACCCGCGCCTGCGCAAACAGACGAAGCCGATGCGCACAACCCCATTGATGCGGGGCGCGAAGCGACGCGCAGCCGTGACAGCGGGAGGGCGACCACAAGCTCATCAGCCTCGGCGGCTCGAAGAACAACAGGAGGTCCCATTTCATCGTCGAAAGGCTACCCACAGCATCTCGTACGCGTCGACGCCAAGGCTCGAACGCTCGACTCCATGTTTTCGGCTTCAACCTCCGCGGCGGGCAAGAAGCGCCTGCTAGATTCAGATCTGCACCAAAGTTTCGATTCCGACTTGCCGACTGAGGCGTCGGACGATCAGGCAAACGCTGGTACCTCCAACCGTGACAGCAGCAGCTACAGCGCTCCTGCGGCCAAACGCGCGCGCCAAGGCCTTGGCGTGCGTGTCACCGACTCGGACTGCTCGCTCACATCGGTGCGCCAGCTGCGCGCCCACATTGGCAAGGCGCAACATCGCAACCTCACCGAGGTGGTACAGAACCACACCTTTGTCGGCGTCGTCGATCTGCACAAGGGCATCAGCCTGATCCAGCACGAGACGCGCCTGCTGCTCGTCAACCACGACGCCATGATTCGCGAGTTTGCCTACCAGCTCGTGCTGCGCCAATTCGGCAGTTTCGTCGCGATCAAGCTGGATCCGCCTCTCTCGCTCGATGAGCTCGTCGACATTGCGCTCGACAACACCGCCGGCGTACCCGAGGACTCGACGGCGAGCACCGAGACGGTGCGCGACAAGATCGTCGGCGTGCTCCTCGACCATGCCGAGATGCTGCATGAGTACTTTTCGTTTACTGTAGACGCGGATGCGCGCACGCTCAAAGCGCTGCCGAGTCTGCTCCCCGGCGCGATCGTGGCGGGCGTGCAGGGCGCGTGTGCGATCGAGCTCGAGCGCTTGCCGCAGCTGCTCGTCCGCCTCGCCACCCGCGTCGACTGGCAGGACGAGCAGGCGTGCTTCGACACGTTTGCGCACCAGATCGCATGGAGCTGCGTGCCGTGTCCACCGCCGCCACCTCCAACGTCGACGCAATCGAGGGCGGGCGACGAGGAAGACGCAGTACAGGCACGGCAGGCGTCCGACGAGCACGAGCGCGAGACCGAACTGGCGCGCCGCAGAGTGCAGCACCTCTGGTTTGACAACATGCCCAGGTCGCGCGCGCGCTACGTGCCCAGCCGCGCCACCAACGACGTCGTCGTACAGGTCGCCAACCTGCCGGACCTGTACCGCGTGTTTGAGCGGTGCTGAGCTCGTTCATGTACAGCATCACTTGCGGACGTTTTGTCGATCTCATTGCTGCGTTTTGCGCAAGCGAAGCACACGTCGACACTGGGGTCACACAATGATATAACTTAGTTCGCGCAATTCACTACCGCTACTCGGGCTTGCTATTCACTACCGCTACTCGGACTTGCTCTTGTCCTTGCCAGCGGTCAGGGGGGACCACAGATGCTGCAACCATGCGTCCTCGAACGCCTTTCTGCCGAACATGGTCTTTGCTCTTGTGCGCGCATCTGCCCTAATGCGCTGTATCCGCTGCGGGTCTGCATCGAGCATGTGCATGATTTGCGCCAGTGTCGCTGCGTACTCGTCCACGTCGCGTGCATGCCAACCCACGCCCTCCATCTTGCCAACTTGATTTGGCTGCGCAGGCAGATTGATGGACGGCGTGGCGATGTCCAGCCAGGGTCCTGCCGACCTATGGCTGAGCGTAAGCAGGCCGGCAGCCATGAATTCGACGACGTTGATGCCAAAGTGTTCGTCCTTCATGGTGCTCAAGCCGACGCCTGCGCGCGAGAGGTGGCTGAGGATCGTCGGATAGTCGGCATTGACTACAAACTGCACGTGCGCATCGACACCCAGCTGCTTCGCCAGACCGCGCAGCATCTCGATGCGCGCCTCGTCCGCCTCGTTGCGCGACGAACCCATCATGACGAGCTTCACCGCCGCGTCGCCCGAGAACAGCTGCGGCTCGCGGTCGTAGAGCGCTTTGAGCACGCGCAGCTGCGTCGGATGCTCCTTTTCCGGCCGAAACTGCGCCAGACTCACAATCGTGCGTGGCTCCGCCCTTGGTTCGAGCGCAAACTTGGTCAGCTCCTCGGTATCGCAAGGAGGATAGACGACATGCACGTTGTGTTTGGGGCCGAGCAGCGTCTTAAGGTGGGCCTGGGTCCAGGAGCCGTTGGCGACGAGCGCATCCGCGTGGCGCAGCGCCCAGCTGTACAGCCGCGCAAACACGCGGTAGTAGACGAGCTTGACGCGCGAGCGCAGCTTGCTGTTGGCGGTAGCGGCGTCGTTGGTATGGCCCGCCTGCCTGTCCTTCACGCGGCGCAGCATGTCGGTGCTGATGATGGGATAGTGCACGTAGGCGCCCGTGCGCACTTTGCGATCGATGAGCTTGAGCGCCACATACGAAAACGCATAGCCCATCGTGTCCACATACACGTCCGGCACGAGCTGCGAGAGCGCCTCAAACGCCAGCCACACCGAGCCGTAACTCTGCCCGAGCAGCGTCCAGCTCTTCCACGCACCCTCCTCGACCATCCAGCGCCGCTTGAGGGGCACCATGGCCACGCGGCCGGCGTCGAGGCTGATGCCGAAGCGCGCCGACGCCTTGGCGAGGATCTGCGGCTTGGACGCCGCGGGGAAATCGCCCGTGTAGATGACCACCACCGCGCGCGGGTCGCGCGCGAGGTGCAGCGCCACCGCTTCGTACAGCACGCGCTCGCCGCCCCCGCCCGCGTTGCAGTACGGATGGAAGAAGCCGATGATCGTGCGCGCCGGCTGGTCCGCTGCGAGCTCCGCCTTCTCGTCGATGCCCAGTTCGGCGAGCAGCTTGCGTCGGCGCGTGCGGTTGGTGCGACGCACGCGGCGCAGCGCCCTATCCACCACCTGCACCGCGCCGACCGTGACGGAAAAGAGGATCAGGAAGAGCGGCAGAAAGATGGGCACAAGCACCGACTTGAGCGTGTCCACCAGCGAGTCGGCGCGCTCGTACACCACTGTGGTCGCTGCAGGGTCGTACGCCGCTTTGCCTCCGCCGGGCTGCGATGTCGAGGACGCACTGACGGATGCGGGCATCATGTACAAAAACACGCCCACCAGCAGCAGTGTGTACGCCGACCCCGACAAGCCGCGCGCCGAAGTGAGTGCATCCACCATAGTCCGCTGTGGCTTTGTTGACTTGGACCTGGTCACCCGCGCCGGCTCCGTCCTGAGCCTTGCTGCAATGTACAGATAACTGTCGAGCATGAGCCAGAGCGGCAGTGCGACCCAAACGACGTTCATAAACACGAGGTAGAGCCAGAGGAGCAGCCAGTTGCTCGTATCCAACTGTGCGCTTCCCGCCAGCCATTCGGGTGCAAACGTCATCCATCCGCCATAGATCTCGCCTGCACTAAGCACGGTGACCCAATAATAGTACGTCGGATCGTCCTTTGCCAGGAGCCAAGCGCAGTATCCCGCCATGGGACCGGCGACGAGCACGGTGAGGAACTCCATGGAGACGAGCGTAGGGTCTGCTGTGCCCCATCGTGCATCGGCTGCCGCGTACTCCTGCCAGAGGAAGCCAAAGAACGATTGGGATGCGTTGACGGTGCGCCCGCGCACCGAGAGGTAGAGGAAGGATCCCTCGAGCGTGAGGTGGCAGATGGCGTCGAAGGCGAGCCAGAGGAAGACGAGGCGCGTCTTGCGCGTGGCGGTGGGCGCGAGGAGCGCGCGCGAAGCGAGGTGGGCAGCGAGCACCATCGCACCCACGTAGCCCAGCGATAGCGCCGTCTGCATGTTGAGCAGCCGGTCCATTTTTCGGTCAGCCGACACAGCGCAGCCGTGGGTTGAGAGAGGTGTTGGTGGTGGTGGTGAGAAGAAGCAAGTGATGGGAGTGGGGGGGGGGGGGGGGTGCAAGAAAAAGGGTCCGTGCCGCCGCGGGGTTTGGAATTGCAACCCCTTTGGTCCGACCTCAACGCCGCTCCACCGTGTTGGGCTCAGATGTTGTCTCTGGTACTGGGCCGTGGATGGCACACACTCGTGTCTGTGGGAGACGAAAACGTCGGCTCAGGGTATCTGGCATTGACCGGTGCTACAGCTACGCAATCCAGCGCAGCGACTCGAGCACCCTCTGCTGCAAAAAGTGCGTCTCTGGCTGCTCCTCCGCGCTGTGGTCCGCCTCAGCCACCGCAATAGCCGTACCGTCATGGCGGCACTGCTCGCTCTCAACCTGAGCCACCCCCGCGTGAGCAGCATAGCGTTCCATGATGCGTTCGCGCGCGCGCAGTCTGCACCTCGGGCAGAACTTGACGCAGCCTGCCGAGTCGGCAAAGCGCACGCCTGCTGCCTCGGCTGCCACGTCGTCGTTGTCGGCGGCGCTGCACGTGGGCACGCTGACTCCGAGCTCGAGCTCGATGAGGTTGCGCCTGCGCATCGGACAGTCTGCTACACGCAGCGTGCGTAGATTGACGCGCGTGTTTCCGGTGGTGAGCAGCGTACGGAGCGTCTGGGGCTGGAGGGTCTTGTTGGCGCCACCGAGCAGCGTGAGGCTGGCGAGGTTGGGCAGCTCGCTGAGCATCCTGGCCGTCGCCACGTCGTAGCAAAAGTTGCCCAGACGCAGCGAGACGAGTCTGCTGCTCCAAGCGGCCCGCCCCGCGTCGACGGGCGTGAGCGCGCGCAGGAACGAATGATGCGGTGCGAGCAGCCAGCACGACTGCGTGATCCACTCGAGATGGTGTGGCTGAAAGTGCGTAAAGAACTCGACCGCCTCGGCCACTGCCTCGCCGGGGAAGCGCACACGCAGGCTGCGCACGCGCGACCACGGTTGCTGCCCCTCGCCGGCGCTCGTCTGGACGCGCGAGACGAGTCGCGCAAGCCGCATGGCCTGCTTCCAGTCGATGCGCGCCGAGTAGACGTCGAGTGCGCGGATGTACTGCGCATAGTGCGGATGCGCCTCGAGCGTGGACAGCGCGCACGAGAGCGAGAGGCGCGATGTGAGCGTGAGGTGCTGGTACAGGTGGCGCACGCCCGTGCGGCGGAAGAACGAGTTGGCACACAGAACATCGGCGACGCTTCCCGACGCGGGGCTGTTCTGAACATGCGCGAGCGCAAAGGCGATGACGAGCGACTGTAGCTCGTCTGGCAGGCGGTCGAAAGGAAAGCTCGCGGCGTCCGAGGCGCACGCCAAAGGCGCACCGGCGCTCAGCTCGCTCGCAGTCGCACTCATGGCGATGGTGTTGGCGGTGGATGAGGCAGGGCCGACATTCCGGGGATCACATGGGCACGAGCTGCGTTGGATGGGATATCGTCGTGTTCGAGGTTGGTTGGAAGGGTCGACGTTGGCCCGAGAGAGGTGGGCAAGTGGAGGCGAATTGCGAATTTGGGCAAATGTGAGATCGATGCCTCAAACACTGTCAGAGCCGGCGCGCGTGTGTTGGACGGGAGAGCAACACTTTCAATTTTGGCATCACGTGGATCGCGACGCGCGCAGTGCGAGTCGGTGTTGGCGCAGTGCAGCTCGTGCTGCTTAACCACCACCACCACCACCACCACCACCACCACCACCACCACCACCACCACCACCGCCGCCTCTGAATCCAACATGTCTCGATCCAGACAAGCGTCCGGGCCGACGCCCACCACGCCGCTGCGGCGCATCTCGCGCGGCTCGCTCAACGCGCTCTCGCACTCGGCGTCCAAGCAGCTCGGCACCGGCTCCACGCCGCTCTCGTTTCTGCAGGGCGCGATGAGCGACCTGGCCGAGGAGGTGGGCGTGCTCAAGCTCAACCTCGAGAGCATCGAGGCGGTGCACGACAGCCTGCACAGCTTCAACGAGAACTTTGCCATGTACATGTACGGCCTCAAGATGAACGCCTACTGCGTCGAGTGGCCCGAGGCGCCGCTGGCGGACAACTTTGAGCGCGCCGAGAAGCGCATCGCGCAGCAGGCGCAGCAGTATGCGGCGCAGCACGACCTCGATCTGGCGCTCTCCGCTCAGGGATATGCGGGGGGTGCGGGTGAGACGGTCAATCCGGCTGCCGACCAGACCTACGTCACCACCGACGACGAGAGCATCTACCGCACCGACGCGGCGCCCCTCGTGACCGCCAATGCACCAGCCGCCAAACCGGCACTCAAGTCGGCACTCAAGAAACCCGCCACAGCGACAGCAGCCGCCAAAAAGCCTGCTGCGCCTGCTGCAGCGGGAGCTAAGCCCAAGATGACGCTGGCGCAAAAGAAGAAGCGCGAGGCGTATACGGACGAGATCATCGAGACGCTGCCGCTCGAGTACCGCGGCGGGGGCAACGATCCGAAGCAGAACGCGATGGCCAAGCACGTATGCATGGCGCTCATCGCCGCGGGTCCCAAGGGGCTGCGCATCGCCGAGATCGTCAAGAATCCGGAAATGTCGCAGGCCAAGATCAACAAGACGCTCATCGCGCTCGTCGCCGCCAAACACGTGGTCAAGGCGAGCAACAACGTGCGTCTTGCTTTACTCTGCTCCTGGTTCTCTGCGTCGTCGTGACATGGCTGACCCCATTCTCTCTTCTTTCTCCTGCATCTTTTGGCGCTGTGTGCAGGGGATCGTGTACAGCCTGGATTCGAGCCGCCATCCGACGCTTCCCTAGGCGCGCGCTGCGTGGATCATGTATTTGTATTGTCTTTCTTTGGTTCAGAGTTTCTTGTTGGCCTTGTCTTGTTTCTCCTGTTTGATCTGTTCGAGGCGCTTGGATCGCTCACGCTCCTCGTCGATGGCCTGTTTGGTGAGTTTGCCCTCGGGGTCTTCGGCGACGTGTTTCATGGCGTCAAAGTCGAGCTGCTCGGTCTGCGTCTTGAGCCGGTTCTGCTGCGCATGGTCCAGACGCAGCTCCTTGTCCTTGATGAGGTGGCGCGAGCCAAAGAACAGCGCGAGGCAGACGATGCCGCCGGTGAAGAGGAAGAGCGGCGTGATCTCGGGTCGGTTGACCACCTGCTTGAGCTGTGGCAATGCGTTCGATTAGAAAGAGTGGGTCAGATGCGCAACTCGACTGCGATTCGAAGCAGCGCGGCACTTACGCTTTCGCCTTTGGCACGGGACTGGTCGTCTAGTCGCACGCGCGTGGTGGACAGCAAGCGGTTGCCGGATGGGGTGCTGCGGGGCGCGCGCAACAGGCTGACGCGCATCGCTGTGGCCGTGGATGGGGTGAAAAGAGATCGCATGTTGCTCGGCTCTAGCTGTCTAGGTGGTGCGGGAGCAAGAGGTGATGGATGCAAAAGACAAGTCAAGATTGGACGGTTGCGCGGATTTCTAGACTGGCCCCGATCGTGGTCAGATGCTCGGACCGCACACCCAGCCACGGCGGCATGAAGCCGAAGCCTCTCCATGGCCCTTGGGTTGCTGGCCATGCTGCGAATGAAGTCATCCTACATCGAGCCATCGACTGCGACAAGCTCGACCATCCTCCACATTCGCTTTTTCGACTCACAACAAATGATGTGCCCTAACACGACATTATCGGCCCAAAAAGGCGTAGTGCCAACTTTAGCAATCAAGCTCACCTTTTCAGGGTCTGGACTGGTGGTGGTGGAGAGCTCATGCCGAAAAGAAGAATCCGAGGGCGGCGCGGGGCACCTCTTTTTCCTCGCCACCTGCATCTCTTCTCTACACGGAGCAGGCATCGACAAGGATGGCGGCAGCAGTGGACACGAGCGCTTCGCACGACGTGCGCGCCGAGCTGGAGCGCCAAGAGGCGCTCGACCTTGCCGACCCGCTGCGCCACTTTCTCGCTGTCGACGACTCCACACCGGGCCCTGTCGACACCAGCGACATTCGCGATCTGCCGAGCAGCAGCGACTACAGCATCGTGCCCACCCAACTCGAAAGCATCATCGACCAGCGGACCACCATTCGCTACTTTTGCGATCTTGCGCGGCGGCCGCAACTGCTCGATTCGTCGGGCACCGATGAAAGCGAGGCGGGATATTGGGATGTGCATCTGAAGCTCGACATGACTACGGGGTGCGGGGGGAAGATTTGGCCTGCTGCCGAGGTGCTTGGAGCGTACATTGCTGCCAAGTACTCGTCACCCGCCGCAGCAGCCGGAGCGCAGCAGCAAGAGCAGCAGGAAGATTTCAACAACCACGGTTGGGATTGGAGGGGAAAGACGGTGCTCGAGCTGGGGTCGGGGACGGGACTGGTGGGCTTTCTCGTGCATGCCATGCAGCTGCAAGCAAAGGTATACGTGACGGATCAAGATGCAATGCTTGCACTCATGCGCGATAACCTCGCACTCAACTTCCCCACCACCTCGGCCACCACCGCGTGCGCCGCGGATGGACGAGGCGAGTTGGTGGTGGCAGAACTCGATTGGGGCTCGCCCATCCCCGCTTCGATCCCCGCACCAGACGTGCTGCTGCTGGCAGACTGCGTGTATTTGGAAGTGGCCTTCCAGCCGCTCATCGATACCATGCAAGCACTGTCGACGAGTCAGACCGAGATTTTGTTTTGCTACCAGAAACGTCGCAAGGCAGACAAGCGATTCTTTGGCCTGCTGCGCAAGAAGTTCGTCTTTGCCGACGTCACCGACGACGATCCCGTGCGCACAGTGGAATACCGTAGACAGGGCACACAGCTCCTACGCATTCGCAAAAAGTAGCAATCCCCAAACCCCTCTTCCTCTCTCAACCCATTCGTTGTGGAAACGTTTGCATTGAAACGAGTTAGGCTATGATGCAGCACTCGCTTGGGGCTCGATCCGACTGTTGCTCGCCCGACGCTGGTGCGGACGAGCTGAGTGAGCGGATGGAGAATCCGCTTGCTGAGCGTGTGGTTTGTGCTGGCTCGGATGGTTCGAGTGCGACGGTGCCGGAAGTGCGGCCTGCAGCCCTTACACGCATGCGCGAACGCTTACCCAACGTACCACCATCGTACTTTGCCGCCACCCCCGGTGTGCCATCCGCCTCGGCTTCGGGCGTCGAGAACTTGCTGTGGATATCGCGTGCCGCCTGTGCAAATGCCTCGTGCACATTGTGCCCCGTCTTGGCACTCGCTTCTACGAACAACAATCCATGCTCCTGCGCAAACTGTCGTGCCTCGGCCGTGCTCACCTCGCGCTTCTTGCCCTTGCTCCGTCTGCGATCGATCCTTGCCCTGCGCGTATCCTGCGCTGCCTCGTCTTGTGAAGTCGCACCCCCATCTGTGGGTACGTCGTCTTCGTGCTCGACCAGATCGTACATGTTTCCAACCAGCACGATGCTCACCTTGTCCTCGGCATGCGATCGCACATCTTCAAGCCACCCTTTGACGTTGAGGAAGCTCGGACGGTGCGTAATGTCGTACACGAGCAGCGCGCCTGCTGCGCCGCGGTAGTAGGATCGCGTGATGGAGCGGAACGACTCCGACCCCGCCGTATCCCACACCTGCACCTTGACGGTCTCGCCATTGTCGAGGCGGATGAGATGCGAGCCAAACTCGACGCCGATGGTGGGATCCGGATCGGCAAGGAACCGGTCGTCCGTCAGACGCACGAGCAGCGACGACTTGCCCACGGACGAGTCGCCGATGAGGATAAACTTGAGGATGTAGTCCCACCCCGACGATGGAGGCGCGGTGCTTGCGCCGGCAGCCGATGGCGACGAGGTGTAGCTGCCAGATGGAATCCGGATAGGCGCCATGGCGAAAGCAGCAGCACGGTAGATGGCGAGCGCAGATGGTGGCAGCCAGCAACGACAGAGCGGATGGCAAGTCATAAGTAGGCTGATATCGCCTCGCCCTCGCCTCGGCTCGCGCCAAGTCGGCCCCCCAAAAAAGGGTTCGTCTCCCCACGCGCCTCTCTCTCTCAAGGCCTTGTTCGAATGGAGCGCGCCTGGGGGGATGTGCCTGAAAATCCCGCCTCCCCGCTGCCATGCGTGAAAGTGGAGGCCATCCTCCGCACCCACGAGCCATGTCAAATGTAACTTACACACACACACACTCCGCCTCGAGCCAAGTACGACTACACATTGCGGCTACAATACAATGGCGCTGAGCTGCTTATACGGCTGCAGTCGGACGATACTTTTCCTGCTTGCTCGGACTCTGCGGTGCATCGCCGCCTCCCGTGCCCAGCGCAGGCGAAGCGACGAGCGGCGCACCGCGTGCATTGTGATGCAGCTGCGCCTGGTGCTGCTGTGCCGACGTCACTCCAGGGCTGGCGTGCGCCAGATCAAACAATCCGCCTCCATTGCTCGTCGGCACCCCATTGACGCCGCTCGCCTTGCCGTTGCCAACCACGCCATTCACCCCGGACGCCGTGGCGGCAAACGAGTAGCTCGCCGACATGGCCATGCTCCCATCCAGCCACTCGGGCTTCTTGACCAGCTTGTCGCGGCTGCGTGGCGGCGATCCGATCCCACCCGTCCAGCCCGCGTCGCGCGCCGCGTCAAAGTAGCCCATCTCGCTGAAAAAGTCCCACACCTTGCCCAGCTTGTTCACGTCGATCTTGATGAGCGCGCGGCACTCGCGGCGCGTGAGCTTGCCGCCGCGCGCGATAAACTCGGCGATCAGCGTCGACTTGATCACCAGGAACGGCTGCGGCAGGATGCGCAGCGCAGAGCACAGCTGCACCTCGGCCGGCGTCAGCAGGTTCAGCGACGGCGCCTTGGCCAGGTTCAGCGGCTGCGGCGGCTTGCGCGGCGTCTTGGGCTCGTCGCTCCCATTGGCGCCGCTGCCCGCCTTCTTGGCCTTGCCCTCCTTGTCCTTGTCGCCCTTGTCCTTCTTGCCCTCCTTGCCGTTCGCCGCAGCTCCGCCACTCGCGCCTGCTGCTGCCGCTGCCGCTGCCGCTGCTGCTGTCGTGGCGGTGTCGTCGTGCGGCGTCGGCGTGCTCGTCTCGCGCTGTCGTGCGCGCGCCGCGTCGATCCTGGGCCGCGCCGATGCCGCCACGGGCGTCGCTGCCGCACCGGACGCCGGGAAGGCGGCGAGACCGCCCGCTGCGAGCTCGGCGGCCTTGCGTGCGCGTTCGGTCTTTTCGCGCTCGTACGTGCTGGCGTCTTCGAGCGTGAGGATGCCCATCTTGCGGTAGTGCTGCAGCTGCGCCGCCGCCTTGCGCAGCGCCTCCTCGTAGCACAGCCCGTTGAGGAAGTCCTCGTAGTCGAGCGCCGTCTGCATCTGCGCAAAGTGCTTGGTCCTCGAGAGCAGCTCGCGCTCCTCCTTGGGCCGCCGCCGCTCCGCCGCCTGGTTGCGCCGGTAGTCGACCAGATTGCGCTCAAACATAAAGTGTTTGCGCCGCAGTCGTCGGTCCAGCCGCTCGTTGTACATGTCGATCACCGTGAGCTTGAGAGACAGGTCCGTCGGATCCTCGTCCCAGTCGAACGGCTTGTCCTCCGGCTCGGCGTCCTTGTCCTTGTCTTTGTCCTTGTCCTTGGCATCCGCCGCCGCCGCTTGCTGTTGCTGCTGCTGCTGCTGCTGCTGCTGCTGCTCTTCGGCGTCTTCGTCGGCGTTGCCCTCCTTGTCCGCATCGGCTTCGGCATTCTGGGTGGCCTTTTTGCTGGTGGGGCCTCCGCGTCCGCTCGCCTCCATGCGTGCGTGGCCCTGCGTCGCCTTGCTGCCCAGCGCCTCCCATTCCGACGGCATGTCGGCGCCGCCAAAATCGTACACGCGGCCGAACTCCATATCCTTGATCAGGTGTTCTGCGTCCTGCTCGTACTCGTGCTCAAACTCCAGACGGCCGGGCATGAAGCCGGCGAGCTCGCTGTGGTTGGTGGGCGCACTCACCAGCGGCTTGGCCGACTTGGGCGGCGAGTACGACGCCTGGGCTTCGCGCAGCGTCTCGACGCGCCGCCGCTTGCGCCGCTGGAACTCGTCCTGCGATATCGACGGTGTGAACGCCATCGAGGGGCCCACCACGGGCGGCTCCTGCGTGGTGAGCTGGCACGCCACGCGGCTTCCCGTGCCTTCGTCGTCTACGAGCGGGTCAAACACGGGTAGCGCCACTCGCTGGTATCGCTCGAGCGCTTGCTGCGCTCGCTGATCGCCCTTTTCGCCGCCATCGCGGCCCTCGACATAGACGCTGAGGTAGTGTTGCTGCACCTCTTCCTTGGTGCGGTTGCCGATGTGGTCGGCAATGTCGGCCCAGTTGCCGAGGCCGTAAGTCTGGCAGCCGTCGATGAGGAGCAGCTCCTCGTCGGCGCCCCAGTCGTCGCAAAAGATGGGGTACGAGTGCTGCTCGACCACGCGGTAGTCGTGCCACGCCTTGTGCTTGCCCGGCTGCGCGCCGGAGCAGAAGCACGATGCGCACAGGTCAAAGTCGGTGCAGCCGCCCGCACACCGGATGCGCACCGTGAGCGTAATGTCGGCGCCGCATGCATCGCAGTGGTAACGAACGCCCGGCTCGGCGGCGGCGGTGGTGGAGCCGTCTTCGGACTTGGGCGTAGGCTTGTTCTTGCGGTGGCTCACCGTCATGATGATGGGCGGTCGGGGTGTAGACGGCCAGCCGCTCAGCCGATGTGCGACGCAAGACCGATGTCGTCAAAGTCCAACACGACGACGGCGGCGCGCCGTGTGGGAGCAGGCACCGCCGCGAGGACCGAGGAGGAAGAGGACCGGCTGTGTCGCTACTTTACGATGTCAAGTCGCTGCTGAAGTAGGTGCCAATGTGTGATTGCGCGCCGACGACGTTGACGAGGCGTGACCGAGGCGACTTGGGCGAGGATATGACGGAGCGCGGTGTTTGTTGCACGATGCCGGACCGAGCTCGAAGCGAACGAATGTGAGAGCGGACGACGCGCCCAAAGTGGGGCAGAAGTTGGAAATTGAAGGCACTAGAGCAGTGCTAGCTCTCTCGGCCGTGATGCGCAGATTGCATGCGCTCGTTTGAGCTGGTTGCGGCGTCGAGACTAGCCGAAATAGGTATGAGGATGCAGCCTGGGATGCCGAGGATGCGAAGAGCGCAGGAAAGATGAGGTGCACTCGAGAGAGATGGCGCGCTATGCCAAGGGGCAAAGCTGGGGGAGATGGGTGCGAGAGATGGCGGTGGGCGAAAAGGTCGCGCGACGAGACGGTGTTGTGTGGCCTTTTTCGCCTGGCGTTGCTTTGCTTTTGGCGGCCGGCGCGTCTCTCTCGTGAGCCTCGAGTCTGAATCCCAACCGCGCGCCTCACTAACTCAGCGATCGGGATGTCGTCTCGATTCGATGCGCAATTTGGCCAATTCATTCGCACGAATGAAGATCGATGCCAAATTGCTCGGAACTCGGCTGTTTTTAGTCAAGGGTGCAGGAACGCCGCCGCTGAGTTTTTTCTTGGGAGTTGTGTGGAGAGGAGGCCAAATCTTCCCCTCACCTTCCCCTTTCGCCAACCGTCATCCCGACCCTTCACGACATCGGACACAGCTTCTGCCAGCCATGCCAAAGGCGTCAGCTTCTCCGGCCAAGCGCGTCGCTTCGGCGTCCGCATCCACCTCCACGCCGTCGCCAGCCAGCAGCGCCAAGTCCAACAAGGCCAAGCCAGCTCCTCGACCGCCATCCCCTTCCGATGAAGACGAGGAGGAGGAGGAAGAGGAGGACTCTGAAGCCGAGGCTGCAACAGCCAGCGCAAGTGATCATGAAAGCGAAGACGAGAGTCAAGGCGGTGCGAGCGGGAGCGGCAGCGATTCGGATCATGACGAAGACGCCACAGCAGCCGCACCAGATGAGGCCGAGCAGGACGAAAAGAAGGTGGCCACGCTCGCCGAAGACGGCAAAAAGGTGACCTTCGCCGACCTCGGTGTGATCCCGCAGATTGTCGAGGCGTGTACCAACATGGGCTTCCAACATCCCACGCCCATCCAGGTCAAGGCGATTCCCGAGGCGCTCCAGGCGCGCGACGTCATCGGTCTCGCCCAGACCGGTTCGGGCAAGACGGCGGCGTTCACCATCCCGATCCTCCAGGCGCTGTGGGACAATCCCAAGCCGTTCTTCGCGTGCGTCCTCGCGCCCACGCGTGAGCTCGCCTATCAGATTTCGCAGCAGGTCGAGGCGCTCGGCTCCACCATCGGCGTGCGCTCGGCAACCATCGTGGGAGGCATGGACATGATGTCGCAGTCCATCGCGCTCTCCAAGCGGCCACACGTCATCGTCGCCACCCCTGGTCGTCTGCAGGACCACCTCGAAAACACAAAGGGCTTCAGCCTGCGCGGGCTGCAGTACCTCGTGATGGACGAAGCCGATCGACTGCTCGACATGGACTTTGGACCCATCATCGACAAGCTGCTCCAGTCCATCCCGCGCGAGAGGCGCACCATGCTCTTCAGCGCCACCATGACCACCAAAGTGGCCAAGCTGCAGCGTGCGTCGCTCAAGAACCCCGTGCGCGTCGAGGTGGACACCAAGTACACCACCGTCTCGACGCTCAAGCAGCACTACCTCTTTATGCCGTTTGCGCACAAGGACACCTACCTCGTCCACCTCGCCAACGAGCAGGCGGGCCACTCGATCATCGTGTTTACGCGCACCGTGCACGACTCGCAGCGCCTCTCGATCCTGCTGCGTCTGCTCGGCTTCCCCGCCATCCCGCTCCACGGCCAGCTGAGCCAGCAGGCGCGTCTGGGCGCGCTCAACAAGTTCAAGACGGGCGGTCGCTCCATCCTCGTCGCCACCGACGTCGCCTCGCGCGGCCTCGACATCCCCGCCGTCGACCTGGTGGTCAACTACGACATTCCCACCAATTCCAAGGACTACATCCACCGCGTCGGCCGTACCGCACGTGCCGGCCGCTCCGGCCGCTCCGTCACGCTCGTGACGCAGTACGACGTCGAGCTGCTCCAGCGCATCGAGGCGGTCATTGCGCTCAAGATGACCGAGTTCCCCGGCGGCAACGACAAGGAGGCCGTCATGCTGCTCAGCGAGCGCGTCGCCGAGGCGCACCGCGCCGCCGTGCGCGAGCTCAAGGATAAAGGCGTAGGTAGCGCAGGCGGCTCGGGCAAGCGAAAGAGAAAGATGGATGGGCGACACGCCGACGACATGGACCGCGACGACGACCATGTGCAGGCGGGCATGCCCGTCTCGGGCAACGGCAGGCACCAGAACCTCAACCGCAAAAAGGGCCGGCGCTGAGCTGGCGTATGCGTCCAAGCATGTGTATTTGTATCCCAGTCGCACCTTCCTAGACATTGTTCGCTCTTGTGCACATCGATCGAGTCGCAAGTCGTGTGAGTGTGAGAAGGCTGCGAGCATGAGAATTCGGGACTCGGCCTCCACACTACAGACCCTGAGTGAAGTTTTGAGGCCGTGCCAAATTTTACCCGCCCGCCGAGGGTGTCAGCTTGCCACCACCTCTCTCACCCACCTTGGTTGTTGCGGGCGTGCAACGATGGTGGCGGCATCCACGACTGAATGCGGCGAGTGCTCGGCTGCGGCCAAGTACACGTGTCCCGCGTGCGGCGTGCGCACCTGCTCGCTCGCATGCACCAAGGCTCACAAGACCGACACCGCCAAGCATCCGTGCGGTTCCAGCGCAGCCACACATGCCAACGGCCCAAGCACCAGCTCTGTCGCCAAAAAGGATGCGAGCACGACCGGAGGTTACGTTTCCATGTCCGAGTACGGCGAGACGCACATGATGCAGGACTACCTCTTTCTCTCGGCCATTTCACGCACCACCGCCGAAGCGGGGCGTCGCATCGTCGACATGAAGCTCCTCCCACCTTCCGCCGCCGCTGCTGGTGCTGGGGGGAACGAATCAAGGGCCGCCGCGGGACCGACGCAGCAGAGGGGGATGACGAATGCGCAGCGCCAGCGCGAGCAGCTACTCAAGCAACTCCACTACCGCCGGCTGCGCGTCATGGTGCTACCGGACGGCATGGCGCGTCGCAAACGCAACCAGTCGGGCTTCAACCCCAAGTCGAAGCGCTTCGAACTCAGCGCGCTGCTGCGTCTTCCTCTTCATCTCGACGCGCATGCCAAGGGCAAGGCGAAAGCCGACGCGCACGAGGCCGCGCAAAACGGTAACGACGAGAGGGAGAGCGAAGGGTGGATGGTGCATCGACAGGACGCCGAGCGCAACGTGGCCGACGTGGTGCTGGCCGAACTCGAACGCCGCTCGTTTGCAAGTCGCAAGGAAACGCTCAAGGCGAAAGACGCGCTCGGTGTTGCGCACAAGTCGTGGCTCGTGGCGGTAACAGTGTTGGAGACGGCGCGGTTGGTGGTGCCGTCAGCGCGGCGGTGTGCATGGGCGGATCAGCAGTGGGTGGCGTTGGATGCATGGCCGAGCGAATGGGTAGTGCATGTACCCGCCTACTCTGCGCGGCTTACCAACGAGAGCACCACGCGCTATCTCGACTGGTGGACACGCAAGCGGCGGTGGGAGGAGGCGAATCCGGAGCTTGCAGCCGAGCAGAAGCTCCAAGCATCTCGACCGCGCCACGACAGCCCACCGTCCGCACCGCAGCCGGAACCGTTGGAGCCACGGATAATGGAACCGCCAGTGGGGGAGGGGATTGTGTCCGGTAGCTTGCTCTCGATGCTCTCGCAGCGTTTGGGTCGTGCGCCTCCTGAAGCCGGCCCAGCCTCACCTGCGCCCGCGCAAGAAGTGGAGCCAAAGGAGGAGGACAAGGCGGCACAAGCCATCACGGCACGCATCTGTGCTCCGGATACGATGACACTTACGGCGCTGCTCGAGCAGCTACCCGAGGGATATGCGGTGGTCGAGTTTCCCGAACTGCGCGTCGTGCCCACCGCCCACCCGGCGCCACACGCTGTCGATCTCACCCCGCGCCAGCAGCCAGCGACACAGCAACACGCACAGCCACGCGCGACTCGAGCGGTTGCCGTGGGCGCCAAACCACTAGGTGCACTGCTGGCGAGCTACGATTCGGACTCGAATGATGACGATGGTGACGACGATCATACTCACGCACAGCCAGACGCACACACGGACAAGTTCGAGACACACGATTGGGAGGGCGGGGCTTCGCTGGCGGCGCTCGCATCGGTGCATGGCTTTGTACAACCCACGTCGTGAAAAAATGAACAACATTGCGCGGGCTAGGAAGGCGACGAGTGCGGCATGGGCGAGCGAGGTGAGCAGGGAGGGTGTTGCGAGGCGCGGGTCGGCGACGTGCGCCACAGCAGGGCTACGCTTCAGGCGGCCATGAATGCAAGGATTGCGACGTGTGCGGACGAGACGAGCAGGGAGAATTTGCGGACGAGGACCAGGAGCCTGCATGCGCACGACGAGGGTATGAGCAGCGCTCGCAGAGGAGAGAGCCGCCAATAAAGTGCGACAGGCCTCAGATCACGGCTCTGTGCAAAAGCACGGCATCGTAGAATGGACCTTGCACGGCTGTGAATGCGAGCGATGCGACGTGAGAAGCTGCGGTTGGCAGGGCGAGGGCGGGTAGCACGCCTTGATTGGGGTTGCGTAGGAGCAATGCGGGGAAAAGACGCAGGGGGCGCGACTTACGTCAGTGCACGGGTGTGTGCGATGGGCGACCACGAAAGCGAGGTGTGCGGCGTGTGCAGAGCGATGATGCACTAGTGCGGCGCGTGTTTGTGGCCGGCGTCAGGAGGGGGAAGGCGGATAGGCTCTGGGTGACGGGGAGGCGTCAAACGCCGTCGCAAGACCACGCTTCAGGCGGCCAAGAACGCAAGCAGCGCGACGTGGGCAGCTGCGGTGGTGAGCGCGACCGTGCGCCTATGCGGGGCATGCGTCACTGCCGCCACCAGATCCACCAGCGCTAGCAGCACGAGCGTTGCGAGAGCCACAACCACGCTGGGCCTTGGGGCAGATACGACGAGAGCGGGCGAGAGGCACTTGACCAACGCCACGCCGATGTGCAGCGCTTCGGGAGGAAGCATCTCCCACGACGTGCTGCGACTGAGATGCTGTGGATCGCCGGGGGTGTGTGCGGGTAGCGGGGGAAGAGCGGCTGGTCGATGCAGGGCGAGCGAGACGCGTGCACGATGGTCATCGCTCGGCGTACGCTCTCGCTTGGCCTTTGCTGCGTGCTGTGCCTCGTCGAGGACGCGCAGGACATCCTTGCAGCTCGGCCTGCGCACGGGATCGCGCTCCAGCAAGCTCTCGAGCAGTCCAAGCAGCCTGTCATCGCGTCGTCCTGCCGCATCGCACGCTGCACGATCGAAGCCGCCATACGCCATCATCTCGGCCCTCAACCTGTCCACATCGGTATGCTTGTACGGCAGCCTGAAAAACAGCAGCAGATGCAGTACCACCCCCAACGACCACATGTCCGCCTTGCTGCTCAGCTCGGCCAGCCGCCCACCGGCATCGGCAAAGACGGCTTCGGGTGCCATGTACTCCATGGTGCCCGTGTGGCCGGAGCGCGTGCGCGTCCAGCTGTCGTGCAGCAGCAGCGACGAGCCAAAGTCGCTCAGCAGCGCGCGCGGCACGAGCGAGTCGTCGTCCCAGTGCAACAGCACATTGCCCGGCTTGATGTCGAGGTGCAAGATGCCACGCTCGTGCAGGAAGCCCAGACCGGAGGCCATGTCGTGCAGCAGACTGTAGATCTCTTCCTCGCGCAGGAGGTGCACGCCCACGCCTGCGCTGGAGGCCCCATCGACAGACGACGCAGATGCAGCAGAAGTGGTGGGATGGTCGGCGCTAGTAGCATCGTCGGCGCTCACTTTGCGATTCGCCCGGCGCTGGCGCAACGCCGCTTTGAGCCGCTCGATCTTGCGCCGATCAGACGCCGTATCATCGGCGCGCCCTGTCGTCTGTTGCGGCTCCGTGGCGGAGGCGGTGTGGGCATCGGCATCACTGGGCGAGTCGAGCTGCTCGGCGGCAGCGGCGGCGTCACCGGCGCGCGCCGAAATCCAGTCCGCCAGACTGCCGCCGTTGGCCGCCATCATGAGCACAAACAGCGTGGGCACGGTGGGACCAAACTGCGTGAGCTGGCAGCGCTCGATCCACGCATGCTGGTAGTGGATGAGGTGCGGATGGTGGAGCGACTCCATGAGGTGCACCTCGTTGAGGCTGTGCAGCAGGCTCTGCGCGTGGTCGCCCACGGGGATCTTTTTGATGGCGTACTTTGCCAGCTTGTTGCCGTTGAGCACGTGCTGGCACAGATACACTGTACCGCGCGCCCCGCGGCCCAGCCGCTTGAGCTCCACAAAGAAGCGTGCATAGTAGCCCTGCGCCTCGGCGTCGTGCTGCAGCGGCTCGGACGGCGTGCATGTGCCCGAAGCGGCGACGGGCGTCGACGAGCCGGACGCCGACTCGAAGCGGTTGCGCAGCAGGCTCGGCGTGTCGGGCCGCGTCGTGTAGCCGCTGGCGCCCGTCGAGGTGGCCTGCGCCAGCAGACGAAAGTAGTTGGGCGCGATGTACGACGGCGCCTCGCGGTCGTACTCGGCGCGGTTGTACTCGGCCTCGTTTTCAAACTCTGCACCGAGTGGTTCTGCCGGATTGACAGGCCAGGGCCGTGCACACGTCGGGCAGACCGAATCGAGCTGCGGACTGGGAAGCGGCGACGGCCGGCGGAAGCGCTGCAAGACCGTCTGCGGAGTGGTCTGGGAGCGATGGCGAACCAGTGGCGCTTGGGCCCCAGCTGGCTCTGTGGGGTCGGGCGGCGGCCACTTTTGCAGCGAGAGCTCGTTGGATGCCGGGTCGTAGTAGGCGGCGTGCTCGCGCGTGCGTAGGATGATCTGCAGATCGCTCGCGCGCGGCGCGGGCACCAGATCGCGACTCGACGAGCTTTGCGCGGGTGTTGAGCTGTCGATGATGCTCGAGGTCACCCAGGTTGCATCCGACGACCGGAGAGGAGACGGACGATGCTGCGCCGACATGGTGCTTCAAATTTGAGTGGCTTGGGTAGGAGCGGATTCTGGCATGGTCCAGGAACCAGCACGCTGCGGCTTCGGTAGGGTAACGGAGGATGCAGCCCCGCCGATGGTGCTGACGAGAGAAGGGTGCGGCGGTGGGGGGAAGGTGAAGTGGTGGCAAGGAGCACAGTTGGGTGGCCCAAGCACGGCATTATAATATGCGCGCCCCACCACCGGTTGCAGAGACAAAGCTCGCAATTCAGGGTCCATTCGGCCCGAATCATTGCGGCACAAATTCGAGTCCATCCCGTATCCATAAGTTACTCTGGCTGTTGGATGCGCACGGCGTCCTTGAGCCCATCTTCTGCTGCAACATGATCGCGCCGTTCCTCGCTCAACTGAAGCAGTACTCTACTTGTGCATCAAAGAATGAGCTCAACAGCCAGTGAGGTAGATCAGGTGCACAGGCAAACATGTTGTGGTGCAGAACTTCGTATACACAGATGCCATATGAAATTGAGTTGTCACAGCGACGGCCAAGGTGCAACATCCGGCCAAGGTGCAACATGTCTCGCTCAAACAAAGCAGTATCCGTTGAGCTCAGAGACGGGCTGCTCGAGTGTGTGAATGGCAACAAGACGTCTGTGGCTGCAGCAGCAAGTCGTCTCATGAGGCCGCCATGACAGAGACGCGGGCACGCGCCTCTAGACCACCTTGTTGAAATGGAAAGAAGCAGTTGAAATTGCGACACAAGATCCTGCGAGAGGGACTGTACGTGGCGGTCGGAATGAAGGCGAGCGGGGCGTCGTTACTTGAGGCTGATGGTAACGCTGGCCAAGGTGCCGGGGAGTTCCTGGGAGCCCTGGGCCAACAAAAAGTAGACGCTGCCAGCGCTGACCAGCACGAGCAACACCACGCTCGAGGCCAGCAGCATGAACTCTGCCGAGACGTCCTTCTTCTCGCACGCCGCGCCGGCCCAGTAGGTCTTTTTGCCCTTGCGCACCTCGGTGGGCGTGCACTTGCAGCGCCAGCACGCACGGCCGCCCTTGGACGACTTGACGCCCTTGCCGTGGCCCGAGCAGCTGTTGGTGGCCTTTTCGAGCTCCGACTGCGAGCCGAAGCACGTACCGGCGAGGTCCTTGGGCAGCGGCGACGGTTTCGACTTTTTAGCCGTCGACGCAAGCACGTCGCTCGGACGCAGAGCCGCACCGTGGGACAGCTCCGAGGTGCGCGCCAGGAACGGCGCCAACAGGTCCGAGCCGGAGCGCTTCACCAGCTGCTGCTCCGTGTCGGTATCGGTGACGACAAAGGCGATCGAAGGCACACGGCCGTGCTCTTCGGATCGTGCCTGGAAGAGCGCAGTGACACGCTCGATCGCCTCGCGCACCAGCTGCTTGGCGCGCGCCAACTCGACGCTCTGCGTGCCGTAGGTAGCTTCGACGTCGCCGAGCGCCGAGAATCGCAGCGGCTGCATCGAGAGCTCGTCGGCCGAGTCGTTGGCGCGCGTCGCCTGCATCTTGGCCACGAGCGCCTCGGCGGCTCGCAGCTCGTGCTCGAGCTTGGCAAACGCGTCCGAGCCGAACGCCGCGGCGTGGTGCGACCAGCGTGTGGCGGCCGTGTCGGCGTGCGAAGTGAGCCAGTCGATGCTGGCGGTAAAGCCGTCGAGGAAGGTGCCTGCGAGGTGCGAGAAGGCCGACTCGGACGACTTGAGCGTGTTCGAGACGCTGCCGAGGTAGCTGTCGAAGAGCGCATCGAACGAGGTGGAGCTCGGCGCACCCTCGATGCTGTGCGTCGCACCGACACTGGCAGGAATCACGTCTGTCACAAAGGAGCAAAGAGGGTCAGTCGCGGCATTCTAGCGAGCGCAATACGTCAAAGGGCTTGCGACGTACCCTGGTGTGCAGTGCCGTGCATGAGCACGAGGAGACGGTTGTGCTCGTCCTTGTGTCCGTCAAAGAGGCGCTCGACGCCAGCGCGGTTGTCGACCTTGGCGTGTGCCGCGCCCATATCGAGCATCTGCCACACATCCTTTGCATCCTGGTACGACGCATGGTCGTGCGCATGCTGCTCGACGTGCATGTGGTGTGAGAGGATGCGATGCGCCTGGTTGGCATCGATGTCGACGCGCGCATCGGGCGTCGTGGCGGGCGAAAGGTAGAGGCTGGTCTTGGCCGAAGCGCCGCTCACGGCAGCGGAGGCGATGCACGCCAACGAAGCGAGTGATGTCGCCGAGATGCGCACCATGGTGACGATGTGTGTGCAAGCGTACGGTAAGATGAGGTGCAGGTGGAAAGGCAAAGGTGTGACGATGGCGGGCGCGCGTGTGCCTTCTCTCTCTCTCTCTCTCTACCCCTGCGTCTCCGCTGCGTCTCCACTGCCTCTCCACTGCATCGCCGCTCCTCAGCCAGTCCGTGCGGCGACGAATTTCGCTTCGACTCGACTCGAGGCGGCTCGGGCTCAGCTTTGGCTCCGTGCAATTTCGGGAGATGTTAGATCGCCTTCACACCATCTCAGACCGGAAGAAGTTGATCTCGGGTCCCAAACTCGGGCGAAAGGTGCCCGGACTCCAGTCACGAAGCTGAAACTGTTTACATCAACAGTCGAGGGACGCACTCATGACATGGGGCGACGACAGAGGTTCATCATCGGCACTGAGGCTGATCAAGAGTGCCTTAGAGCCTCCAAGCAAGCCGCAAAGCTACATCTGAAACCGATGAGTGGTGTTTTCCTGAGACAGAGGGCGATGCAGAGGCTCGCCCTTGACAAAGAGACACCGAAGAGCCTCGAAACCAAGCCGCAGAGCCACCTCGTAAGGGATGCCTTCCTACAGAGGCTGCAGCCCTTGACCACAGACCACAACCCTCGACCACAGACCTTCGGAATACCGCCTGTTACCCTCTGCGGCATTCTCACCGATCTCCCCACATTGCGATGAGTCAGGCATGATGTCGCGAGAAAGCAGTCGGCATTGCGGTGAATCCAAGCACACGACCGAGTGGAATTCAGGAAAAAGAGAGTGGTATGATGGCGAAAACAAACGAGAAATGAGCGCAAACTGGGAGGTCGACTAGGAAGCGTACGGCGGGCTGATGGGGGCTGCGGTGGTGACGATGCTGGCGGTCTTGGCGGCGCGCGCACTGTCGGGGCCGAGCAGACTCGCGTCCTGGTCCTCGCCCACCTTGAGCGAGTCGAGGATGGCGACGGCGCTGGTGCCGTTAGTGCCGTTGGAGCTGCCCAGCATGGGTCCACGACGCGACTCGCGGCGGTGCGCACGACGACCCTCGACGTCAGCCGCGCCCGCAGCACTGTCGTGGCTCAAGCCATTGGTGTGCTTGGCCGATACGGGCGAGGCGGTGCCGAGCGCCTCGCGAAGCTCATTGACACCCGTCGAGGCGACCTGCATACTCAGCCTGCCTCCGCGCGAAAGCGAGGCCGACGAAGCATTGCTGCCATTGACAAGCGATGCCCCACCGACAGCCAGACCGTTGACCGGCGTCACCGACGGACGACGCGACGGCTGCTGCGACGCCGAAGCGACGGACGAGCTGGCGTACGGGTTGGAGGCATTGAACGCCTCGTCGACCGCCATGGTGACGTTCCAATCGCGCTCGAGCCATCGCCTGAGCACGCCCGCATCGAGCTGCGTAGCCGACTGCAGCTTGGCGCTCGAGGCAAGCCCACCGACAACCGTGCTGGCGTTGAGCGAGGGCGAGCTCGAGCTGCTCGAGTCGCCCGCCGCATTGATGCCACCCACCGCCGAAAAGGGGATCACCTCGGGCGGCAGCGTCAGACCCGCTGCGGGTGACGGACCCGGCTCGACACCCAGCGAGGGCACCTGCGCCAGCACGCTCTCGGCGGCCTTGGCGATGGCGGGCACGTCAAACGTCTCGCCGAGCTTGGCCCACACGCGCGCGGCGAGCATGCGCGACGCGACGCGACGCTGGTTCTCGAGCCCCGTGCTGGCCGAGGCAGCATTGACCACCAGACGGCTGCCTGCATCGCGGTCGAGCGCGACGAGCATGGGCGTGAGCGCGAGCGCTGCACTGCACGGCAGCGCGCTCACAAGGTGCTCGAGCGCCTGCGACACGGCGACATAGTCGACGGGCAGCGCCGCCATCGACTCGGCATCCGACGCGCTCGACACGCCGCTGTTGAGCGAGCCGGGCCGCCCGGGGTCGGCGTTGATGCGGTCCAGATGCGGCAGCGCCTCGAGCGGCGACTCACGCAGGTTGGCCACCACCTGCGCGGGCGGCGAGAGCGTCTTGCCGAGGCACATGACGTGCACCGCCGCGCCGAGCGCGTGCACCAGACCAATGTCGTCGCCCACGCGCTCGCCGATGGGCGCCGCAGCAAACACCGAGGCGCTCGAGTCCAACGGCTCGCGGTCCAGCTCGTCGCGGAAGAGCGTGATGAGCGTCTGCGCATACGCCAGACGCACCGCGTGGTTGGGCGAGGCGAGCAGGCTGGCGGTGGGCAAAAGCGACGAAGGCGAGACGCGGTTGCGCGTACCCGCGCGCGCCAGGCCGAGCTTGGTCTCTGCGTTGGCCGCCTTGCCCTTGGCATCGGCGTCGCGCTGCTGCGCTGGGGCATCGACGGGCTTGTGGATCTCGCCGCTCGAGTGGTGGGTGGCGCGGAGGACGCCCTGGAGGCAGAAGAGGAGCACGCGGATGCTCTCGTCGCGCTGTTCGGGCCCTGCGTTGGCGAGGCGCTGGCGGTGGATGTGGTTGTTGAGGTCGAGCTGCTGTCCGCGGCCGAGCTGGCCGAGGTTGTTGGGCTTGAGCGAGGCGGCGTCGGCGCTGGTGTTGGCGTCGGGCATCTGGAGCGCGGCGATGCGTGCGGCGATCTCGTCGACAATGTCGTTGATCTGGTCTGCGTAGTAGACGTGCGTGCCGAGGCCGCTGATGCAGTCGACCAAGGGTGGGAGGAGCGAGTCGCGCGTGTCGCGGTACACCCTGCGCACGGCGAGCGCCGAGAGGTTGGTGAGCGTGTCGGAGGTGCTGAGGCCGATGAGGCTGAGCTGTGCGGTGAGGATGGTGCGCGCCATGTGGATGAGCGAGAGGTGCTTGGAGGTGGCGGTGCCCTCGCAGGACTCGACGAGGTGGGCGACGAGCGTGTCGAGCACGACGAAGCGGTACTGGAGCGCGGACCAGGTGCAGAGCGACTGTGCGAGCCAGCAGCACCACTCGGTGTTGTCCCACTGCGAGACTGGGGTGCGGCCGTCGGTGGGGGCGGGGATGGCGAGGGCGGAGTTGGTGTCGAGCCAGAGGATGACGTTGTGCACGACGCTCTGCACCTGGAGCGCGTCTGCGTGGCGGAGGAGGCCGCGGAGGGTGCCGATGGCGGCGGAGGTGACGTCCTCGGAGGAAGGGCCCTTTTCGCCCGCGACGTGCGCCGAGATGGAGCGTACGCGGCGGATGGCGAGCGGCTTCTTGGCGATGTTGAACTCGGCGTAGCTGGGTTCGCCGTCGGAGGCCTTGTTGGCTTCGCTGCGGAGCCAGTCGATGGTGACGCGGTTGGGCTTTGCGTTCTCCACCAGGGCTGGGGTGATGAGCGCGATGAGGTTGGATGCGCTGGACGAGTAGATGGCGTCGGAGCCGACTGCGCCAGCGAGAGCGCCGAGGCCGATGAGGCGGGTGCGGTTGCGCAGCTCTGCGTCTTCGGGCAGGGTTGCGTCTGCAGCGCGTGGACGCTCTACGGCGAGGGCGGCGAAGGAGCGGAGGTTGCGTTGGAAGGCGTCGTCGACGGCGGTGGTGGCGGGGTCGAGGAAGGAGGCGAGGGCGTAGAAGGCGCTTGCGGCGCGTGCGCTGATCTCGAGGTCGCGCGGGCGGGCGGGAGTGGGCTGGGCAGCGTCGAGGGCGGCGGCGATGATGTTGTGCGCGGGCTTGATAAAGTAATTGAGCGAAGATTTGCACTCTGCCAGCAGGTTCTTTGTGATGGCGAGGGTGATCATGAGGCCGGCCTTGGCCTTGTCGGCGGCGACGCCGGAGGCCTTTGCGGAGCGAGCGTCTGCATTTGCCTTGGACTCGAGGAGGCTGCCGACCTTTGTGAGTTTTGCGGGTTTGTTCTGTGCGTAGTAGGTGAGGCGGCCGAGCTCGTTGGAGTTGGGACGGTACTCGGGAGCCGAGGAAGCGAGCGCCTTGGGGGGCGGGTAGCAGTCGTCGACGAGTTTCTTGTGGTTGGATTTGGGGATGCACATGGCGGCGAGGGATGGGATGTGGTGGTGAGGAGGCGGGAAAGGTGGCAGCCAGGCGCACCGAGTATGAGTTGTAGGATGGTGGCGGTGGGGAAGCAAGTGGTAACTCGACCCGCTACTGTAGAGAGCAAAGTGCGCACACAGACGGCGGCTGCCACACGGCTGCCACACACTGCGTCGGCTCGCAGCTGAAAGGAGTGATGCATCGCGAGAGAGAGTGCACGCGCCCACTTTATTCTCGAGGCTTGGCTCTGGCGGAGAACATTCGCGCATCCCGCATTTCGCATTTCGCAGTTGAGAATTCGCATTGGCCGCGTGTTGAAAGCAGTCCATCCGTCATTGCTCGTATAGCGGCTCGGCTCGGTCTGTCTGCACTGCAAATCCTCCTCGCTGCCCAACAGCTAGCTGGCTTCCACTTGCGGGGGCAGCCGCTGCCATCACCGTTGCCGACGCTGTTCATGCTGTCTATGCTGCCCTCGCTCTGCACACCCCACACCGCCATTGCCTTCCATCGCATCGCATTGCATTGCGTTGTTTGCCTCGAGCCTCGAGCCCACAGCGAGCCCCTGCGTGTCGACTGCATGATGAATGGACAAGCCACCGCACGGAACGAGTGCGTGGATGGGGGGCGGCCCAGGCAACGTCGTCCAATTCACCAGAGCCGCAGGTGTGAAAGCGGGGCAAAGCAGCATGTCTCGCTTGCGCCCCGCGTCGTTGGGCTCATTCTGCTTGGTCATGCTTACACCTTTCACCCACACATTCTGACTTTTTGTCCTTCACGACCTAACAAACGAAACCAATTTTTTCACCGGCATTCTTCCGCCGCCCGGACACGTCAGCTGCAGCGGCGGGTTTGCATTTCTTTGGACTCGAAGGTGGAGTGGCTGAGTCGATATGCAAGCAGCATAGTTGGGCATTCGGACCTCCAACCAACACCTCACACACACACACACACACACACACACACACACACACACACACACACAAGGCCACGTCGACCATGCATGCGCCTGCCCACCAGCAACACCCCTAGGCCCCGCCCGCTTGGATATAAGCTCGACGCTCGTACTCCGAATCCTCCCCGCGTCTGTACGACGCACGACATGATGGCCAACCAGCAGCCCGCCTCGTCGCGCGCAGCACCGCGCATCAGGGTGCTAAGGGCGCGCACGTTTTCATCGCTCGTTGTCGTCGTCACGCTCGCTGCGCTCATGCTGCTCGCCGCAGCCACCACCGCTTCCCAAGCACCGTCACGCCCGGCGCTCTTCCGCTCGCCTGCGTCCGACAACTCGCGCGGCGCCGACTTTCTGCAGCAGGTGCTCACCAAGCCCAAGCGCGCACCCACCACCGCCGCAGCAGCAGCGTCCGACTCCATCTGCCGCCCCACCGGCCACATCGAAGACGCCGCGTGCGACTACGAGACGGTCGAGACCATCAACTCGCAGTTCTTTGACCGCCTCGATGCGCTCCGCCGCACCGACTTTTTCAAGTTCTACAAGGTGAACCTCTTCAAGGAGTGTCCCTTTTGGAACGAGAACGGCTTCTGCATGAACCGCGCCTGCAGCGTCGAGACCGAGGACGAGGCAGACATCCCCGAGGAGTTCCGCGTGAAGCGCCTCAGCTCCGTCACCACCGCCGCGCCAGGAGACGTCGCCATGTCCGGTTCGGACTCGAGCTGCTCCTGCTCCTCCACCGAGTTCTGCCACCTCGACGACGACGCCACCAACGACGGCGTGTACGTCGACCTGCTCAAGAATCCCGAACGCTTCACCGGATACGCAGGCGCCAGCGCCAACCGCGTGTGGAAGTCCATCTACGAGGAAAACTGCTTCAACGGCGTCAAGTTCATCGAACCCGCACGACCCACCTCCTCTGGCGGCACAGGCTTCGTCGACAAGTCCATGCTGCACAGCTCGTCGCCCGCGTTGGGTCCAAACGGCGGCTTTGGCGGGCTCGTGTCGTCGCTCCAGGCTCCGCTCGACAGCGGCGACAGCGAACAGTGTCTGGAGAAGCGCGTGTTTTATCGCATCATCTCGGGGCTGCATGCCAGCATCTCGATCCACATCTGCCACGACTTTTTGGACACGTCTACGGGCGAATGGGCGCCGAACCTCGAATGCTTCATCACGCGCATTGCCGAGCATCCCGAGCGCCTGCAGAACGTCTACTTCGACTATGTGCTGCTGCTGCGTGCGCTCTCGCGCCTCGGCGATTCGCGCGACAACTTTTCGCTGCGTGCCGGCGATGCGATCGAGGACGGTGCGGCGGTGGAGCAGCTGGACGAGCTCATCGCCGACGCCCGCGCGTGTCCGACGACGTTCGACGAGGCACAGATGTTCAGCGCCCAGACGCGCGAGTCGCTCGAGCTCAAGAACGAGTTCCGACACCACTTTCGCAACATCTCCACCATCATGGACTGCGTCGGATGCGACAAGTGCAGGCTGTGGGGCAAGCTGCAGGTGCACGGCATCGGCACCGCGCTCAAGCTGCTGTTCAATAGCAACGACGAGCATGGAGCACAGCCGGTGCAGCTCCAAAAGTCGGAGCTCGTTGCGCTCGTCAATGCCGCCCATCGCATCGCAGAGAGTCTGCGTGCGGTGGAGAGGTTCAGGGACATGTATCAGGCGCAGCGTCTTGCTGCGGATGCAGGCCATGCAGCCGTTAATCCACCCGCCAATACCTCGCATCCCGTCCGCAGTGCGCAGCAGCAAGAGGCGACGACGGGCAAGCTGGCGCAGATGGCACAGCTGGTCGAGTGGATCGAACGACAGCTGCACCAGACTATGCAGGCGTGTCGCCGCGAACTCTCGCACTGCCTGCGCGCGCTTGGATTCGCCGCACCCTCGTCTTCCTCCCAACACCCGCAGCATGCAGATTTGTAGCATGGCTTGTTTTTGGCATCAACACTCGGGTTTGCATCTTGTACTTTTACACATCCACACTTGCTCAATGTTTCCAATGCATCTTGAATCGCAACAAAATGGTCGATTACGCTTTGGGAGGAGGCTTGGTGCGCGTGAGCAGCGTGGGTGCACGTTGGGCCAGCACCTTGCGCGCGCCTGCGCCACCGATGTATCCCAACCCGGACCAGACGGTGGTGGCCGCTGTGATCCACATGAGTGCAGCCACTGCGCGGTCGACGAGCCGCTTGGTCGAGTCGTCCTCCTGTTTGGCTGGCACTAGCGGCGGGGGTGGTGAGTTGGGATACAGCAGCGGGTACATGGTAAGGATGCCGAGCAGGAGCAGCTGGAGGAAGGTGTTGTACTTGCTGATCTGCGTCGGCGTCACACTGGCCGACGGCAGACGCGGGTTGAAATAGCGCTGCAGCGTCTTGGGCGGCTGCAGCGTGCGGTATCGGATGACAAACGCCGCCACCACCAGTGCGATATCGCGACCCAGGATCACCGTGGCGATGGGCCAGGGTAGCATGCCGGAGAGTGCGAGCGATACGACCATCGTCGTCACCAGCGCCTTGTCCGCCGCCGGATCCGCAATGCTGCCAAACACCGTGTACTTGCCCGTGCGCCGTGCGAGCCAGCCGTCGAGCACGTCGGTGATCGACGCGACGAACAGCAGCACACATGCGGGCGCGAACTGGTGCGTCGCAACAAGGTACCCAATGTACGGCGTCAGCGCCAGCCGCAACATGGTCAGCACGTTGGGCAGCGTCAAGAGGTCCTCGGACAGCGCCGGCTTTGCTTTTCCGTCGTCCGCACGCGATGGTGGCGGTGGAGGCAGCGAGGAGTCGCAGCGCGAGGGCGTGGACGAGAGGCTTCGCAAGTTCATGGTCCGCCCCAGTATCGATGTCCGGCTCGTTGCCAGCAGGTGCACTGCGCTCGACGAGATGCCGCGCTGTGTCACGATACGAGGAGGCAAAGTGGAGGCCATCGAGAGCGTGTGTGTCGAGAGCATGGCGGCAGCTGGACGCAGCAGTGGCAGAGCAGTACGCCACGCAGGTGCAGCGCTCGTGCAGGCGGCACGCAGCCCGACGGAGCCCAGCATGGTGTGCATGCTCATCAGCGCCTCGATCGCAGAGATGGTGGTGCTCTCCTCCACTATCGGGGCCTCGGCTTTGAGTGCTGAAATGGACCGGGAGAAAAAGCTCGGCTTTCGGACTCAACGCCGCGTTGCTGCTGCACGGCACTCTGTTCTCACCCTCGCCTCACAAGTGGCAACACCTCTTTGCACTCCTGCTCAACTTGGCACCAACTGCTCGGCATGCACGGCGTCAAACGCACGCCCAAGACGGCGACCACCGCCGAGGCACGCGCCGCACGCGCTGCCAAGGACGCCGCCAAGCTGCGCGCCTACCTCGACATCGAGCGCACCTTCTTCGAGCACCGCCAGCAAGCGCGCAACGACGCCACGGCGCTCGCCCACACCACCACGCTGCTCACGCTCAATCCCGAGCTGTACACGGTGTGGAACTATCGCCGCGATATTCTGCTGCACACCTTTACGCAGCCTGTCGACGACGATGCGCCTAGCGAAAAACCGGACGTGTTTGCTGCGCTGCGAACCGATGCTGCGCAATCTAGCACCAGCGCCGACGAGGCGAGGTTGGTGCGCAATCGGCAGCTGCTGGACGACGATTTGAGCCTCACGGAGCATGCGCTGCGTGCGCATCCCAAGGTATACTGGATCTGGAACCACCGCATGTGGTGTCTGCGCCACTATCCTGCGTTGTCCGCCGATCCACAGTGGGCATGGCGACGCGAGCTGCGGCTGGTGGAAAAGATGCTCGAGCTCGACGCACGCAACTTTCACGGCTGGAACTGTCGTCGTGCGATCATCGACCACCTTGCACTTGGCGTCGTCTCGTCGGCTCACCCGCCTGCACTCGCCGGCGTGGAATCGTCGCACGCGTCGCTGACTGCGCTGCTCACGCATCCGGCCATCGTTGCGGCGGAAACAGATGCGGTGAGGGACGTCGAGAAGGAGCTGGTGCGGCTGGCCGAGGCGGAGCTGGCGTATGCGCTGCGTCAGATCGAGCGCAACTTTTCCAACTTTTCGGCGTGGCATTTGCGCTCGCAGCTGCTGCCGTGCGTATGGGCGGCGCAGAGGCTCACGCCGGAGCAGGAGGAGGCGCGCCTCGACAAGGAGCTCGAGCTGGTGCAGCAGGCCATGTACACGGATCCGGCGGATCAGAGCGTGTGGTTCTACCACCGTTGGCTCGTCGATCGCCTTACTACATCGCCACCAGAGGATACGGCGGGGCTATGTGCAAAGCTCGCCAACGAGGTGCGCAGCATCGACGAGCTGCACGAGCTCGAGCCCGACAGCAAGTGGTGCGCCATCAGCCTCGCGCATCTGCACACGCTGCTCGTGCAGCTCGACCCCACACGTGCAGACGAGCACCGCACAAGCGCAAAGCAGCTGCTCGAACGACTCGTCGAGCTGGATCCTGACCGTGCGCAGCGCTACCGTGACTTGCTGGCGGGCCGAGCGCGGTTCTAGCCCACCCAACAATGGCAACCATGTTCACTGTGTGCACGGACGCGGTTGGGATCGCAACGTCGTGAGGAGATACGTGGGAGGACCCGTCAAGCTCAACTCCCATCGTGCGCAGCGGTAGCGTGACCTGCTGGCGGGCCACGCGTGACTCTGAGCCAACGAGACCATCTCGACAATGTTCACGTGTGCATTTGCACGACTCCGATTGCAGGGTGGCGGGAAGAAACAGGGGAGGATGCTGGTGCGAAGCGCTGGTCGAAACGAAAACTGGGACTGCAAGGGGATGAGAAGGGAATGCCACTAGTAGAGGTGGACAAAGACGTTGGTGCCGCCGAGCGGGCCGGTGGCTTCGCACTGCGCCTTGCAGTCCTTGATGAACTTGGCGTTGCACTCGACCGAGTTTTCGGTCTGGTGGCACTGTCCGCACGTCAGTCCGTCCCTGCAGAAGGGCTTCTTGCCGATCGATCCCACCGTCTTGCCGTCTGCGTTGCGGCAGGAGACCTTCATGTCGGGGCAGATGTCGCCCTCGTCATCATCGCCACCCAAAGCATGGCTTGCTCGGTCCATGGCATCTTCGACCGCGGCGAGTTTGCCGCCGAGAGGACCACGTGCTTGGCACTGGGTGGCGCACTCCTTGATGTACTTGGTGTTGCAGTCGAGCGACTTCTTCTTGGGATGGCACATCTTGCACGACACACCCTGACGGCAGAAGTCCTGGGGTCCCAAATCGCCGACGACTTTACCGTCGCGAACGCACTGCACGGGCAGCTGAGGGCAGATGTCATCATCGTCGCCGGCAGAAGAGTGGAACCAGTTGGGAAGCGTCAACACACGAGGCGTCGATGAAAACGGAACCTGGATCGGCACCGAGATCGTATCGTCGTCCGCGTTGAACGCCAGCGGCGTACCAGAGACGCTCGCCAGCACCGACGCAACCACCACGAGCGAGGCCGATGTAAACTTCATTGTGGAATGCTAGAGGTCAGAAGGTGGGGATGTCGAGAGTGGGTTGGAGATGCAGGGTGTTGGAGTCAGATCCAGGGTCCATGGCGCAAAGGTAGGCAGACCTATATACCAACTCGCCAGCTTAACTTACGCTGCGCGGGGCCACACTTGACTCAGCCTCTCCCTTCACAGCAGCGCGGGGGGGGGGGGGGGGGGGGGGGGGAGAGGGGGTTCAGCCTCGCCTAAAAATAAAGCGCTGCTGATGGGCAGCAGCATGACGACGATGATGCGCCACCGCACGCCGTGACGGCCGCCGCTCATCTGTCAGCCTTGGCGAGCGGCTGCTAAATTTGGCGCGCGGCGGCTGCGGCTGCTGCTTCTCCTCTCCGCAAAAGGTACGCGAAATCCCCACAAAAGCGCACAAAAGCGGCGACTCGCGCTGCACCCTCAGTTTGACGTCAGCCTGCATTTTGGCCATTTCGGGCGCTGTCTCAGATCGCTTTCAGCCCACCGTGGACCCACGCGTAGCCGTTCCCCGTCTGGTCCTGCCTTTCTGCATGCCTCCTGCTCGGCTGCTTTACACCCGCGTCGAAAAGCGCACCTAGCAAAAAGCTGAGCAGAGGGGTTCTGCTACAGATGTTGGTATTGCAGAGCCTTTGTGGGACTCTCTGCGGTAGTCACACAGATTCCAACTCTGTCCGATGTGCGATACACACGCGGAGCCCATGTGTGTGAGGAAACACGGACTGCAGGCAAGCACATGAGTTGTATGAGCTCGAGTGGGCCCCAGTTGGGCGCAGGGACGAGCGCGCAAAGGGAGGGGAAAACAGGGTGGACAACTTGCTGACAGCCACTCATGCTGTTGGCGCGCAAACCGCGAGTGAAGGAGACGATAGAAAGCAAACAGGCACAGAGGGCGGGCCAGCGCAGTGGCAGATCATCACTGCGCTTGTATACAGCGAGCCCTCAGCTGACGCCTTCTCCAACACTAGGTGCAGCATCCGTTCGCGGCCACACACACACCTGTGTGATTCCGCACGGCAGTCGACCGCGACCTTGTCAACTTGCACCGACTCGTAGGGTCAAATCAGAGCGCGTGATATCGTACAGTCCATTGCGCTTTGGCATCCACGCTTACAGAGGCGCGAGCACGTCCAGTCTGCACCTGTTTGCTGCGCAAAACTTGAGATGCGCGTGACTACCGCAGCTTGTCCCACCGGGCGAACGAGCTCCTACTTGACACAGAGCTTGCCTACGGGCACTGCGGTATTCAGCATCAGCGTCGAGGTCAAGCACCAGAGCCTCGGAATGGAAACACACGCACCACACAGAGCCAACACAGAGCGACACGTGTCGATATCGAAGGCGCGAAAGAGGAATCGCAGTAGGTACAAGGCCTAGGAGGCGGCCTTTGCGTCTTGAGTGGCGGCATCATCCTTGACTGGCAGCGGCACGAGCGAGTAAAGGCCAGTGAGCGTAGTGACATCAGCAGTTCTGCCCAAGGAAAGCGAGGACGGCAGCAGCGTTTTCCAGACCCTCTCACACACACAGGCAACGCAAAAGCGACACGTGTCGACATTGAGACTAGAAAAGAGGCATCACGGTAGGATCACGATCTAGGAGGCGGGCTTTGCATCTGCAGCTGCGCCATCAGCCTTTGCGGGGAGTGGGGTCTTGGCCGCAGCCGAGGTGTCGACGGTAGGAGCCTCCCACGAGAGCGTGTAGAGACCGGGCAACGTGGTGACATTAGCGATCTGGCCACGGAAGGCGATGACGGCCGTGGCATTTTCCCACACATCCGTCTCGTAGTGGTCGTTCTGGTTGAGCAGCACCAGCGAGAATCGCGACACGCCCGGCTTGACACCATCCTGACGGAAGGCCTGGGCGAGCAGTCGCCCACCGAGCTCGGTGATCTCGTCGGTGCTGCTCACGCCAATGCGCTTCGAGTACTCCTTGGACGCTCCCGTAGGTCGAACCGCCGTAGAAAGGTGGGAGAGAACAGAAAAGTCCGACGAACGCTTGAACAGCGACGTCTCGTAAACGCTGTTGGTGCCCGTCTTTTTGGCATCGACGACGTCTTTGGCCTGAATAGCTTCCGCCTTCTCTCCACCGCCCGCAACAGCAGAACCAGTCTGGGGCTTGAGCTCTTGCGTGGTGGTGTCGGGCTTGACGTCATCAGCTCGACGCCAGAGACTCCTACGACGGCGCTTGTCCTTCTTTGCATCACCAGCGGCTTCAGCGACGGTCTTGGTGTGGTTGGGATCGGCGGCAGCCAGTGCATCCGTCGAGTCCGGCAGCAGCAGCACGGCGGCATTGCAGTTCTGGCACACGTTGGGCAGGTGGGGCGTGGTAAAGCCATCCTCGTCCTTGCGCAGCACCAGATTCCACAGCACCACGCTGCGCGAGTAGTAGCGGATCGACCCAATGAGCAGATTGCGCGCCGTATTCTTCATGTTCTTGTACGGCTCGCTAAAGTATTGCGTCACCTCGGTGTACTCGGTAAAGTAGGTCTCCTTGTCCGGGTAGGCGTCGTGCACGACCTTCTGCGAGCTCGGCTGACCGGCATAGCCGTGCCATGCGGTACCGTCCCACGGGGTAGGATCGGCATTGAGCACCTGCAGCGCATACTCGGTGTTGTCCCAGTTGTGGTCCCAGGTGAGCAGCTTGACCTTTTCGAAGCCCTGCTTGTTGAGCGCCGTGCGCACCAGCTTGCCGACCGTGATGGCCTGCGTCGCAGACATCTTCATGGTCGGGTACTCGAGCTTCTGAATCTGCGGCTCGTTGAGCAGCGAGAGCGCATAGATATCCAGCTTCTCCTGCTGCTTGATCTCGCTCACCGCCTTGACGAGGTAGTTGGCATACACCTCCTCCATGCCCTCCTTGAGGTTGCCGCCGAACAGTGGCTGCGTCTCGTCCGCACCGTCCTTCATCCAGCCGGGAGCACTCCAGGGCGCAGAGATGATCTTGAGGCCCGGGTGGATGGCGACAATGTCGTGCAGCGTCTGCCACAGCTTGGGTGCTTTTTTGATGGTGAACAGCTCGAGCTTGGGGTCTTCCGAGCCGTCCTCGGTGTCGTCGTACGTGTACGGTGCGGCGCCAAAGTCGCATGCGCCCAGGGGGACACGCACCGTGTTGAGGCCCACACCGCCCTTGGCGTGCCACTCGGCATCCTGCGAGAAGAGCAGGTGGAGCAGATCGTCGTAGTCCTTGGGATGCTTGCTCTTGAAGTCCTGCAGCGTGATCGCCACACTGTCCGTCACACCGCCGCCAAACGTGTCCACGAGCTGCGCAAGCTGGTTCTCCTGAACCTGGATGCCAATCGCATCGTACTGCTGCGACTTGACGGACGCGGCGGCAGTCACGTTGACAGAGGCTGTCAGGGCTTGGCCGTCGACAAACTTGATTTGGGGATCGCTGAGTTCCTGCACCTTGGAGTAGTCGTACGTCGTACTCCACATGCGGTCGATGACGATCTCGGCGTGCGCGAGCTGCGCGCACGCTGCCACCCACGCAGCCGCAAGCGCGATTACCTTCATGGCGCTCTGTTGGAGAGACTTGGCACAGTCAAGATGGGAGGGGTAAGGAGGGCAAGAAGGGAAAGAGGAGGGGCGGTCGAACGGGGAAGGCGGAGAAAATAAGGAGCGGGATCGAGGAGCAAGGGGCCGGCACTTTATACGACTGGATCTGCACTCGCAGATCCTCCACCGTGCGCAACATCGTTCATCAAGCACGTTGATGTGATTCCTTGACGCCAACCAGCCAGGTCAAGCAAGCGCCACCGGGTCTGTTCATGTGCCGTTGAGTGGGGAAGATTGGCGTGTGTGGGCAACAATGTCCGGTCTCCACCGCGAGTTGTGCACAGGGGGAAACACATCGACGTCGAAGCCCACCTGTGCTCTTGCGGCGGCGGCGGCGGCGATGTCCAGGGGCCAACTTGGTGCGGGCCCAATGCATCTGCGCGCTGGGACCGCTGTGTTTCTGACTCGGCGTCGTTTGGGGCCGTGACCCCAAATTTAGAGCGGCGCCCGAGCGATACGCCGCTGTGGATCTAGGCTCGGATCTGTCGGTCACGAGGCCCACCAACTTGGCGGCTATTGTAGACTTTGAGCGATGCGCGTTTGTGCAAAAGCCAGCCTTTTGGCACCGAACGACAACGATGCGGCTAAGGCTACAGTCGAGCTTTTTGGCTGTCGCGCTTGATCTTGCACGCCTGACGACGCCGCGCGTGCAGATGAAACGCAATCTCGGTCCCCACTCGCCCTACTGCAAGCTCGGGATCCATAGCCCAGCGCATTTCACGCGTTGCTTTGCAACAAACACTGCCCAAACAACCCGCCATCCACTGCCACGTGCAGCCCCAAGTTTCCCCCCTTTGTCTCAGAAGCGCTTCTTCCGTGGCCATCGAGGTGTGAATCAACGTGATGCAGAGATTATTGCTGGACGACATGCGAAAGAAAATTAGGACGGAAAAAAAACAAAGGATCAAAAAAGAAAGCTAAAGCTAGGCTCGGCAGCGTGTCTCGAATGCAAGCTGGCGGCGGTGCACTAGCTCAAGAACAAACAAAAGCCAATCGAAGACGGCTCGGAGCGGTGGCCAAGTCTGTGTGAAAGCGAGACTGCGCCGCATCTGAGCGGCGTATTGTTCGCAAGCTGAGTTGGTGGAGACAAGGAGGCGACTACGCAATGGCCGAGTTGGTTTCGGTGGGATCGTTGGCCTGGGCGGACTGGATGAGCGAATCGATGCCCGCCTTGGAGGTCTGCTGCTTGGTGGCCGAGGAGGCGTTCATCTGACCCGCACCGGGCAGCTCGCCAGGCAGCGCTTGACCAGACGACGTCTCGACGGTCGCTGCGCCCTCCGCACCGGGAGGCAGGGGCGATCTGGACATGCGCCGCGCATGCATGGCTGCCGCCTCGGTGGGCGTGGGTGAATCGGTAGGCGAGAGCAGCGCGGCCGAAATCGAGGTGGGAGGCGACAGGTTTTTGCCCGGTGGCGAAGCCGAGGTGGGCGCCGGAGACTTGGCCGCCGGAGACTTGGGCGCGGGCGACTTGGACGCCGCCTTGGAGTCGAGCGCCTGCAGCGCCTCTTCGATCGAAGCCGGCGGCGTCTTGTCCTGGTCCTTGTCCGGGAGCCATTCGGGCTTGTTGGAAGACGGCCGCGGCGACAACTGCGCTGCGATCGGCTGGCGAGGCGGCTGCGGTGTCGATGGCTTTTGCTGGCTCGAGGCCGAGGTGCGACGCACCTTGGGCGCGGGCATGCGATTGCCACTGGGCGTGGCCGAGGTGTCGGCGGTGGCAGCGCTGCTGCTCTCGACGCTGCGGCGGCTGAGCTGCGGGGACGAGGCGCGGTCGGACGTGCTGATGCTCGACGCGGTGCGCTTGGTTGATCCGGCCCGGGACACCTTGCCGCTCTTTGAAGCTTCTGCCTTGACCGTGTCTGCTGCAGAGGCAGAGGCGTCTTGCTTGGCACTGGTGGGCTTGGCGTCGCGCTTCGGCTTTGCAGCCTTGTGAACACCGGACCTGAGCGCGGTGGCGCTCTCAGCGGCGGCCTTCTTCTTTGCGGCGAGCCTGCCCTTGACCTTGTTCTGGAGCTTCTGCATGATCTGCGAGTGTGACAGATCGGTGCCGGGCACGGTGCGCTCTGCGGACGAGTGAGATGCGAGCGAAGAGCGCGATGTGCGTGCCGAGAACGACTGGAGAAGCGGCTTGGAGGCCGAATCATCGATCTGCAGACGGGCCACGCCGGCTCGCGTGGATTCGGCCGCGGTATCTTCCGAGGCGCTGCGGAGCGAGGTGGGTGCATCGGCATGGTTGTCGAGGCTGCCGGCGGGAACGCCAAGCAGGGGAGACGGCGTGAGAGCTGAGACCGATCCGGCGGCCGAAGTGGAAGTTTCGGCGGCAGGCGAACGCAGAAGCGGCGAGCGGTAGTCATGAATCGGATACGGGCGCGGCGCATCGGCCGTGGTGGGAGAAAGCTGGGGCGAGATGCCGATTGCGTCTGCGGAAGCGCCAAGGTAGCGGCTGGAGGGCGAGGCGTACGGATGGAAGGAGTGGCGGACGGTGGAGCGGGCGAGCCTATCTCGGTAGCGTTCGTCGTCGTATTCGGAGCTGAGCACGGCGGTGCGGCCGGTGTAGTCTGCCATGGATCCGCGGCGTTGGTGACGGCGCGGGTAGAGCTGGGGAGGCGCATCTAGGTAGTCGTCGATGGACCTAACTCTGCGATCGGGAGCGCGAGTTTGGGGCAGAGGAGGCGGGTGATGAGGGTACGCCGGGTAGCGCGAGCGATGGGAGGTGATGCGCTCATCTTCCAAGGCGCGTTGTTGGCGAGATGCGTCGTCGAGATGCGCATGGCTGGGTGGATGGAGCGGGTAGCTTGCAGCTGGACCGGCCATGTCTGAAGAAGGTTGCGATGATGTTGGATGTGCGTCGTAGGCAAAGGGCGAAGGTGATTCGGGACGGTGTTCGGAGATGGGCATCATGGAAGCGGTTGCCGAGCCGGACGCTGCAGGATCGGCGCGAGCGACGTCGTGATAGGCGGGGTAGGCGGAAAGGGAGGCTGGGCCGGGGTCTGCGTATCTGGAAGCGTAGGCGGCGTGAGTGCGGGCGTTGGAACGAAGTGGATCGGCTTGCCACGATTCGCGCACGGGGTGCGGATGGGATGCGCGATCGGACTCGAGTCGATAAGCGTCCAAGACCTGGCGGACAAAGAGGGGCTCGCGTGGGTGGGGGGCGTCCATGGCGTGATGGACAATGTGTCTGACTTGTTCGATGTCGACGCCCATGGCGATGGAAGCGCGACGAAGGGCGACTTCGTGTAGATGGGCCGAGGCCGAGGATTGTGTAGAGGCAGGGATGCTGTGTCGGAGATGGGTGTGCCTGGGCATTTGAACTGGCGCAGCTTCGAGGCGCGGGGAAGAGTCGGGAGAAGCGGATATTTGTTGGTCGTTGAAGAAGGATGAGGGAGAGGAGGAAGAGCTGGGATTGCGTTGGAAGAGTTCGTCTCCTAGGCTGACGTGTCGCAGCATGTGGTGCGATGCGGAAGGAAGAGGCATGGCGTGGTCCGAATATTGGGAGCGACGTGGACGGCGGTAGTCATCGTGAGACGAACGGAATGCGGGAGCGGATTGTGCGAGTGTAGACGAGGTTGCGGAAGAAGAAGCTTGTTGTTGTGTTGTAGCGGACTGGGACGGTAGCGGAGGTGGAAGGCGCGTTGCCGGGAAGGTGGGCGGTGCGACATCGGCGTCGTTGCTCGGAGGAGGAAGAGGTGCTGGTGGTGCTGTCGAGGGGTCGGCTAGAGAACGAAGAGCGGCCCTTGCGACTTCCTCCTTGTCTGAGACGGGGCGCTGGGAGCGATAGGAGCCACGGCCGTCGGCGCCGGCAGCGGGTAACATGATGTGACTAAGTTGCCGGACGAGAGGTGGAAAGAGAGGCCGAGTTACGCATCGGAGTGCGTTTGGATACGAGAAGCGCGAGAGGTTGGTGGTGTTGATCGTGGTGGTTGCGAGACGTAGAGATGAACGCTGTCGAGGATCGATATACGAGATGCGAGGTTGTACTAGTGGAAGCAGCAGAAACGAACGTGCACAGGGTCGGACAGATTGGTCGATAAGTTGGCAAGCGTGCAAGTGTTGATGGCGGTGATAGTGATGGTGATGGTTGGCGGCCCAGATAGCAAGAGCAGTGATGAGGGTCTACAGAGGATGTAGCGTCAGTGGCGCTCGGAAGAATAAGGTGAGAGAGAAGTAGCGATGCTGCTGACGGGCTGCCGTTAACTTGGTGCTGCCGCTGCTGCTGCTGCTGCTGCTGCTGCTGCCAAAGTGAGCGGCTCTGCGGGATTTAGAGCGCGACGACGGTGTGGGAGCAGAGTGAGGCAGAGAGGCAGAGAGGCAGCCAAAAAAAGACGCCGGCTGCGTCACCGACCAAACAGCTGCTTGGTCTCTCTCTCTCCGCCTTCCGCCTTCCGCCTTCCGCCTGCTGCCGGCTCACGACTCTCAAAAAAAAAAAACCACCAAAAATGGTCATTCCAAAAATTGATAAAAATATCGCGCGGATTTTCTTTTAATAAATTGCGCGCCCGCCGCGCCCGGTCGGATGGCCACTCGGTTAGCACGATGCAGCCGCGGGTCTCGAGCCCAGATGTGTCTGGAAGCAGCATCGGTGGTAAGACTTGGTTGTACTGACTGTGTGTGGGCTGGGAAAGAGGCAGCCGCGGAAGACTAGGTGGCATTGATTGCCGCGCGTGCATCCGATTGCGGGCACCTTTGCAGCGCTGGACAGGCACCGTACAGGCACCGTACGGATGCATGCTGCTGAGCCGGGTGCCAAGATTTTGGCCGCCGCCAGCCGCCCCCCCGCCCAGTTTGGATGAATTTCTTTTCTTTTCTGCACTTTCAACTCACCGGGTCAGCCCATTTGGGCGCCGACTTGCCCTCTGTGCGTGGGACAGTGCGGCCATTCACTCAAGACGCCGACATCCGGCTTTGAGAGAGAGAGAGCTTTTGCCGACGCGCTCCAACAAAGAAGCCATGACAAACCGCGCTGAGCGCAACACCGTCTGCCCCGTAAGCGAGAGCACCGCCCCGGTACAGCCTAGCCCAGACGCTCCATTTTCACGATTGTTGAACCGCCAAAAAGATCAAAGATCTGCCGGCCCACTCGTACGCCCCTTGGGTCGTCGCATGGCGTCGCACCGCGGCCAATTTCCCGAGTTGGCGGGTCACCCAAAAGCCAATTTTCAACCTTTTTGCTGCTGCTTCTGCTGCCGCCAACAAAATTGACCGGCAGTGATCCAAGGGCGGCTTGGCCCTCTCACCTGCTCTCCCACATCGCTCGGCTCGGCTCAAATTGATCTTTGATCGAGCTGGCAAGTGCCATCGACTGAGCCAACTTGCGCGCCATACGATCCTGCCCATCTTTCGATCCTGGCTAACCGAGCATTATCGGGTGTCGATCGATTCGCTTCAACTTGCTGTATCCTGATATGCTGCTGCCCAGCCATCCCGCCTGCCATCGTGTGGTCGCGCTTCATTAGAAGCAAGCAAGCGACAGACGCTCCAAGCCGCTGATTGCGATGCCTTGATTTCCGGCTGTGGTTCCAGACTCTATCTCTCTCGCTCGGGCGGCTCCTTCGAAATCTCAAATCTCGGATCGGCAGATCCTTTCAGATCTACCTCTAAAATCGGGACGCGCTGGACCCTGACTGCACGGCATCCTCAGCTCCACATGCCGGGGCGCAGCGGCAGTCGAGGCGCGATTCAGGATTGGCGTCGGCCTGCACTGACCGCCGACACTGACCGCCGCCCACAAAGACCGCCTCGACCGACGCGTGCGAGTGTCGCCCTAGCCTCCTAGCCTCCTTACTCCTCATCACCCACGCACCACCATATCACCACGAATTGGCGCCAACCACGCATTCAACCCTTCCGCATCGTCTCTGCTCACCCATCCTCGTGCTGTCCGAGCCGGGCCACGCTCCGTCGTGCGCTCTCTTGATAACACCATGTCGTCGCTCGCTCCCCCTCCAGACGCCAACGATGCCATCACTCCCTTGCAACAGCTCCTCAGCTCTCCCAACGTGCCACTCAAGTACTCGATCGCACAGGCTTCCTCATGGTCAGGCACCTACCATCCCTCCAACATCCTCCACAATCGTCCGCACGAGATGTACTCGAGGTGGTCCGGCTCCTCGCAGCATGCCGTCAACTCTGCCTCCTCCTCTTCTTCCACCGGCACCGGCACCGGCACCGGCATCAACCCTCCCACCTACCTCTCCCAGTCTGCTGGCACTCAGACCAACACAGCCGCCCCCTCCTCATCCACCACCAGCGCCGCATCCAACCCCGCATCCAGCCCCTCCCTCTCGGCTGCCCTCCCGCCGCTCGCATCCCAGTCCGCAGCCAGCAGCCGCCGCACCGCATCCGTACCCGTCATGAGCAACGCAGCAGCATCAGCATCAGCCAACGTACAAAAACAGTACATCATCCTCAAACTCGACAAGCCCAGCGTCGTGCGCTCCATCACCTTTGGCAAGTATCACAAGCCCCATCCGTGCAACCTGCGCGACTTCAAGGTCTACGGCGCCACCTCCATCGACTCCCTCCTCCCCACCTCCTCCGTCCACGGTAGACCCCCTGCCACAAAACGCCTCCTCCGCGGCGGCCTCAAGAACGACGCCATCCCAGAATCCTTCGAACTTCGCTGGCTCGAAGACGCCGCCACCGGCTCCGGCTCCGCTTCCTCCATCGACGGCGCCATCCGCATCCCCGCAGACGGCGAGCCAGACCGTCGCTCCGCCACAAACGCGCTCGTCAACACCGGAAACGCCGTGCCCTTCGCCATCCGCTACATCAAGATCGTCCCCCTCGCAGCCCACACGCCCAACTACAACTTTTCCATCTGGCACGTCGCCCTCGCCGGTGTCTCCGATCCCGCGCTCGTCTCTCGCGTCGCAAAGAGCTACGACCTCCACCGCCACTCCTCCACCACCCGCCTCATCCTCAAGCACCTCCGCCAACACGGTCACCACACCGCCTTCCAGGCGCTCCTCCAGTCTTCCCGCCTCGCTCCACCCGCACCTGCCGAAGCGACCGCCGCTCTACACTCAAAGCTGCTCCCCTACAGTCCGCTCCGTCCCTTTGAACACCCGCTCCTCACCTCTCTCTTCGACGCTCTCGTTCGCCGCGGAAACTGGGACGAGGTGGAGATCTGCCTCAATCGCGCCGCCTACGGTGACGCCGCCGCCGCCGTCCAATCCGCCGCCAACAGCGGCTCCAACACGCCCCTCTCGCCTTCCACCGCCAACCTCAGCCGCAGCGGCGTTTGGACGCAGCCTTGGCTCAAATCCATGTTCGCCTCCTACATCTCGCGCCAAACCCCCAAACCCAGCTGGTCCCACATCCAACCCTCGGCCCCCGCCTCGCTCCCCTCCGCCTCTCCCTACCACCCATCCGCAGCACCTGCCCCTGCCTCGACGCCCATTGCTCCCTCCGGTCGCGGCGGCCACGCCATGGTCTTTGACTCCGACAAGGGCATCGCATACCTCTTTGGCGGCTGGGACGGCAAGCGCGACCTCTCCGACCTCTGGGCCTACCACGTCAGCGAGAATCGCTGGCGACTCATCTCTGCCGATACCCAGCTCCAGGGTGGCCCCAGCCCGAGAAGCTGCCACAAGATGTGCCTCGACGAAAAGAGCGGCTGCATTTATCTGCTCGGTCGCTACGTCGACTACGAGAGCGCAGACCAAGCCGAGCCCGTGCCCGCCGACTCGATCGCCCACCCCTCCCGCACTACCCCTGCCGTCTCCACGCTGCCGGTCACTCCCTCCTCATCCACCGCACGCACCACACGCGCCAACTTCCTTGCGCGCTATCCCGAATCCATCGCTCGCGACATACAGATGATCCTCTCCGACGCATCTGCCGACACCGACGACATTGGCACCGAAGGCGCTGGTGCTGGCGCTGGCGCTGGCGCTAGCGCCGCCGCATCGACACCAGCGCCCGCTTCCTTGTCCGAGTCGTCGCCTCTGCTTGCTGGCAGCGGCGCCGGCTCTGCGGACACCAACAGCCGCTCTCCCAGACCCTCAACCCGCACACACAGCGCCGCGCGCACCGACTCGCAGCAGCGCACCGCCGCACCCGCATCGCCACCCGGTCGCGAGGCCGACTTCTTCCGCTTCTCCACGCGCTCCGAGCGATGGGAGCGCCTCAGCGCCGACACGCACGCCGACGGCGGGCCCAAGCTCATCTTTGACCACGGCCTCGTCATCGACGCGCAGAACCAGATGATGTACGTCTTTGGCGGCCGCGTCACCGACTCGGACCCCACCAAGTTTGAGTTCAGCGGCATGTGGCGCTACGACATCATCCAGCGCAGCTGGACGTTTCTGTTCGACGACCGCACCTCCAACGGCGCCAAGATCCTCAGCCGCTCGGGACACAGCATGCTGCTCGACAGCGGCAGGCCGGGCGCGTCCGGCATGTCGCCCTCGCATACGCGCCAGATCTGGATCCTCGGCGGCCAGCGCGGCGCCTCGGCCACCTTCCTTGCCGACATGTATACCTACAACCTCGCCACGGGCGCCGTGCGCGAGGTGTCGCGCAACACGGCGCACAACGGCCCCGAGGCCGCCTTCACCCAGCGCGCCACCATCGACGTGGCCGCGCGCGAGATCAGCGTGTTTATCGGCCTCATCGGCGGCCGCACCGAGCGCAAGCGCAGCGCATTCTGGATCTACAGCATCCCGCGCTCGTCATGGCGCAAGGTGTACGAGTACGAGGGCGGCATCTCCTCCGAGTTTGCCTCCGACACGATCAGCGCTGGTGGAGGTGGCGGCGGCATGGAAGGTGGCATGGGCGCGGATGAGGCCATGCTGGGTGCAGGCGGGGCCGACGGCATCGATTTTGACGGCGAACTCGAGGGCGACGAGGTGCCCGAGTCCGGCCCGCTTCAGGCGCTTCCCGCCTACTCGGACGACATGAGCGCCGATGAAGAGATGCCCATCGACCCGCCTGCCAACAGCTGGACCGCCTACACGGGCCAGAACGCCGACGCGGCCGCAACGGGAGCGCCCGCATTCGCCACCGCTCGATCGCCGCACGCCTCAACGCCCAACGCCGGCCGCAACCGAGCGGACTATGGACCGGGGACGTCCAGCGGCGTGCATCCGACGGAGCCGCAGCCTCGGTACGCCACGCAGCTCGTATTCGACGACCGCAAGAAGGTGTACTACCTGCACGGTGGCAACCCCGAGGATGCATCCGATCGCTCGTACCGGCTCGACGACTTCTGGAGGCTGACGCTGCTGCGGCCGACACCGGGCGAGATTCTGCGCCGCGCCAAATTCCGTGTGCGTCGGCAGCGGTTCCTCGAGATGACGCGCAACCTGGCGCGCATGCCCAACGACTCGGACGACGACTTTGGCGCGTCGGCACCGAGTGCGGCCGTCGCGGGCGGCGATGTGCAAATGCAGCCGCAGCTGGGACTGGAGGCGCTCATGTATCTGCAGACCGAGGTAGGTGCGGTGGTGGACCACTCGGACGAGTCCGAGTCGCGTCTGTTCCGGCGGCTCATGTCGCACCTGCTGAGTGCCGAGACGAGCGGCTGGACGGCGCGCGCGCCTGGTCTCGATGGCAGCACGGACGAGGCGCTGAGCCCGCTGCGTGGCGAGGCTGCGCCTAGCTTGGGTGGCGGTGCGATGGGCTCGTCGCCGCTCAACCCGAATACGGGCTCGTCGCCGCACGACAGCTGGGGCGCCGCGGGCTTCAAGCGGCCGCGCGACGAGGCCGAGACCGAGGAGGCCGAGATGGGCAGCTCCGTGTCGTCGCTCATGAGTGCCGAGGACGGATCCGAGACGATGTTGTCGGCGTCGCAGGTGCTGCAGCACCGACTCAAGCGGAGCGCAGGCGCATCTGCCGCGCCCAAGCTGCCCACGCTCAGCGTCCGGGACGACGAGGGCCGCCCCGCGGCGCTGTACGTCGAGCGAACGCGACTCTTCCGCGAGCTCATCGAGTACTTTAACCCCGAGCTCGTCGAGCCGCGCGCCGAGCTGGACGGCTGCATCGAAGCCGCGCTCGGCGCCTAGACCACCTAGGCGTAGTCAACATGCAAACTGTACAAGTGTTTGGCTCCACGATGTGGGCGATTGAGTGAGATCGAATGTGAGACTGAGATCGGGCAGTGAAAGTAAGATCGGGTCGATGAACGCGTCGAAGGTGGCGATCCGTCCGTGCGTCGATGCTTGCGGTCGCGAAGAATCCATCTGGCGCCAAGCATCTTACCACCAGCATCATTGCCACTGCCGGCTTTCGGAACCCAACCACCACCCACACAGGAAGGCTCCTGAAGTATCACTTGGACTTTTCACGATGGAGGCGAAACTGCAGTCGCTCAAGGTGGCGGAGCTCAAGGCGCTGTTGACGTCGGCGGGGCTGGCGGTGTCGGGCAACAAGCCGGACCTGATTCAGAGGCTGCTTGAGAACCCAGCTGCCACCGCGTCGCTCGGGGGAGAGGCACAAGAAGCGGCTGCTGCAGCTGAACCTGCTGCTGCGCCGGAAGCAGTTGTCGAGGCTGCATCCGAACCTTCTCCGGCGCCTGCAGCAGCCGCCCCCGCGGCGGTTTCAGAGGCAAGCGAGGCTTCGCCAGCAGCGTCTGGTGCGGCAGTGCAGGCGTCCGAGTCGGAGCAACGCGATGCGCTCATCCGGGAGCTGGAGAAACGCAAGGCGCGTGCGGCCAAGTTCGGGCAGCCGCTGGGCGAGGCGGAACGCAAACTCGAACGCGCCATCAAGTTCGGATTGGCCGCAAGCGACGAGGCGGACGTCGCCAAGCTCTCGCAACCTCTTGGAGCGCCGACGAAGAGAGAGGGGAACAAGGCAAAGCCTGCACAGCCTGCACAGCCTGCACAGCCTGCTCAGCGCGTGGAGAGCGAAGAGGAGAAGCAGCAGCGTCTGGCGGCGCTCGAGGCGGAAAAGGAAAAAGCGCGCAAGCGCGCCGAACGCTTTGGCCTCGTTCCGAAAGAGTCGGCTGAAGAGGCCGACAAGAAACGCAAGAGAGACGCGCGATTCAACAACGCGGACACCCCAGCCGAGGACAAGAAGCTCAAGACGTAGCCGCTCAGACAATCTCACACGTGGACGCTGCTGATGCGAGGGTTCGATGATTGACAGCGTGTGCGGGTGTGTGGACGTGCAGATCGGAAGGGGCGCGGGGAGTGTGGTTAGGGGATGAAGGGGGATTGTTCAGCTCGACTTTTTCGCCTTTTCCTCTGCGGCGTACTGGTCTATACACACGATCAAAGAGAGGTGGTGTTAGCAACCCTGCGACGGGATCGTGCGACTGGAGTGGGTTGGGTGTGAAGGGGGGGGGGGGGGGGGGCTTACTTTTGAAGGGAAAGTTGCTGACCGACTTATCCTTTGCACTTGCATCTCCGGCCTTTTTGCTGTTGCGCGTGAGGTCGTTTCCGAACATGAACACGGCGAGGCCCCAGAAAGCAAAGCCGGCGTGTGCTGCTCCCAACACCTTTCCGAGGGTCCCAATGCCCAGCGCCGCCGGATCCATGCTGCCGGTGCGCTTGTTGGGGCTCGAAAAGCTCCAGGCCGAGTAGGCGTTGACGCCAAAGTACACGGTGCTGATCACGACGGTGGGGATTCGGAAGGGTGATTTACCGGACGAGGATGCGTCGGGTACGGGCGAGGTCGTGACGGGGATGGCGCCGGAGAGGACGAGGATGAGGGCGGCGATGGCGAGCATGCCGAGCGCGTTGGTGTGCGATGCGTATCGCTCGAGCGGCGTCAGCTGCGGACCGATCGCGCTCACGGCACTGCGGTCGGCGTCGGAAGCGGCCTGTCCCACAGCGCCGCGTGGCGTCGAAAGCAGCAGCAGCATGCGTGGGAACAGAAGGAGCGGCAAAGACAGCGCGATCAGAAACGCAGAGGCGGCATAGGCAAAGTAGTGCGCCGGATTGCTCGGCGACGACAGCGCATCCACATCTTCGCGTTTGCTCTTCTCCATGGTGAGATCCGCTTGTTGTGTCAGAGAAATCGAGGAATCAGGAGCTGGATAGGGTGATATGGAGGATGGAAGTGCTTCGGATGCCGTCGACTCAGTTTATAGCTTCAGTCCTCACCGGCATGCCATCTTGCTCTAACTTGACAGCGCACGGACGTATGGCCAATGGTGGCGGGCTGCAATGAGGTCACGCTGCCACGCTATGCGGCCATGAATCATCGGTGGCTCAGCATGAAGTTGGCTTTCTCTGCCCGAGGTGCGGGGGGCGAGTCTAGACAGGCTCGAGAGGGAGGCTGCAACGGCTACGTCATCCCAAGTGCCAAACGGCAGCCAGTGTGAGATTGCGACCTTCCGCACAACTGTGCTCGTGGCGCATCGAGACCATCCGCCGCAACGTCGAGCGCAGCTGGATCAGGAAAGGCACACATGGCGGAGTGCGAGAGGCGAGAGAGAGCCAAAGGGGAAGGAGCACGACGGCTGGCCATCACGGGTGCCGTTGCGGCGGCTCGGATCGCTCGGCGAGAGGTGCATGGTGAGGCCGAGCGCGAAGACCGAGGCGCGCAGCGGCAGCAGCAGTGTGCAGCCGGTCTCGCTGGCGTCAAATGAGACATCTGGACCCTGAACGCACGCACGCGTCCGCGATTGCTCAGCTTTTGCCAACTTTGCTGCCTCGACCCCCGCCAGCCTCTCCTCTGGGCCACCTGACGATGCAACAGTCTTGGTTGCGACATGCAGACAAGAAGGCAGACGCATTGACAGACGTGATGAGCTGGCGTGGATCTGTTCGCGACGGGGAGAGCCACGACCGAGAAGGGAAGGGGCAGAGAGGGGGGCGAGCGAAAAAGGAAAGGCCACATTCCGGCCACCTTGGTCGCGGAATGCAAGAGCGTCGGTGCTGGATCGGCAGCGTGCATTGACGCCGGCACTGCATACTGCACGGCTCCTATGTGCGCAGCAGGTGGCTAGCATACGATGCACTCTTTGCAACGCTCGCTGCGCATACGTCGTGTGCGTGCGTGCGGCATTGTTCAACACGCAGCGCGCTTCATGCGTCTCGACGATCCGCAATGCATCCTCCAAGCCGAGCCGCGTGCTCTTCGCCTCGGCCCAAGCCTGCCGCCGACGGCTGCTGCAACGCTACCGCCCCACTGACCCCCGCATCGCTCGTCCTTCTGTTGCATCTCGCAAACGCTTGCCTTATATCATAGCCGCCTGGCGTTGCTGTTCAAGCCTCTTCTTTCGATCCTTCCATACGTCTCGTTTCTCTCCACCATCACTTACTCACTCGCTCCCGCTCCCCAGTTCCCAATCCCCTTTCCCCTCAAGGCCCCACCCTTCAACGACTCGACCCACGCTCGCTTTATCAAACCCACACTCTCTTTTGAACCAGCTCATACTCTCGGCCCCACCACGCTCGCTAAGCTTCGGTTTGCAATCTGCATTCACCCGCATCGCACGCACGCACACACACGCACGTTGCTCCTAACCCGCTCCTTGCGCCCCACCAATCCCAACGCTCTTCACAAGCCACGCAGCCAACCGCGAGGTCTATAAAGCACACACATCTGCTCCCATCTAAGCGTCGATTCGATCCGCATCCATCCAACCCCTTCCCACGTTTTCCTCTTCAACAAGATGCGTTTCGGTACTTCGTCTACGCTGTGTGCGCTCGTCGCTGTTGGTGGAGCATATGCGTCGGTGCTGCCGCGCGTGCTCGACTCGTACGATCTGGGCATGCCCGTGCTGGAGCGCGAGGTGCCCGTGCTGCAGTGCGACTCGCAGCCGCTGCACGTGGGCCAGCTCAAGCTCGTCTCGTCCGCCGGTCGTGAGGTGAGCGCCGCCTTCGAGGGTCTGCGCGACGCCGACGGCTTCCAGCAACTCGACGTGCAAAAGGCAGGCCAGCCGGCGCGCTACGAGAACTTTGCCTTCACCCAGTGCAACTCGACCTTCATGGCGTACCAGCCCGAAGCCAACAAGGCGGCCGAGGTGTTCTACGGCCGTCTGCAGCCCGCCCACCTGGTCGGCAAGCGCTGCGTGGCGGCCGACTACCTGGCCAAGGCAGACTCGAGGCTGATTGCGGACAAGTGCAACCCTTCGGACGACTCGGGCCAGCTGCTGCAGTTCTGGAGCCTCACCAAGCAGCCTGCTGCCGAGGAGGGCAAGTTCCAGTACTATGTCAACTTCCTCGGCCAGCCCGACGGCCAGAGCGCCGACTTCCCCGGCGGCTACACGCTCAGCAAGGCCAACGTAGGCGCCAACAAGCTCGTGCGTCTCGCGCACAACCAGGATGCCGGCAAGCCCAGCGCCTTCTTCCTCAAGCTCGCGTGAGCGCCAAACCTTGGTTTCTGCTCGCCAAAGCTTGTTCCCGTCCCGTCCAGACCGTCTAACTGTATCTTAGTATCCGCCTCTCCCTCCTTCCTCGCCGCTTTTCTCGGTCTTTCCCGGCTCCGACTTGCGTACATGGCCTGGTGGGGCTGGTCGAGCGGCGCCGTCTCTCGAGTCGTGTCTCTGTAAAGAGCGGGCTCCTGGACGTCCTGTGCCGCAGGCCGGATCCATCCCGCCTTGTCCCCTCCCTTCCCGCCTCCGACCCTGCTGCTTGCCAGTCAGTCTACGAATGCAACGTGTTCATGACCGTCATGAGAGACAGTTGGGAGTGATTGTGCTCAAGTCGTTGAGAAGCGATGCGCAAATCGACGTGATCGGAGGGCGCGTTGGCGAGGCAGCGAGGCAGCGAGGCAGCCCAGCAGGCACAGCGAAGGGTGAGCGCAATGTGGCAATGTTAGATCTTGGATCCGATCGTGGATTTTGCTGTGCGGCGGGTCCAAAGGCGAGGCCGAAAGGCGAGCGAGAGTTGACGCGTCCTCCTCCAAACCTCCACTGCGGAGCGACGGCGCAAAAGCGTTGCAGAGCGAGAGACGCAGGCTGAGTCCAGACAGAAGCCATCGCCCCAACCATCTGGCGCCTTTGCCACCTCTCTTCCACCTCCACCTCCCAGCTTCAACAAAGCATAGATCGCCGCCCATGAAGCTCCTCATCAAATCCCTCGCCGGTGGCAACTTCCACCTCGATGCCGAGCTCTCGGACACCATCGGCACCATCAAGCAAAAGATCCAGTTCGAACAGGGCCACAATCCCGAATGCCAAAAGATCATCTTCTCCGGCAAGATCTTGACCGACGACAAGACCGTCGCCGACTGCAACATCAAGGAGAAGGACTTTCTCGTGGTGATGGTCTCCAAGCCCAAGGCTCCCAAGCCTGCTGCACCCGCCGCCGCATCATCCTCCTCCTCCTCCACCACAACAGCAGCCGCAGCCGCAGACACTGCCAAGCCCGCCGAGTCGGCTCCTTCCACCACCACCACCACCACCACCGAGAGCGACAAGCCTGCTCCGGCCGCACAAGCCGGCTCGACTGCCGCCCCGTCATCCACCGAGGCGAGCGCCGCACCCGCTGCTGCCGACGCCACCCCGGCAGGCGCCGGCGGCTCGTCCGGCAGCTTCCTCACGGGCGGCCCGCTCGAGGCCGCCATGCAGGGCATGATGGAGATGGGCTTTGAGCGCGACCAGGTGCAGCGTGCCATGCGTGCCGCCTTCAACAACCCGGACCGCGCCGTCGAGTATCTCATGACCGGCATCCCCGACCACCTCGCCAACCCACCAGCCGAGCAGTCCGCACAGACGCCCAGCGCCGCCGCCAACGCGCCCGCCACCCCCGCAGCCCCGTCCGCAGGCGCTGCCGCACGCGTGCCCGCCACCCCCGCCACACCCTCCCCCGCCAGCGGCCGCGCTGGCAATCTCTTTGAGGCCGCCGCCGCCGCACAGCAGGCAGGCCGAGGCGGTGCACGCGGTGCTGGTGCGGCTGGTGCCGGTGCAGGCGCAGGTGCAGGCGCAGCGAGCCTGCTCGGCGAAGACGACGGCTCGGGCGAACAGGTGATCGACCTGGGCAACCCAGCCATGCTGGCGCAGCTGCAGCAGCTCGTGCAGCAGAACCCGGCGGCGCTCCAGCCGCTCGTCCAGGCCATCGCCCAGTCCAATCCGCAGCTCGCCGAGGCCATGAACCACGATCCGCAGGGCGTGCTCTCGCTGCTCGCCGGCGGTGCGGGCGGCGCGGGCGACGAGATGGAGCTGCCCACGCTCGCCGAACTCAGCGACGAGGACCGCGCCGGCGTCGAGCAGATCGTCGCCATGGGCATCCCCGAGGACAAGGCCATCGAGTCGTTCTTCATGTGCGGCAAAAACGTAGAGATGGCCGTGCAGTACTACTTTGAGAACCCGCAGGATTTCGACGATTAGTCGACGCAAGCGCATGCGGTGGTAATTTCAGTGGTGTCGGGCATGAAGCATTCGCGTGTGCGCGTGGACAGTTTGTCCAAGAGAGCACGAATGAAGATGAGCGCGAGCCGAGACAACCTCTGTCCTAGGAGGGGGCTGGACAGGGTTGCTCCTTGCGAATCCAACCAGGCTCATGACGCGAATGCGGTTCAGCAACCTGCGCGGCGATGCTCGACTCGCTCGACGCTGCGCCCGCCCCGCTCTGGCGTTGGCGGTGGCTGAGCGGAGTGGGCGACCAACAGCGCCCGTCGAGACCAACATCGCATGTCAAGACAGTCAATCGATCAACGCGGGCCAACATTCACGTGTGTGGGGGCGGGTTTGTCGCAGAGGCAAGACGCGGTGAGGGTGGCGAACCAGTGCATGCAGGCGCGAACGAGGAGCAGCGTCGTTGAGGTGTTCGGATTGAGAGAGACGGGCTTAGACAAATGCCAGCTGCTTCAGGCAAGCTTTCGGCCGCCCGCTCGGCTTTGGGCGGCATGGTCGCACAGCAGCGGCAGCAGCCAGATCCAACACTCGACTCCCAACGCCGCCTCTTGCCGTGCCAATTCGGCCGCGTGAGTCGCTCCGTGCCTTTCAACCAGCCAGCCAGGCCGTCCCGCCCAACCAACCGCGACGTTGTGGCATTCACGTGTGCAGGGCCGGCTCATCAAAGAGCGAGGACGCGGTGCGGGTGACAGACCAACGCGTTTGGTGTTTCAACGTGTGCGATTGCGCGTCAGCTTATGGCGTGTGCGGGGGTAAATTGTCCAAGAGTGACGAGGCGGTGAGCTGATCGAACCAGTCCTTGTACGTTTGCGTGCCGGATGTGGCGCGGACAAAGACGAGCGTGAGTTCAGCGTTGGGGTTGAGGAAGAACGCGTTGGTGGGGGCGAGCGTTGTGGGGTGGGCAAAGTAGCCGGCCATATTCGAGGTCAGGGTGAGCCAGGGTGCGGTGGCTGTGCCCGTGTTGGTGATTCTGATGTGCCAGTGCTCTGCGTCCGGGGGATGGTGCGCGTGCAGTGTGATGATGGGTCGGGCGTGCGTAGAGACCCGAGCAAGTGATGCGGCGAGAGACGGCATGTGTGTCCAGTAACTCACCACCTCGGTGCCAGTGAGGACGAGCGCGAGGCGGACGTAGCAGCGAGTGTCCCTGCATAGCTGGGTGGGATTCAGCTGCCAAGCGCGCCACCACCCGACGTCTTCCTCGACGTGCACGCCGAAGCGACGCTCCTCAAGCAGCGTGCCGTAAAAGTCGAACCACTCGACCACCAAGTACCCACCCTCATGGCTGGCACCAGTGTAGACAACGCCGATATCGAGCAGGCTGTTCGAGGTGTTGTAGATCGCCACGGGTGCAACAGGCGCTTGGGCGCAAGCGAGGGTGTAGTGCGCCAGCTTCCAGCTGCCCGAGTACTCGACGCTCGACCACGTCGTTCCCGTCCACACGTCGTTGAGCTGCCATACGATCAGGCCGCGGTTGCGCTCGCCGCGTGCAGCCCCGCGGCGGTACTCGGCTACCTGGTTGGCTACGAACAGGGCGTGGTAGAGCTGGCTCGACTCGGTCCAGCGCCGCAACAACGCACGCCCACTCTTGCCCGACTGGTCCGGATCGGCGAACCACGTCTGCACTCCCGCCTTGAGCTGCTGCATCCCTTCGTCGGCAGCGAAGGGGTAGCTAAGGTTGCCCGCGGGTGGATGCTTGAGATGTGCGTGCATGACAATCGAGTCGACTGTACACTGCGGCTTGGACCCAGTCTGCACTCCCACCTTGAGTCGCTGCACGCCCTCGTCGGCGGCACAGGGGCAGCTGAGGTTGCTCGCCCCTTCGACTGAGCATGCCAGCTCGGCAACATCATTGCACGAGCGCAGCATGGGAGACTGCGCCTTGAACTGCTGCACATCCTCGTCAGCGGTCAAGGGATAGTCAAGGTTGCCCGCCGAGTCAACTACACACGCGGGCTCGAGCGCATCGCTGCACGAGCTGGGCAGGATCTGATCGAGTGCGTGAATGGACGGCAGGGAGAACATGCCGAACTCGACCATGAAGCGCACGCGCGGGTAGCTGGCGATGTCCCACGCGCGCGCGGCGTCGTATCCATAGTGTTCGCCTGTACCGTGCAGCTCGTTGTGCGGATAGGCCGTGTATCGTCCACGGTACGGATGCAGCGAGACATAGCCCGTTGTCGTCGAGCATGGAATGTACGATAGCGCGCGAGTGGTGTCGAGCACCTCGTCCCGCACGGCATGGTCGAAGAGCATCTCGTAGGCGCGTTTCCATTCTGCATCGCGCGTGCGGTGGCCGTAGCCACCGAGAAAGTACAACTCGCCCTCGTTATTCCCCACCACGGTGACGACGCTCGCATGCGAGACAACGCCAGCCACGGCCTGTGCCACCTCGGCGCGCACATCGGCGACGAATGCATCGTGAGCCGGGTAAAGGGATGCGGCGAACATGGTGTCGAGCCAAACAAGCATGCCCATTTGATCGCATGCATCGAGCAGCTCGCGAGAGGGATAGCTTCCGCCGCCCCAGATGCGCAGCAGGTTGACGTGCGCCGCAGCGGCCGAGTCGAGCAGCCAGTGCATGTAGCCCGGCGCCGCTCGCGGACCGAGCGTGTCGAGCGGGATGAGGCTCGTACCCACCACGTACACCTCGCGCGCGTTGACGAGCAGGCGAAAGTGCGAGCCCGGCTGAACGTGCTCGGATGATGCCTGTGCGCGCGGGATGCGCGAGAGGTCGAGCGCGGCAGTACGGAATCCAACGCGGCGGCGCAGATGGATGTGCAGCTCGTCGCTATGCACTTCTAGGGTATACAGCGTCGGCTCGCCGTATCCGCGCGGCCACCAGAGCAAAGGTGCACCCTCCCCGCTGCTGTGCATCTCAAACGCCGCATGCACCCGCTCGTTGAGTCCCGCCTCGATAACGGGCAGCGACAGCAGCGTGTCCGGCATGGCCACGCCCAGCGATGGGATCGCAATGCGCACCGACGGCCGCTCCACACGACGCGCCGTGAGCAGCGTAAGCGACACATTGACCACCCAGTTTGCATCCGGATCTGGCGGCACAAGATTGTTCGTCTGCCCCTTGCGGTAGATGTCGACGTGCCAATCCACAACGTGCACCTCCTGCTGCAGTTTAGCGGCCTCGACGGACGCTGGACCGCAAAGCTCCACGAGGTATGCCGGCTTGTGCGGGCCCACGGGCATTAGGGCGGGACCCCAGTCCCAGCCAAAGTCGGACTGCTGCTTGCGCACAAAGATGCGGTGCGGATAGGCATAGTCGGACGTGCGCGAGCGCGTGGGGCTCTCGACCTGGTTTGGGTAGCCCGGATCGAAGCGTCGAGCCTGCTCGGCTGCATACGTGTTGATATTGTGAAAAACGAGCGTGAGGTTCCTGTGCTGTGCAGATGGCTGCTCCAGCAGGTGCGAGGGGATGCGCACGGCGTGCCAGGTGTGTTGGTTGCGCGTGCGCAGAAGACGCTCTCCGCCCAGGAACACATCGGCGACGGTGTCGAGACCGTCAAAGTGGAGCCAGTACTGGTGCTGGGTCGGCTTGTGCGTCGGGCGGATCTGGTCGAGGACGGGGGCTAGATCAGCCGTGTATGTCCACGCGGGCTCCTCGGCGATCCAACGCTGTTGTCCCTCGTTAAGTCCGACAGCAGGATCCTGGATGATGCCTGCGCGGAGGAGGTCGAGATGCACGAGCGACGGCAGCAAGGCATCGACGCTGATGGAGCGGTTGGCATTGGTGAGCGTCCAGCGCAGGTGGGCGGGCGCTGCTCGTGCGCGCCAGCCATGCAGGGGGTCGCCGGCGTCATCGTCGATGGCCGCGGTGAGGTTGCGCGGCCGCGGAGGGAATGCTCGCTGGTGTGTCTGCAGCGTAGATAGCGACCATACCCTCGCACGCGAGTTGGACGGCACTACCTCGGGCGGCAGCTGCCATGGCTGCTGATGGATTGCTAGCCCGAGCGCGGCCGAGGCGAGCAGCCAGGCAATCGCGACGAGAAGCTGATGCATGCCATGCAGCGTAATCAAGGCATGCCAGGCCCGATGCTGCCAGACCCCAAAGCACAGGAGTGCAGGTGGAGTGGGCGAGCTTTAAAAGGGCGCCTGGAGCGTGAGACAGTTTCTGACAAGGAGCCGCTTCGTAATGCGGCTGGTTTGTGCGAGCGGACCCTGCATGGGTGCACGAGCCGTGCCAAGAAGAGGCGCTGCTGTGCTACAGTGCTATCATCCTCTCGCTACGTTACAGCTTACTGCCTCGGACAGAGAAAGCCGTGATTTCCTGGCGAAAATCGCCGGCGCTGGTCGGTAAGCCAAGAGCCGGGGATGCTGTTGATTTGGTGCACCATGGAAATGTGGGGAATGCCCCGCCTTGATCAACGATCAGCGACTTGCGAGCACTCGACTCTTTCGCAGCGATATAAGTCTGAACCCACCTTCGACCCACCTCATCTTCATCAGCTAGCCTTCCGCAATGACTTCTGCAACTTCAGCAACAGCCGCGCCCTCTTCCGGCGGTGGGCGCAAGGACTTCAATGTGGCGGTGGTGGGCGGTGGGATTGGTGGGCTGACGCTCGCCATTGGGCTGCACGACCGTGGCGTGCCCGTGCACATCTTCGAGAGCGCGTCCAAGTTCGCCGAGATCGGAGCGGGGATTGCGATTGGACCGAATGCGCAGAATGCGCTGCAGCGTCTGGGGCTCTACGAGAGCTTTCTGCAGTTTGCCGACTTTCCGTCGCGCAACCTCTTCTTCCAGTGGCGCATGGGCGAGGGCGAGGAGCAGCGTCTGCTCTCCGAGACCATCTGCAAGCAGTACGGCATGGCGAGCATCCACCGTGCCGAGCTGCTCGACACGTTTGTCAAGCGCATGCCCACCGAGCTGTGCAGCTTTGGCAAGCGGCTCAAGGACATCCAGCAGCCCGAGTCGGCCGAGGGCAAGGTGCGCATCACGTTTGAGGACGGCTCCACCCACGATGCCGACCTGGTGATCGGCTGCGATGGCATCCACAGTCGCGTCCGAGGTGCGCTGGATCGTGCCACCGCGGGACCCTCGGCCGTCGCCGGCTCCGACTCGCTGGTCTGGAGCGGCAGCTGGGCGTACCGTGGGCTCATCCCGCGCGAGCGCTTCGTGGCTGCGCTGGGCAAGGAAAAGGGCGAATTCTATGCGGACACGGCACAGATGCTGCTGGCCAAGGACTCGCATGTTCTCATCTTCCCCATCCACGGCGGCAAGACGGTCAACATTGTGGCGTTCCGCACCGACCGTTCGCGCTGGCCGCAACGCACGCCGTTCCCCAAGGGCGAGGCGTGGATCCAAGAGACGAGCAAAGACGAGCTGATGCGCGACTTTGACAACTACAGCTCGGACGTGGTCAAGATGGTGGAGTGCATCGACAAGCCGAGCAAGTGGGCGCTGCATCAGGTGGTGCCGTCGCTCACTTCGTACATCAACGGCCGCGTGATTGTGGCGGGCGATGCGGCGCACGGCGGAGTGCCTCACCAGGGCGCCATGGCGGGCCAGGCGATCGAGGATGCGCTGTTTCTGTCGAATCTGCTCTCGCATCCGCGCGTCAAGGCGCAGAATCTCACCAAGGCGCTCGGGGCATACGACACGATCCGCGTGCCGCGAGCCAACCGCGTGCTGGAATCGAGCCTCGAGGCGGGCGACACCTACGAGTTCCGCGGCGTCGCGGCCGACGATCCGGCCAAGCTGGGCGAGCACCTGGTGGAGCGCTTCGACCACATTTGGGACTACGATTTGGACAAAGAGAAGCAGCAGATGGAAGAGTGGCTCGACGCCAACCTCTGAATCACGGCGCAGAGTGGCTGCCAGTCGTCATGCTTGTAATCCACAGATTGTCTAGAACGCACTTCTTACCGTGCATCATTGCAGTATGTACAGATGAGTTCGCTCTCGAGGGCGCAGCGGCCATGGCGGTGTTGTTCTTGTTCACACGGTCTGTGGGTGGGAGGAGAAGGTGGAACAGGTCAGCAAACGGGCGAAGGGGAGGATGTGCATAGGACTCGCAAAAAGACTTACCTCGACACCGGTGTACTCGCTCGATACGGGGGGTTCGATGAATGCGGCGTGACCGAGGATGAGGAAGGCCGAGCTGCCGACGAGCCAAAAGACGAATCCAAAGGGGCTGGCGAACCAGAGCATGAGGCCACCGACGACAAAGAGGCCGGTGTAGAGGCTCTTTTGGGTGATGACGTGCTCGCCCACCTGCATGGGTTCGGGCGCGAAGCGGTTGATGGCCCAGAAGCCGGCGACGAGGAAGATGAGCGCAAAGAGGAGGAGCATGTCGTTGATCATGCCGTACACGGTGAGCAGCACCACCACCACGGCGTAGTTGCCCGAAAAGTGGCGCGTGTTGTACGTGATGCGCTGGAAGGCCTCGTTGGTGTCCTGCGGGCGCGAAATGCGCTGGTGGTCAAAGAACTCGCCCAGCGGACGCAGCGACGACAGACGCTCCTGGCGCATGCTGCGAATCCGCTCGGGGACTGTGGGGATGAGCATCAGGCGTGTGAGCAGCGTGCGCGCGCACAGCTTGTTGGGCATGTCATGCATGCGCTACTTACTCTTCATGGCTATGTCAAATACTTGCGCCATGGTTGCAAACGTGGCTCGATCCTAGAAGCTAGACGGATGATGGCGGAAGGCATGCAAAGAGCCCTGACAGCCCGCGTCCATCTATCTGCAGGCACGAGTCGGAACTCGGCTGAGCCCGTCCATCAACCGCAGGGCTCAAAGCGCGGCCGCTCTGTAACAGCACAGCCAAGAAGGCGCCTCGGCCCTCAATCCAACTCAGCGGTTGCTGGCACTGCCGCACTCTCTCACTTATCTGCATGCACTCTGCCCGCCTTGCTGTCCGCGCTCGGCGTGCTGAGCTGGAAGAAATGCAGGCCCCGTTTTGCATTTGGCGCGATGAAATACGGTGTTGGACCGTCACTTCCAACACTCTCAAACTTGGCCTCCCAACACCCCAACACTCACAAGCCGTGCTTCAAGCCGTGTTCGTACCGGTGACATGATGATTACGCTCGTGATACAATACAATACTGAACCGCCAAAGAAGAAGATGATGCCGAGAAAGGGAAAGAGAGAGAAGCTAAAGCGGAGGTAGCTCCTGCACTCGGTTGCGCGGACTGGCGATGGGGCTCGACACAGCCAGCGCCGTCGACGTTGGCGGTGCAGGCGGTGACAGGACCAAGCTGTGCAGCAGCTCCAGCACGCTTGCCTCCGCTGCGGCGCCGCCCGCCGCCATCCTGCTGCGCACCATGTCGAGCGTCAGCGACGACACTGCATTCTGGATGCGCGTCGTGAGCTGCGCCAGGATCCCTGCCAGCTCCTCGTCCGTGGCATCGTCGCGGATGCTGTAGATCAGCAGCTCCGGTCGCATGTTGAGCATCGCCTCCACTCCCTTGCGTCGTGCCTGATGCGACAGCACGCGCCTGCCCCCCTCCTCCGCTTCACCAACGCGCACCTCGCGATCGAGCGGATTGCGCGTCGCCTCGCCCGACGGCGTCGAGGGCTGCGACCGATGCTCCGCCTCCTCATCCTCCTGCGCAGCAAGGATGCCCGGGCACACCGTCGAGTTGGACAGATACTCGAGTCGCAGGCACAGCATCCCCACCTGCTTGACGTCTTCAATGTCGAGCAGCTGCACCGTAGGCTCGTACACCTGCGCACGCGGCGCATCCAGCGCATCGTCCGTCTTGGCCTGCTCCAGTCGCCCCGCAAGCTGCTTCGGATACACCAGCCACAGCATCTCGGGCGTCTCGAGCCCCTTGAGCCGTCGCTCCCCCAGCTGCGAAAGTCCAAAGCCCATCCGACGCAGCAGCACCACGTCCCGGCTCACGTTCGGATTCAGCAGCCGGAAGGCATCCTCGTCCAGCTCCTCCTCCGTCTTGGCCGCCTGCTCCCCTGACCCTTCGCCTTGACCTTCGCCACCCGACCCGGCCGCGAGCGTATCGTCAAACGTTCCCAGCAACCCTTGCAGCTCCTTGATCACGTCCTTGCTCGCAAGGATCTGGCCGCCGTCGGCCGCACCGCTGATCCTCGCCGCGCGATTCACCATGGGTCCAAAGTAGTCCATGCGTCGCGTGATCGGATCCGCCTCGCACACCGGTCGGCCCCAGTGGATGCCCATGCGCACCGACAGACCGCGGTGGATCAGCTCGCCCGAGCTGTCGTACACCTCCTTGCCGTCCTCGCTCTCCAGGATCTCGCGCGGCCAGTCCTCGTGCAGAAGCTGCTGCTGCACCGTAAAGCACCACAGCAGCGCCGCACTCACCGACGGGAACGACACCATGAATGCATCGCCTTCCGTCTTCACCTCGTATCCGCCGATCGTGCGCAGCTGCCTTCGCAGCAGATAGTTGTGCAGCCGCATCGCCGTCTGCATCCCGTTGTTCGTCTCCCACAGCGACGTCGAGTTCTTGATATCCGTGAAAACCAGAGCAACCTGCCCGATCGGCGGCGCCACCTCGCGATCCAGCCGCGCCAGCGTCCGGTCGCTCGGCAACTCCTCCCGGAAGCGTCGCCCGGCCTTCTTGATCGCATCGCTGTTCTGGTAGCTCGAGATGGTCAGCGCGCCGCCGTTCCTCTGGTCCGACCGGTAGAACAGATCGCCCACCGAGATCACCATCACCATGATGCTCTCCTCGGCGCCGTAGCTGATCGCAAAGTCCCGAAGCTTCTGCGCCGCGATCATCGGGTCGTTGCGCTGCGTACGCGCAATGTCCACCGCCGTCTGGTACGACACGTACTGCCACAGCGTCCGGTTCGCAATGATCACAAACTCGTCCGAGTCCGTAAGCTGCACCGTCGTCACCGCAGGCGCCGCATTCACAATCGGGAACAGGTGGAAGTAGCCAAACGATCGAGACACGTCGAGCATGTCGTTCACATAGCCTCGCAGCGAAACCCATCCTTCCGCGGATCGGATCCGCTCGATCTCGGCACGGTCAAACGGTTCATGCTTGACGCTCACCAGGTGCGCCGTGCCGCCGTTGCGCGACATGACCGCCAGCGCGTCTCCTGCATTGGCGATGTGCAGCGTTCGATCGGACACGTACGCCAGGATAGCCGACGCTCCGGCGCGCCAGTCGTGCTTGTTGGCAGCAGCCGCGATGGCGGGCGCCGAGCTGCGCGTCACATCTGCTGCCGCCTCCGCGTGCGCCTCGGACAGCTTGCGGCTTCCGTCGTTGATCAGCGCGTCGGCATAGTCCTTCTGCAGCCGCAGGAACGCGCGGCGCAGAGCATCCGGCACCGACACCGGCTCCGTCGAGTTTTCGTTCTGATGCTTTTGGAACTCCCAAGAGATGCGCGTGCCGCTCCATTCCGCGAGATGGTGCGCGATCCGGCTGCCCACATGGGCGCCATGGCCACGGCCGTCAAAGAGGCCAAAGATGCACTCGGTCTCTTCCTTGCGGAAATTCGGCATGACGATGTCGATCACGCTGAGGTTGTCGTGCTTTCCCAGCGCATCGGCGATGCCGTAGGCCATGCCGTTGATCTGCGAAAGCGACGTGCGTACACGGCGATTCTCCGATTCGTCAGGCGTAGCGTTCGAGTGCAACGGCATCGTGACGTCCATGAGGCCGAGCATGCGCAGGTTGGTGAGCCGACTGAAGTCCGAGATGTTCGACTTGCGCGTGAAGCCCATCTCGCTTAATTTGGTCTTGATCTCCAGGCGCGTGTTGCCCGAAAGATTGAGGTAGCGCAGTTCGGGATTCATGTTCCAGTTCCAGTCGTAGTGCCAGTTGGCGATGTTGTACTTGAGCACGTTGTTGCCCACGTCCAGGTTGGCGAGCTTCTTGAGCTTGCCCAGCTCGACGGGCAGCGTAGTGAGCTTGTTCGAGTTGAGGTGCAGGATCCGAAGCTCCTGCAGCACCACCAGGTCGTCCGACGGGATGGTGCTCAGCTGGTTGCCGCTCACATACAGCTCGCGCAGCTTGGTAAGCGTCTGCAGGCTAAAGTCGGGGATCTCAAAGATCTCGTTGAAGCTGAGGTTGAGCACCTCGAGAGAGGTCAGCTCCGAGAGCACGCTGAACACCTCGTCGCCCAGCCGATTATCTCCGAGTCGGAGCTTCTGCAAGCTGAGCGACAGAGGCGCTACAAACACCTCCGTCGGCGTCGACGCGTTGGTTCCAGCTGCCGCAGCGCCATTTGCCGCGCCGTTTGCCTGGTGAGCCAAGGACGAGCTGGTGGAGCCCTTTCGTGCCGCCAAGATGGCCGAGCCTCCTCCGGCTCCGCCGAGCTCAGCTGTAACCGCCTCGGTGCGCATGTCTGGAGCAGCGGCGAAGGACTCCAAGAGATTGGAGCTTAGGTTGATGTGGGTGAGGCTCTCGCAATACCACAATGCCTGTGGCAAGGTCTTGAGATTGTTGTTGTGCATCAGGAGCTCCTTGAGCGCCTTGAGATGGCCGATCGACTCGGGGATCGTGGCGAGCAGGTTGTTGCTGCACGAAAGCGTCTCGAGGCGTTTGAGCTCTCCGAGCGTGTCGGGCAGCACGACGAGCTGATTGCCATCGAGGATGAGCTTGACCAGCGCAGGCAGCTGCGGGAAGAGCCCTTCCTCGAGGCGCGTCATGTTGGTCGACGAGAGGTCGAGCGAGGTGAGATCGCACGTGGTGAGGGCGGCGATGCGCACTTTGCTGAGCGGATTGCGGCCCAGCTCGACGCGGGTGAGCTGCGGTCCGAGCGTTGCCTCGAACGACTTGATGTTGTTGCTCTCGGCCTGCAGGTTCTGGAGTCGCGGCAGGCCGAGCAGCGCCGAGACGTCCTGCACCTTGTTGCGACGCAGATCGATGGTGCGTAGACTGGCGAGCTTGCTCATGCCGTCGGGGAGCTTCTCGAGCGAGTTGCCTGCAAGGATGAAGCGTTCCAGATTGACGAGGTTGGCAACCTCTGCGGGCAGCTCGGTGATCGAGTTGAAGGAGACGTCGAGGTCCACGAGCGACGTGACCTCGCAAATGACGCCAGGGAACTCCTCGAAGCGATTGTTGGAGATGTTGAGGTTGCGAAGGGTGGGGATGCTGGAAAAGTAGGACGGCAGGTCGTAGAGTCGGTTGTTCTGCACCTTGAGCGACATGAGCTCGGGGATGAGGTCGAGGCTGATGTGCGAGAGCTCGACGATGCGGTTGTTGGACACGTCGAGATGGGTGAGCGTCTCGCTGTGCCGGACGCTCTGCGGGATGCGCTTGAGGGCGAGGTTGGAGAGCCGAAGCGTGCGCAAGCTCGAACAGAGCTGTACAAAGTCGAGCGGCAAGTCGGACATGGGGTTGCCCGAGAGGTCGAGACTGACGATCCAGTCGGCATGCTTGTACAGGAAGATGGGCACCATCTCGAGGTTTCTGCTCTGCAGATCCAGGTGTTGGAAGGTATGCTCGCTGTGGCCGATGGACTCGGAGTCAAACGTCGGCACGCTGTCCGGACGGAAGACGAAGCGAAGGAGGTAGGAGAGGTCGTCCCTGCCCATGTCCTCCAGAGCATCGTTTTCGGAATGGCCTGCTTGAAGCAGACGACGTCGCTGGAGCTGTGCGGGCTTGTCAGCATTGCCGAGCGGCCTCTCGGAGCCCTTGTCGCGCACAAAGAGGCGATAGGCGGTGGACTCAGTGGTGAGGCTCTTGCGGGCCAGGATGGTCTGGACCTCGTTGGCGGTGGAGACGAGCGAGCACGAGAGGGTGGCAAAGGTGCCATCGGTCTTGTAGACGCGGATGAAGTGGTTGCGCTGGGCCAGACCGGAAGCGGCGCCGGCATTTGCGGTGGTGGGCCGCTTGAGCTGGTTGGCATCGCGGCGGAGGGTGCTGGCGATGCTTGCATCGTCTTCGGTCGAGAGCGTCGAGCTGAGCGTCGTGGTGGACGGGCGCGTAGCGCCGATGGAGCCGGCGGTATTGGGACGTGCGTTGGTGCGGTGTTTAGATGTGCGATGCAGACCGAGCTTTCCGGCAGCAGCAGCGGCGGCCGAGGCACCTGCAGAGGCCAGCATGCTTGCTCCAGCACCACCTCTGGACGAGGAGGGTCGCATATGGCTAGAACCATGTTGAAGCTGATGGTGCTGGGAGGGTTGGGGCTGCTGCTGCTGCTGCTGTTGGGCGAGAGCGGACTGGGCGAGGTTGTTCGTCTGCTCGAGCACGTCGACGTTGCTGGCCGACTCGTCGACCGACTTTGTCTTTGGCAAGGGAGGCAGAACGGTGAGCGGATCGACCGAGTCTTCGGTGCCGCGTCGCGAACCAGCGATGGAGGTGGGCTTGTTGAAGGGGTCAGTGGAAGCGACGCGGAACATGCTCGATGCATGCACGGAGCTGACGCCGGAGCTGGAGCCGCGTCGCTTGCCATCGGCGAGCATCTGTGCACGGACGGAGCGGTCGTCGTCGTCATCCTCTTCCTCTTCGCCGACGTTGTCGTCGCGAAGGTAGTCGCGCGTCTTGTCGGGCTGGACTGCCCAACTGTCGGGAGCCATCCAGCTGGAGCTTGGCTCTTGGCCGGAGCTGGCACTTGACTTGCGGACGTTGAGGAGCGAGCCTAGCGCCTGGTCGCTGACGGGCGGGAATTGGTAGGAGTGGTCGGCGCGACCGTCGATGTGGTTGTCCGGTGGCGGAGCTGCTGCCCAACCCGGGCTTGCCGATGGAGTTGCCGAGGAGGAAGCGGCTGCGGCGACTGCTGCTGCTTTGTGACGCTCGTGTGCGGTGACGCTGAGGTTGGCGTAGGAGGTTTTGGGAGAGATGCCGCTGTGGTCGGAGCGAAGGCTGTGAGCCGATACGACGCTGTCCTTGCGCTGGTCTGCGAGGGCGGAATCGGCAGCGGATGGGAGCGATGGCGGCAGCAGCGGCGGCAGCGGTGGTGGTGTGGCCGGCAGCGCCGAGTCGGAGGTGGCGAGGGCGGCGGCCATGGAATCGCGACGGACGGGCAAGCTGGAGGCGGAAGGGCTGTAGGAGGCGCTGGAGGGCATGTCTCTGAGGTTGCTCGATAGTTTGCGGAGGGACTGGTAGTTTTGCATCTCTGCGAGGCTGACGCGGGGGACGCTGTTGCGGGGCAGCATGTTGAGCTGGCTGGGGCGTCTGTCGCTGAGGATGGTGGAGGTGGAGGATGATGTGGAGATGCTGGCGGTGTTGCGGGAGCTGGAAGCGCGTTGGGAGGCGGAAGCGTCGGAGAGCTGGGAGGAGGAGTCGGTGTTGGTGGTGAGCGAGGCCTGTCGGGTGGAGGGCAAGGCGTGGTCGGAGGGTGAGGGCGAGTGCGGGTGGTGCGGGAGGCCGGACTCGCTGGCGGATGGCGAGCGATGGTCCGAGGGGCTGGTGGTGGAGGTGGAGGCGGCATCGGTGACGGAGGAGCCCTGGAGCCTCTGGCGTGCGGCGTTTGTGTCGACAAAGTCTTCGAGCTGATCAAAGTTCATGTCGAGGGAGAGTTCGACCTCTTGCTGGATGGAGTGGCTTTGGGAGGACAAGGAGGGGTCGCCAGAGTCGTCTGTGCCTCGCTGCCTGTCGGAAGCCTTTGCGAGGTGGTGGCGGACGCCCTTGATGCGCTTGCGCGCTTCCTTTTTGGCGTCGCGATGCTCGGACTCGAGCTCGTCCTCGAGGCTGATGGCGGCGGGGAGCGAGTCGATGCGTGAGTTGAGCGGGTTCTGCCACGGAGCGGGGATGGAAGCGGGAGGTTGGTGGTAGTGGGAGCGGAGGGAGGCGGAGGAGGGCGATACGGAGGAAGCCAAGGAGCGGTTGTGGTTGTTGTCGAGCCATGCTGGCGGGCGCATGGGGTTGAGGTTGGCTGCGTTGGAGCCGTAGCGGGAGGAGAGGGAGGCGACCGAGGGTTCGTTGCGAACGAGGTTGATGTTGGAGGAGGAGGCGGAGGCGGATGCGGAGGTGGAGGCTGCGCTTGCAGATGCGGCATGTGCGCTCGAGTGGCTGGAGGGCTTCTTCTTGAGAAAACCAAAGGGATTTCGCGACTTTTTCGCGGCAGCGTCTTTGGAGCCGGAGCCGTTGAGGGTGGTGGTGGAGGAGGTGGAGGCGGAGGGCGGCGTGCGCGGACGGAGCGAGTGTTGTGAGCGCGAAGGGGTGAGGGTGGGGTTGTCGATGCTGGCTAGGCTCGAGTCGGTGAAGGAGTACTGTGTGGTGCCTGTACCTCTGCGTGGACGCGTGCGGATGACGGGAGAAGCGGTGGCCGGGTTAGCCGCACTGGCGGTCATCGTCGTCGTCGTCGTCGTCGTCGTGGTTGCTGCTGCTGCTGCGGATGCTGAAGCGGCATGGTTGTTGGAAGAGTTGGCACGACTTGGGCCGTCCTGCATGGAGGGGGACTGGAATAGCCACGGACTGATGTCCTGATGGTTTGCCGCCTTGACGGCCTTTGCAACGTCGCCGTCAAAGGAGGAGTTGTTGCGGTGGTCGGTGGGGCTGCGCGAGAGGATCTGGCGAAGTTCGTCGTCGTCAAAGGAGGAGCTAATGCCGTGATGGTGGTCTGGGATGGATGAGTGCGAGCGGTCGTGGCGGTGGTGGTCGTCGCCAAAGTAGTCGCGCTCGAGGGAGAGCGAGGAGTTGTGCGAGGGTGTGGAGGGTTGTGTGTGCGCATGGTCGAAGGTGGGTCGCGAGTAGTTTTTGGCGTTGTGCTGCGGCGTACGACGAGAGGAGGAGGAGGGCGAAGGTGTGGCAGTGAGGCTGAAGTTGAGGTCGGGCTGTGAGGATTGGAACGAGTTGGAGATGGAGCGATGTGGAGTGGAGGCTGGATCGGCCTTGTGGGTAAAGTTGGAGCTGGCGGTGGAGTCGTGGGAGCTGTGTCGTTCGAGGCCGAGGTCGGTGGCCCTGTTGTGTGTGTGCTCGGGCGAGGCCGGGGCGACGGGCCTGCGATTGGAGTGCATGTTGGCGATGCGGGTGTGTGCGCGAATGCGCGGACAGCGCGGATGACGGATCTGCTAGCTAGGTAGCCGAGTGTTGGTGGCGGCGCATGTCGACTTTGGATTGATGGATCTGGATTCCGCAGTGGCTCTGCAAGCGGTGTCGCCGCTCTCTCGATGGATGGTGGTAGAGATGGTGGAGGAGGAGGAGGAGGAGGAGGAGATCCCCGCCGAGTGACGGCCTCTCTCTCTCTCTCTCTCTCTCTCTCTCTCTCTCTCTCTTCTCTCTCTCTCTCTCTCCCTCGAGAGCTCCACTCACTGCTCCTCCGCCTCTCTGAAAGCCTTCTCTGCCTTTTTGGCGCGCTATTCCGCACCGGCCAACGCGCCGTCAACAGTCGCGAAAGCTGATTTTTTGGGATTGGATTGTTAGAGCGTGTAATCTCACATGTGCTGTGCTCGCACGTCGCTACAGTGACGCTTCTCTCCACGCTTTGTCGAGGGTGATGAGCCATTTGACAGGTGGTTGCGCCAACGCCAGCCTGCCTGCTGCTGCGCAGCAAGTTAGGTTTTGCATATGTGGCCATCCCCATCCCCACCTTCGACCACCCATCTCGGTCCCCACTTCCTCACATCAGCCTCCATCGCCGTCGCCATCACGTCCAGCCATACCCACACCCACGCCGACACCGATGTAAAGCCGCCACGGCCACTCTAGACCATCCTACCTCGTCGCGCAAGTGCAGGCTCGCGTCGTCACGCATGGCGCGTAATCCCTCCCGCTCACAGCGGCGCCGAAACAAGCATCAGGCCGGAGCAGCTGCCGCACCTCATCGGCATCATCATCAACAACAACGACAGCAACGACAGCAACAACAGCAACAACAGCAACAACAGCAACAACAACAGATCGAGCCGCGTATCCGCTGCACTGTCTGCCTCGTCGAGTATCCGCACAAGTTGTTCAACAGGGTCGATCGCAGGAAGCACGCTCCGCGTCCCGTCTGCAGGCCTTGCAAGACAAGTGCCATCATCGAAGATGCCGAACTTCGAATGCTCTGCGACGAGTATCAAAACGATCATGAAGACGACCAAGACGAGGTCATCATCCCTGAGTGTATGGCTGATGAGGAAGAGCTTCATCGCGACTTTGAGGACCTCGCCCCGGAAGAGCAGCGAGCCAAACTGAGCGCGCGCGACCAACTCGCCACCGTCACTGGCAAATTCCTCAGCGCCACCAGGCTCGCAGAGAGCCGCCTCCGCTTCCGTCGCCGCGTCCGCCCCGCCAGCGAGCTCATGCTCGAGCGCGAGATCCTCCGCTTCCGATGGCTCGCCGAAAACCTGCCGTTCATGTCCCAAGACGACCGCGTCAAGCGGGAGCAGCAACTCGTTCAGATCCGCTACCTCAACAGCATCGCAGCCATGCAGCTCGAACCGGATCTCCTGCCGCAAGCACAATTCCTCCTCTCGCTCGACCTCGCCGCCACGTCCGACGACGACAACAATGCCGACAACGTCGACGACGAGCTCGAGCGCGCCACCGAGCTGCTCGCACTCATGCGTCTGCCCGAACGCGATGCCATCGAGCAGGCGCAGCTGAATCGCGAGCGCCAGCTCATCACCACCAACAACCGCAACCAACTTCGCCACCAACGCCAGCTGGCGCACCAACTCGCTCAACAAGACGCCGACCAGCTCGCCCAAATCTTCCAGCGCAGCCTCGCGCTCACCGCCGACGACGACCGCTCCTCGCAGCCCGCCAAAGCTCCGCCCACCTTTACCGCCGTCGCCAACTTGGCCGCCGTCAAGGCACAGCTCGCTGCCACCACCTCTTCTTCCACCACCGCCACCTCGCCTCCATCCGCACCCTCGGTCTCTGCCCGCACCGGCGCCGACTCGCCCACTCCGAGCCCGCGTCCCGCCAAGCGCCCACGCAGCCAGCGCGAGACTCCCGTCGACCCCCGCCTCGAAATGTTTGAGCGCAGGCGCCAGGCACTCTTGCGTCGCCAAGACGAATCCAGCCCCACTCCTCAACTGTGATGACAGTCGCATCCGCTTCCGATTCAAACTTGCTGCTCTTTCTCGCAATGACATTTCGTTCTCTGAGCACCGACAATAGTGTGTAATGGGCGCTCTCTCTCTCTCTCTCTCTCTCTCTCTCTCTCTAGGCTACAAGACTCACTGCAGCGGCACGGGGCTCTCTTCGCACTTGAGCGTGTAGAAGCGCTTGGCAGCCTCGATGGCGTCGTCGAGCGCCTGGCCGCCCATCTCGCCCACGCCCTGTGCCGAGTCCTGCTTTCCACCGCCCTTGCCGCCCACGTGCTGCGCCGACGTCTCGATCCACTCCTTGGCGTTGAGGCCCTTGCTCTGGTCGTGCTTGCTCACATACGCCGCATGCACCACCTTGGCCTGCAGCGCATTGCCCTCGGCCACCTTGGTGCCGTTGACATCGAGCTCCTGCGAAAAGAGGTACGCCGTCTTGTCCATCTTCTTGAGCGTGTTCATGGCCGTCTGCAGCGCCTTCATGTTGGCGCCGACGTCAAACTTGTGGATGAAGCTCGTGGCGTTGGGCTGCTCCTTGAAGTGCGCCTCCACCGCATCCACCACCGCCTTGGTGTCCGCCTTGTCCTTGGCCTTGAGCCCGGCGTCGAGCTTCTTGCGGATGGCCGAGAAGCGCTCGTTGAGCGCAGCCTTGCGCACCACGCTCATGTCGAGCTGCGCGAGGTGCGTGCCGAACGCCTTGAGCGCAGCATCCTTGGCTGCCGCCTCGCCGATGGCGTCGATCTCGCCCAGGCGCGCCTCGGCCTCGTCCGCCACCCGGCTCACGCTCGCAGCCTCGTCGCCCGTCACGGCAATGATGCGACGGATGCCCTTGGCGATGCCCGATTCCTCGGTGATGACAAAGTCGCGGATCTCGCCCGTCTTGTCCACGTGCGTACCGCCGCAGAACTCGACCGAGGTCGAGCGCCACTGCGGGTTCTCGAGGTCGCTGGCGATGGTGTCGAGGTCGTGCTCGAGCGTGACGACGCGCACGGGGTTGGGGTAGGCCTCGCCAAATACGGCGCGCAGGCCGGGGATCTTCTGGGCCGTGTCGAGCTCCATCTCCTTGGAGAAGACGCCGACGTTGCGCTTGATCCAGTCGACCGAGATGTGCTCAATCTTCTTGAGCTCCTGCACGTTGACGCCCTGCTTGTGCGAAAAGTCGAAGCGGAGCTTTGCGGGCGCGACGAGCGAGCCCTTCTGGTCAATGTGGTCGCCGAGCACCTCGCGCAGGCCAAAGTTGAGGATGTGGGTGGCGGTGTGGTTCGACTGGAGCGGAGCGCGGCGGCTCTGGTCGTACGAGACGGTGACCTTGTCGCCCAGCGCGAGCTCGCCGCGCACGAGATGGCCAATGTGCAGCACATAGCCCGAGAAGACCTGCGCATCCTCGACGACGAACTGCGACTTGCCGTCAATGGTGATGGAGCCGGTGTCGGCCTGCTGACCACCGCTCTCTGCGTAGAGGCAGGTGCGGTCGAGCAGGATGCCAAAGTTCTTGGCGCGATCTGCGACCTTGGCGGTTTCGGGGAAGAAGGCGTGGTCCTGGTAGATGGCCTTGACGGTGGCGTCGACCGAGTTGACGTTGTATTTGAAGTCGTCCTGCGTCTTGGGCACCGAGTCGTCCTTTTCGAGATGGCCGAGGTCGTGCACGTCAAACTTGACGGCTTCGGCCTCGCTCTTCTTGCCGCCGGCCTTGGAGAGCTCCTTGGACTCGGCCTGGGCGGCTTCGAACTCCTTTTCGTTGACGCCGAGGCCGTGCTCTTCGGCCATGATGAGCGTGAGGTCGACGGGGAAGCCAAAGGTGTCGTAGAGCTTCCATACGTCTGCACCGCTGAGCTGCTTGTTGCCGGCCGCTTTGGCCTTGGCGGCGTACTCTTCGAAGAGCTTCTCGCCGCGGTCGAGGGTGCGTGCAAAGGAGGCCTCCTCCTCGTCGAGGATGGCCTTGACGTCGTCGATCTTCTTGGTGATCTCGGGGAAGAAGTGGCCCATCTGGTCCACGAGCGTGGGGACGAGCTGGGAGAAGAAGGAGCCGATGGGGACCTGGAAGTACTTGCGCACGTAGCGGGTGCCGCGGCGGAGGATGCGACGGAGGACGTAGCCGCGGCCGTCGCGGTCGGGGACGCCGCCGTCGGAGATGGCAAAGGTGAGGGTGCGGACGTGGTCTGCGACGACGCGGTAGGCGGTATCGATGCCGTCGGTGTCTTCTGCGCCGAGCTTGCCGGTGTAGGCGCGGGCGCCGGTGAGCTGCTGGATCTTGGCAAAGATGGGGGTGAAGACGTCGGTGTCGTAGTTGGAGGGCTTGTCCTGGAGGATGGAGACGAGGCGCTCAAAGCCCATGCCGGTGTCGATGTGCTTTGCGGGGAGAGGCCGCAAGGAGCCGTCGTCCTCGCGGTTGAACTGCATAAAGACGTTGTTCCAGATCTCGATGACGTTGGGGTCGTCCATGTTGACGAGGTGTGCGGCGTTGCGGCCGCCGATCCTGTCGTAGTGGATCTCGGAGCAGGGGCCGCAGGGGCCGGTGGCGCCCATCTCCCAAAAGTTGTCCTTTGCGTCGCCGGTGAGGATGTGGTCGGCGTCGACGCCGACCTTGAGCCAGAGGTCGCGCGCCTCGGTGTCGGGCTCGAGGCCCTGCTTTGCGTCGCCTTCAAAGTAGGTGACGTAGAGGCGGTCCTTGGGGAGGCCGTAGACCTTGGTGAGGAGCTCCCAGGCCATGGCGATGGCCTCGGGCTTGAAGTAGTCGCCGAAGGACCAGTTACCGAGCATCTCGAAGAAGGTGTGGTGGTAGGTGTCCTTGCCGACGTCGTCGAGGTCGTTGTGCTTTCCGCCTGCGCGGATGCACTTTTGGGAGTTGACGGCGCGCTTCATGGATCCAAAGGCGGAGTTGGGGTCTGCGATGCCGAGGAAGATGGGCTTGTACTGGTTCATGCCTGCGTTGGCAAAGAGGAGCGTGGGATCATCGTAGGGGATGGTGGAGGAGGAGGGCACAAAGGTGTGTTGGCGCTCCTTGAAGTATGCGGTGAAGGTATCGCGCACCTTGGTGGCGGGCCAGTCGCCGAAGCGCGAGGAGGTGTCGGACATGGTGGAGGATGGGTGCGCACGACCAAGAGGCTGAGCGGCGCGGAAGATCGGGTTGAAAGCGCGTTGGGGCGAGAGGCGAGTTTGCGATGCTGGAACGCGCGAGTGGAAGCACCTCTGCCAGACGAAAAGCGAAGGGCTAGCTGTCGATGTACGAGACGGAGAGGAGCGGACGATGCGGGCGACGAGCAGCGAAGAGGTGCCAGCCTTGTGCATCAACAATCTGCGGGATGAGAGTCGCGGTGGTGCTGGTGGTGGTGGTGGTCAGGGAGATAGCAAAGCTCAGTCCGACCTCGCACGGCCAATTCCGTGTTGAGTTGCGTGCCGCTCTGCGCTTCTGCATTTTCTTTCTTCCGTCTTCGGCCTGGAATTATTGGTGGAATTGAGGCTTGGAAGCGCGCGTTGTTGGTTGTTGCGCACGAATGACTCGCGTGGGGAATGCTTAGATAAGCATGACTGGAAGCCAGCCTCTTGCCCCACTGCTTCAGCTCAGCCTCCAGCTCAGCCTCAGGCTCAACTGCTCCGCTCAGCCGCCATTCGAATGGAGAGAGTGTCAGCAGAGCCGTGAGGAAGGACGGCAACTCTCTTTTGCTATGGCTCGGGAGACGATTCGATGAGGATGGTCTCATGCCACACGGTGCTTGCGAGTTCACCGTCCTCGTCGCTGTCGACCATGACGATGGGCGCCTGATGCCTTCGGCCAGCTTGTGCATGCCCGTTCGCTGGTCCGCCGCTGTCTAGCTTCGTCTCGTGTGGCACCCGCGCGTCTCGCTCGGCCACCTGGACCGCAGCCGCCTCGTCGATTTCGGCTTCGGCTTCCAGTGCGGCAAGCAGCATGCTCTCGTCCTCGTCCGGGCTGAAGCGATCTGGCGCTGCCATAGGTGCGTGATTCGAGCCGTTGCCGACGTGCGCTTGGTTCGAGACTGCTTGGGGCCGGCTCGGCATACCGCGCTTTCTGCGTGGCGGACCCAGTTGGGCTCGAAGCGTCGCAATCAACTTTTCCTCGGCCACGGCCTGCTTTGCCGATACACCGCCGCCCTCCACGCTCACCGTCGCAGGTGTGAGGAGCAGATAGCCGTTCTTGACCAGCGCGCCCTTCAGCAGCAGCTTGCTGCCCATCTTGGTCGTGTTCATGTCCAAGCCACCGATGCGCTCCAGCTCGATCGCCCACACGTTGGCGCTGCTGCCGCCGTCCGAGAGCTCGAGTTTGAGCATGCGTCGCGGGTAGATCGTGTTGCTCTGCGATTTGCCCTCCTCCTGCGCATCGAACGCAGCCATGGCATCCGCACCCGACCAGGATAAAGACGCAGACGCGGCAGGTTTGAGGCCAGTGTAGGCTTCGTTGGGATCCTTGTTGGAACGACGCGCCTCGACGCGTGCCTCGGCGATCTCGAGCTGCGAGGCGGCGGAACAGCCAATGTCGATCATGCTCTCGATCTGCACGAGCACCGCTCCTCTGCCACTGTCGCCCACCTTCCCATTCGCCGCTCGAAGCTTTTCGGGCGCGATGCGGCTGTACGACGGCGGCACCACTTGCGCCAGGTCGGTCTCCAAGAGCTGCTGGCGCACCGAGCGTGCGAGCTGATCGTTTGATCCGTTACGCACAGCTGCGGCCCCTTGGCGCACGTCTGCGATGCATCTGTCGAGCCACTGAGGATCAACCTCGAGCGTCGGATAGCGTGCAGACAGAAGCCGCTTCACTGCCGCCAGTGCATTCGGATTGACAGCCATCTCGTCGACTGCCTACATGTTGATGAGGAGCGGAAGATAGCTTGCGGAAGCGGAAGCCGAGGCGGAGGGCAGACTCTCATTCGAAATTATTCCGTCTCCAACTCGAATCCGAGTTTCTCCAACCCCGCAGCAGAGCAACACTCCAACACCTCCATCCCAGCGTCGCGACGCGTTCCTCGCAGACACACTGTGACTATCATACACAGAAATCAAATCAGTATCACACGCTCAAGACAGAGCATGAGCATGAATCTGTCCAATCGTCATCAAGGGTCGTATTGCCGTGCAAGAATCAAGGTGGAGCGTCGAATCCGCCCCATGTCTCGGCGTGGTTTAGCTTTCTGCCGGTGCCTGCTCGGCGCGTGTAGCAGCATGATCCCCACGACGGCCGGGGCACCGGTCGATGCAGTGGCTGGGCAGCCACCACTCGAGCAGCTTGAGAAACAGCATGTCCACCGCCACAATGATGACAAAGATCTTGCCCGCAATCGTGCCGCCCGCATAGTATCGCGCCAACCGCTCCGACGGACGCGGCAGGCGATTCTGCATGGCATCCCCGTACACTTTCTCCACCCGATGCGCCACCTGCGTCCACGAGTACATCTGCTTGACCGCCGCGTGGTACGCCAGCGCATCGTGCTTGCCCGCTCGGACGTGCGCAATGGCATCGTGCATCGCCTGCACCACATCGTCCTCCTCGGGTCGAGCCAGCCGGATCATTTGCGGCGGCAGCACTTCTGGTATGCCGCCGACGCGCGTCGACACTACGAACAGCCCTGCGCACGCTGCCTCGATGATGCCCGTCCCAAACGCTTCCGTCAAGGATGTGTTGAGAAAGATCGAACCGCGCGTCAGGTGATCCCGCACCTCGCCCTGTCGCACCGCACCGCAGAGCTCCACTCGATCTTGCAGCAGATATCGCTCGCGCATCTGCTCCAGCTCCACCCGTTTCGGACCGTCGCCCCCTGCACCATGCCCACCATGCAGCGAGCCAAAGCAGACAAACTCCAGTCAGCATCAGCACCAGCTCGAACCACCCGATCGACCCACAGCTTCGCCGTCATCGAACACACTTACCGATGAGAAAGTGCAAGTCCGGGTGTGCTGCACACAGCCTCGGGATCGCCGCGATCAGCAGATCAATTCCCTTGCGGTACATCAACCGGCTCAGAACCACCACGGTCAGCTTTCCCGACTCCACTCGCGAGCCATCCGGCTCGAATTGCTCGGCCACCACCGCGTTCGGAATGACGGACACCTTGCTCGGGTCCAGATTCGCGCGTAGCGTCGTGTTCTCCTTGCCCGTGTGCGAGACGCACACCACGCCGTCAACGTCGCTCAGCGCGAAGCGCAGCAGCTTGTTCGTCAGGATCGACGCCGTGTCCGAGAATCCGAACAGACTGTGGTCCGTAAACACCGCACGCAGCCCCATCGTGCGCGCGTGCAAGATGCCCTCGTGCGCCATCGACGACAGCGCCTGATGCCCGTGCACAATCTCGATCTCCTCCCGGATCAGGATCGAGCGCAGCGCAGGAAACAGCGAGAAGAAGTTCGGCAGCGTGTCTTGACGTGCAATCACCCCATAAGGCACGTGGTACACCTTGAGCCCGTTCGACAGATATCGCACTCCCACCCGGTCCGGCGCATAGGCATGCGTGATCACAATCACCTGTCACAGACGTCCAGCAAAGCAGATGCGGCGCTCATCTCGGTCGTCAGTGATACTGCAGAATCGCGATCGCTCCAGCTCCAATCAACTCACTTTGTGACCCATGGCCAGCAACCGCCCGCCGAGAAAGTAGATGTGGCCTTCCACACCGCCCACGTTGGGATAGAAAAAATCCGAGACCATGCTAGTCGTCGCATGGTTCCACGGAAAGCAACAGAATCAAACGTAGATCCAGCCAGCGAAGGATAGAAGTCGCGCATGGGTTCGCAGGCGAGAAGTCAAAACGAGGCGAAGCGTGTCAGTCTCGAGATTGGCTGAAGGGATTCCAAAAGGGCTGTTACAAAGCAAATCAAGCTACTACGAAAGGTCTCGAGCAATCGGCGAGCTTCGAGCGAGCAAAGGGGGTGGTGGGGTCACGCAGTCTGCTCACGCGATGTTGTAGCGGGGCTTGATGCTCTCGTCCGCATTGCGCCTCGCAGCGTCATCTTCCGATCGTGGGCCTCGCAGCGAAGACAGGTCGATACTGAGCGCGGATGCGATCAAGTCCGCGGCCTCTGTTGACTGCGTAGAGAAGCTGCCGCCGAGCGCCGTGTGCGTGAGCAGCAATTGCATCGCGAGCAAGTGCGACGCTACCTCGTTTCTCTTCGTACCCTTTGCCAGCGTGTCTTGGAGGCGGCAAAGGTCGCTGGCTGTGCATTCCTTCCAGCTTGCACACTGAGCCGCTTCCAGCAGCTCAGGCCTCGCGTACTTGGCGGCGAGGCGAAGGAAGAGTTCTGGGTCGCGGAACTGATTCGGCTTTTCCTCGACGAACAAAAGCGTGTTGGTAGCAAACGCCTCGTCAAACATCTTGTCGACCGCCTCGGGGCCCGGCGTCAACTGCTGCCAGACGTACTTTGACCACATCTCGGCGTCAGCGGAGCGCTTCGTATCGTAAAAGGCCGCCATCCAGCTCCAGGCTCGTTCGGTCGAGACGTCGGGGCCTGCACCGCCGCGTCGCGCCAGCTCTCGAATCGTGTCGTAGCTAGTAGGCGCACTATCCAACGATGCGCCGATCACTGGAACGGCAGTAACGGTCTCGCCAATCAAGGCAGCAGCTTCGGCACGTACATCCTCGTCGTCATCCGTCAGCAGATGGATGGCCGCAATACGCGCTTGGAAGAGCGCCGAACCCATCGTCCTGTCTTTCTGAGCTTCGCCCTGCTGCTGGTCCAAAGCTGGGAACAAAAGCGAGCCTAGAACGCGCAGCGCCTGACATGCGGCGTCGCGCGACTGTACCGAAGCGTCCTCGTTGGCGCACTCGGCGACCATGTGGCACCACTGCTGCAGCACGGGTCGTACAGAGCTGTCCCCGCCCCGGACAGTCACCAACAGCTTGCACAAGTCAGACAAGTAGGGCAGAAGCGCCTCCCTGAACGGCACGCACGTAGTCGTCGACGCAATCTCGGCGATCGAGCAAGCCTCACTGACCAACGCCTGGGCCGAAAAGGCATGCGAGAGCCAGGGCTTTCCGTCCGCGGCGTTTCGCATTGCGACTTCGTGCAGCACGGCGGCGGAGTGGACGCGGTGCCAGATTCCTTCGTCCTGATCCTGCACCACCGCATGCAGCCTGCGGACAAAGGCAACGAGCCGTTCAGGATGGACCAAAGACGACTTTTGCAGCGCCACGATGCCGTCATCTCCAATGAGCGCCTCTAGCGAGCTGATCCGCACGTCGTGCGAGCTGGACTTCAGCTGTCGTTCGCAGGCATCAATGAAAGCCGCGGGCGACGTGTCGTGCGCTGCGACTTGCAACTGCAGTCGGGCACATGTTGAGGCCAGTTCCGGCCCACCCGGCGTGAACCGAAGCTTGGCCAAGAAGTCGGGGCGTTCCAGATCGGACAGCAAGGTTGCGATCCAGATGTCGACGATGCGAAGTAGATGTCGTCCGAGATCGTGGAAAGCGCATTGACGAATGCCGACGAAGTCCTGAACCACTTCAAGATACGCCGTCTGTGTGACAGCACAGCGGTTCAACTCCAGCAACAAGCTCGCCTTGTCGGTGATGGCTGTAGCAAGACTCGACATAGCTGGCAGGATCGCCTCGGTTGCCACCTCGGTTTCTGCCACGCTTTGCAACAGACGTTGCACCAAGAGCAGCTTTCCGTGCACCTCGTTTTGCGAGCGAAGATAGACAGACGCCAAAATCGAGGCTGCATGCTGTGCCGCTACGCGCAGAGGCACAAATGCGGCGTACGCTTTGACGGTCACTTGGCGCACTTTCCAAACCTTGTTGTCCAGGCACCTGCAGAGCAGGGCACGGTACTTCTCCATCCTTTGGGCCTCTCCGGGCCGTTGCGGCTCCGTTTCGGGAGCCTGCATGCGGCTGAAGAGCATGACCACCGCAAAGAGACTCGAGGCAAGCCCCTCGTCATCGAGGCCTCCATGCGTCTGAGCCTCTGCGAGGACGCGTTGAAGGAAGGCGTCGAGATCGGGGTAGGCTGCGAAGAATTCGTCGACGGGCATGCGTGCCTCCCTTGTGTCCTTGTTGGTGTTGCGACTGCCGAAGATCTTGATGCTGAGAGAGGAGAAGAGCATCATGCTGACGTTGCGCAGCCCCCAGAAACGGGAGCGGAACGTGCTGATGGTGAGCTCGAGCAGCGGCCCGAGGTAGCGAGACATGTGGTCTGTCAGGCCGCCATCCATGACGAGGACGCGCAGGATGTTGAGTGCGTGGATGGAAGCGACGGGCATGACGTCGGGGTGCGACGTGTATTGCGTGGCGATTTGCATCAGGCGCTCTACGGTGGCGCGCAGGATGGAAGCGTCGGTCTTGTTGGGCTGTGCGCTGACGAGCGCGAGCACGGCGTAGCCAATGCCGGCACTACGGCGCGTGATGCTCAGCTGCGCGCCGGACTGTGCGACCACGTCGAGGAAGGCGGTGATCCAATTCTGCGGGAGGTGGGCGATATCGGGTGCACCTGTCCTGACAATGGCGGCGGCTGCATTGGCATAGGCAGGATAGATGGTGCTGAATGCACCGCGATGACGGACCTGCGTGAGCCATCGATTGAAGCGCTCGCCAACGGCTTCGATGTCTTGCACGCGGAAGACTTTGCGCCATGCGTCGGGAGGCTGGACGGCAGAAGCGGGTTGATGCTGTGAGCCTTTCTTCTTGTTGCGCTGCAGAGGATGTGGGGCGAGGCACGTGGCGACGACGACTCCGAGCAGGGCGCTCGCCTCCTTCATGCCACGCCACGAATAGGACAAGATGACCTGATGCTTTGGACCGGCGTTGGACTCCTCCTGAGGCTGCATGAAGGCGAGCTTGGCATCGTCGTCGCTAGCCGCCTGCATCGCCAGAGCAGTCTCGTGAGAGGCAGGCTGATCGAGTCCAATGTTCGGATCGCTGGAAAGAGACTGGTCGGCGTCGCCTTCGGCCTGTGTGCTGCCTTCGGGTGCCGAGTTGCAGAGCACCGCCTTTGTGATGCACCAAACTCGATCGATGAGCTCCTGCGCCGCCAAGACGGCTTGACGGAGCACCTCCTGCTCCGAGTCGATGAGCGAGTGGAGTTCTACAGAGGAAAAGAGCTCTTGAAGCGCGACAAGGGTACCGTGCAACGGATGGGAAGTGGCGGCTACAAGGATGTCTCCCGACTCGGCTACGTTGAGTTGGTAGTCCAAGAAGTCGAAGAGGTCGAAGATGAGGGTCAAGGCGGTGTGGGTGGAGGCGGTTCTCGACGAGCCGGTTTCGAGGGCGACGAGGCCGAGCAGCGATGGCGGCTGATGAGCCAGTTGCTGCATGTACAGAGTGCGGTAGAGCTGCATAAGCTTGGAAGCAGCAGCCGACTCAAAGTCTCGCGTACTCGTCAGCAGCTGTGCGGAGCGGCCGAGGAGACGCTCTGCTGCCGCTTGCGCAGTCTCGAGGCCCGCCAGAGGCGCAGGGAAGCGCGAGAGGATGGTGAGGGCACGCGTCTGAATGTCGTCGTAGGTGCTCTCTGAGCATGCGAGGAGCTGCTGGACGAGCGCGGGCGTGATGAGCTTGATGGCGAAGGGGAATTGCTGCGAGAAGACCTGCTTGGATTTGTTGAGCGACATGCCTGCGTTCTTGGCGAGCGTCGTGGTGGATTGTGCTTGGGCGTTGGAGAAGCTCGGGTCTGCGCCGCTCTCGAGGATGAGGTCGAGGAAGGTGAGCGAGGTGATGGTAGATTGATAGGAGGCGCCGGGACGGAGGGTGGAGCGTACGAGCTGGACCATCCATTCGAGGAAGTGGCGGCTTGCGTCGATGGAGTGTTGCATCTGCGCGAGCTTGAGCTCTTCGTGCTGGTAGCGTTCCGCTTGGTCGATGCGTGCGATCTTGGCAATGTCGCGAGCGAGGGCATAGGTGCTAGCACGGAGGCGCGTCAGAAGCTTGACAAAGAAGCCGCGCAATTCGCCACGGGCGGCGGGGTTGGTGATTGCGAGGCTGTGTGGGAAAAAGGTGCGGAGGATGTCGAGCTCGATGGCGGTGAGAGGTGCTGCGGGCGTCTTGGACTCGATGACGAGGGAGAGGGCCGAGATTTGGAGTTCGCTCGCTGCGGCCAGGATGCACTCCTCCAGTAGGGAGGCGGGCACGAGCAGCTGTGCTGAGCCGGCCGCTGTGGCGTGCTCGTCGGTGGCAAAGTCGGGCGTGGAGTCTATGCGGCACAAGCCGTGGAGTTTTGCGATTCGGAGGACGAGAAAGACGCTCTCGACGTTGATGGTTGCGTCCGAAGAGGAGCGGGCGAGAAGGTGGTGCAGGAGGGTGGGGAAGACGCGGGTGTCGAGGTCAAAGAGCGAGGCGAGATGGTAAGAGGCGAGACCGGACCGGAGGCGCTCGCCGCCTTGCTTGAGGGCAGAGGTGAGTGCGTCGATCCAGATGGAGGACCAGGCTTGCCAGGAGGGCGACGTGGGATCGGCGAGGTTGTGGTGCTGTTGGTTGGATTTGGATGTGGAAGGGTAGAGCGGACAGCCGAGGTCGTCGGCTCTTGCGATCAGGAAGCTGAGGGCGAGTCGGGAGCGACGGTTTGCGCCGCCATCGACGGTGCCTAGGCCGCGGATCATGCGTTCGTAGATGGCGGCGTCGTCCATCTTGGAGCCAAGCAAGGAGGCGGAGGCGGTCAAGAAGGGAGCGGAGCCAAAGTGGGCGATGATGACCTCGAGGACGATAGGAGATTGTTTGCGCTCAAGCTGGGACAGCGCGCGGTCGACGAGAGTGGTGAGGAAAGTACTTTTGTCGGGATACTGTCTCGAAGGCTGCTGCGGGGAAGAGGAGGGGGACGACGGTGGCTGATAGATTGCGTCGAGAAGGGCGATGACAGCTTCGAAGACGGTTCTTGTCCTGGAAGAGACTTGTGTCCTCTCGGAATGGCAAGCGGACCAGACAATGTCGGCAAGCGCGAGCTGCTGGTGCTTGGGAAACAGAAGCTGGCGGGAGTCGAGGTCGAAGGTGGACGAGGAGGTGGAGGACAGAAGGCGGGCCAGCTGGTTGGCCCACAGGCGCAGTGCATCGAGGCCGTACTTGAATGATGCTGAGAGCTCGTCCGGGGATTCCAAAGCGAGGTCGAGGCAGCGTGTGAGCAAAGAGAGCGCCTCCGCGGTGTCGAGCGGAGCGGCGCTTGAAGAGGAGGCGGATTGAGTGGGCAGCTGCTGGAGTGCGTCGATGCGCTGCAGCAGCTGTAGCACGGCTTCGGGTGCCTCTGGATCGGTCCTTGCTTTGACCATGATCGATACAGAGACCGACGAGAATGAGAGCGATGAGAGAGTCGATGGGGGAAGATCGAGGTGCGGAAGAAGAAAGTGTCGGTTTTACCGTTCGATTTTGTTTATTTTTTCCTGCCTTTTTTTCCGGCCGCAATTTAGAGGTTTTGTGGGTGTTCTTTGACCCCATCATGGATGGCACGGAGAAGGAATGCGATGCGAACACCGATACAAAGGACAAGCACTAGACACACACGCACACAGGCGAGGCAGGTCTCGCGACATGGACCAAAGGATGCTGCGTTACAAGAGAAGTGCCGGCACTGAGGCGGTGCGCGCGCGCGTACAAAATCATTGGCCGACGTCAAAGACGCTGAGAAGGGCAAAGCAGGCGTAGAAGAGGCCGACGGGATAGGCGACGAGGAGGCGCTGCTCGGACAGACGTAGGATGGAGACAAAGATGCCCGATGCCGAGGTGGAGCACCAGAGGATGAAGAGGGGCGAGACGATGTAGCCCAAAAACGAGCTGGACGGCGGCGGCACGGCAAAGGCAAAGGCAAAGGCAAAGGCAAAGGCAAAGGCAAAGGCAAAGGCAAAAGAAGAAGCGGTCAGAGGAGGGGTCAGCCACGGACAACACGGTATGAAGAGAAAGCACGGAGACGGAGGACTCACTCTAGACGAACCACGATGCTTGCCGTGCTGAGGATGCAGAGCGGGAGGAGGCAGTAGCCGAGCACCGAGGCGACGCGGTAGGCGTCGATGCCGCCTTGGCTCATGAGGTTGAGCAGCGTGTAGATGCTCACGGCGCCGAGCAGCGCGACGCCGTACACGTAGCCGAACTGGCTCTTGCCTGCGAGGAGGAGCGTCATGCCAAACACAAAGCAGAAGAGCAGCGGGCCTGCGAGGTCGGCGTCGTCCATCATGTGGGCGTCCTTGGCGTGCGAGGCCGAGTAGCGGTGCAAGGGGTTGAGCACGGTGAGTGTCTTGTCGACGATGTGACCGATGTTGATGCCGAGCTCCTCCATGAGCGGCGGCTCGTCTGGGAATCCGCCGGTGCCAAAGGCGGACCAGAAGCCCATCTGGGAGCTCATCATGGCGTGCGCCGCCGATCCGGGCGCGAATCCTGCCGAGGACGACATGTTGCCTTCCAACGAAGGGCGTGTATTGGAGGCAGACGGAGTAGCATACGCCTGGTGTGCGCCAGCTGCTGACGACGAGTAGAACGACGAGAACTGGTTCTGCTGGCTCGGATTGCTGTAAAAGTCGAGCGGGCTGCCAGCCTGACCCCCGGCCGCAGCGGTGTGCGACGCCTTGTTGGAGCCGGCACCCGAGCCGGACGCGGAGGCTTGCGGATAGCCGTACGGCGAGGAAGAATCGAAGATGGCCGACATGGTTTGACGGGACGGCGAGAAGGATGGTGTTGGAGTGTTGGAAGAGCGAAGATCAGCACCTCTCCAGAGTCGAAGCGAAGCGCCTCGGAGGGTGATCCAAGCGCGCGTCCCTTCTTTCAATCTAACATGTTGACGTGTCAATATTCATACTCGCACGAGAAAGAAATGGCTCGAACCCTGACCGGATTTTTTTTTTTTTTTTTTTGGTCGAAATTGTGGGAAGTTGGAAAGTTTCGGGCGAGCTGCGCGAGTCGACTCCACCCTCTCTCTCGCCTCCGCTGCTGCTCAGTCGATTCAAAGTGCAGTATCGCCACGCCTCGAGCCGGCAGTCTCTCCTCGCCACCATCCTGTCTCGACCCAATTACACCTACGTGTCTACGACAGCATGCCTCAGGTAAGTCCATGCCTTGTTCAGTCTAGACTGGCAGAAGTCATGCTCGCCCAACATCGATCGCTGACCCTCGTTCGTGCTCTTTGGATTCGCCGCGCCGGCAGAACGACTACATCGAAGAACACATCCGCCGACACGGCCGCCGACTCGATCATGAGGAGCGTCAGAGGAAGCGCGCGGCGCGAGAGGTGCACAAGGCATCCGCCGTCGCACAAAAGGTCACCGGTCTCAAGGCCAAGATGCTCAACAAGAAGCGTCGCAACGAAAAGATCCAGATGAAAAAGACGCTCAAGGCGCACGAGGAACGCGACGTCAAGCAGGCCTCCACCGCCTCCGACCCCAACCAGGCGCTCCCCACCTATCTGCTCGACCGCGAGGGCCAGAAGGACGCAAAGGCGCTCTCCTCGGCCGTCAAGGAGCGCAGAAAGGACAAGGCGGCGCGCTACTCGGTGCCGCTGCCCCAGGTGCGCGGCATCGCAGAGGACGAGGCGTTCAAGGTGGTCAAGACCGGAAAGCGCAAGCAAAAGGGATGGAAGAGGATGGTCACCAAACCCACCTTTGTCGGCGAGAGCTTCACGCGCAAGCCGCCCAAGCTCGAGCGCTTCATCCGTCCCATGGGCCTCCGCTACAACAAGGCGCACGTCACCCACCCGGAACTCAAGGCCTCCTTCAACCTCCCCATCGTCGGCGTCAAGAAGAACCCGCAGAGCCCGCTCTATACCCAACTCGGCGTGCTCACCAAGGGCACCATCATCGAAGTCAACGTGTCGGAGCTCGGCATGACCACCACCACGGGCAAGGTCGTGTGGGGCAAGTATGCACAGGTCACCAACAACCCAGAAAACGACGGCTGCGTCAACGCCGTCCTCCTACTCTCGTCCTAACACCACACCAAGACCATACGCATACACACATACGCCCAGCCCAGGCCCTCTCCATCATCCGCATTCTCTTGTCTCATGAGTCTCTCTGTACACTAGCAATTCCAGTTTGTCGTTCTTCCATTCGATCGCCGCGCCAGTCTTTTCGACACAAGGTGGCATTGCGACATAGCTATAGTACAGTGGGCAAGGCTCGTCAGCTGTCGAGCTCCATCTCTTCCGAAGCACCCAGGCAACCGGACAGATCGACAGGCTGGGCGCCCGCAGCGTTGGTGCGCGATGAGGCGGCCGAAAACACGTGCATGTGCGGTGCGAGGTTCGAATGCGCTGGCTCGGGCAAGCCGTAGTGGTGGCCGTAGTGGCGCTCGCCGTAGTGAGGCTCAGCAGGCGCGCCCGCAAAAGCCGCACTCGCAACAAAACCTGGCGCCGATCCGCCCGTGCCGAAGCCCTGCAGCGGCGGCGCGGCTATGGAGCCGCCAAAGCGCGCCTCGAGCACCGAGGGCTCTGGAAAGTAGGAGCTCGAAAGGCGCGACTGCTGTGCGTATAGCGGACTTTCGAGCGTGTGCGGGGGCGAAGGCATCCCAACAGGCGCACCAGCCTGGCCAACGCAGGCTGGGCCCGACTGAAAGGCCACAGGCGCCTGACCGAGGAAGCCGGTGCGCGCCGGGGCGGATGCGTCGGCGGCAGTGTGCGCGCCAGCCGACGAGGCGCCAGCCGTGGTGGTGGCCGCCTTGAGCACTTGTTCGGGATCCTTCCAGAGGATCAGCGCGCCACGTGCATCGTCGGCGTTGATGGGAGTTGCGTAGCCCGACGAGGCCGGGCTCGATTGGTTCGAGCGACGCCGGCTGCTCAGCACCGAGCCGAGGCCGGAGATGGCGGGAGTGCCAGCGGATCTCCTGCCTGAGCGCCGGGAGCGGACGGGGAGAGCGGCTGCTGCTGCCGCTCCTGTCGCTGCTGCTGCGCCGGAACGCGAGGTGGAGGCGGCATTGTCGCGGTGCGAGGTACCGGTGATCACGGCTCGGCTATGCGCCTCGAGCTTTTCGATGAGTTCGTTGTTGATGACAAAGTCCGAGGGCTTGGCTACGGGCGCGGTTCGGTGTGCAGCGTCGCGATCCGAGGCGGGGCCGTCATCGCCGCCGCCGTCTTCGTCATCACTATCGGAGGAGCAGGAGTCGTCCAAGCTGGTGACGACGATGCGGTTGGGTTCAACTTCGAAGCTGGATGGGACGCGGCGCGACATGCTCATCTCGGCGTCAGCGTCTGCATCGAGTGATGCATTGTGATGCTGATGCATAGGATGGTTGTGGGATTGGGCAAAGGTTGGTGCGCTCTGCGAGAGGCTGGGCGAGGTGGGTGGAGCCGGTGCGATGGCATGTTGGTAGACGGCGGAAGCGTGCATGTCGAGTGCGGCGGGAACAAGGGGAGCGGATGGAAGCTTTGTGGGGCTCGATGGCGGCACGCGCGGTGCGGCGATGTGGGCTGCGACCAAGGGGTCTAGCGGTCGGGAGGAGGGCACGGCGGAGGCGAGTCCAAAGGCGGCGGTGAGGCCCGTGTTGGCTCGAGGCGCGAGCGGCCGATCTCCAAAGCCGTATTGGTGAGACGCTGTTGGGATGTGCGGCGGCACTGGAGAAGAGTGGATGTGCAGGCCGGCGAGCTTGCCAAAAGTCTGTCGATCCTCGTGGGATTCTAGATGCGGACGCTTTGCGGGTCTGGCGAGCGAGGCGAGCTCGTCGTGGTGCGTTTCTTCGTCGAGGTTCGAGTGGGCAGGCCATGGTTGCGGGGCGACGTTTGGGGGCAAGGAAGCCGAGTGCCAGTCGTAGTCGCCGTCCGAGTCGGAGAGATCCTCGATGCCCCAGCTGCTTGCGCTGGACGAGTGGCGCGGAACGAGCTGGGGCGAGGGCGGATTGACGATCGAGGGGATGACTGACGAGGTAGCGTGCGCCTGGAGCAGAGCATCTGGCAGAGCCTGGGGGAAGCGGGAACGCTTCTTGTTGGCGGCGGCGAGGGGGGCCTGCTGCCCATATGGTTGCGCCATGCTTGGGTATTGGTCCTAGTGAGAGTGCGGCTGTGGTTTGCGGGGCTACGACGCAAGGCGGCGCGCCGACCGACGAGATCAGACGAGCATTTGTATGTGCTGCCGATGGTAGTGTTCAGATGGCAAGATCTTGCGCGCTGTCGTGATGGTGGTGAGTGTGATGGTGGTGGGCAGAATGAGTGAAGGGACGAGCGGATTCAGCAAACCACGGTGCCGCCCACTGAGCCGTAGACTGAATCGGGTGATGCACCGCGTCAAATCACTGCCTTTCAGTAGACAGTTTTTGAAACTTCTGGAAGAATTCTCTGAAATCGGGTGAAGCATGTCCCGATGTCACCTCCACACCGATCCTCCACACCGATGCTCCGCACAAAGCTTCCAAAGACGCGGCTCAGCTTTGGCCAACGCTTTGATCCACCGCCACCATCTTCTCCTCCTCCTCTTGCTTCCCCTCCTTCTTCGTGTTACGGCGTCGAGGAGAAACCACCACGCAGAAGCCAGTGCATTTGCACGGCTTCACAAACCAAGCCGACATGCCAGCGTCGGGCGCCTTGTACCCCGCCAGCGTGTTCGTCGCCGCGCTCCTCCTCCTCGAACGAGCCGCCGACGCCTTTATCCACAGCGTGTCGCACCTCTCTTCGCAGCTTAGCATCAGTCCCACTCTCATCGCGCTTCTAACCGCTGGCGCAGAGTGGGAGGAGCTCGTCGTCGTCGTCGCCGCACTCGCCCACGGTTCGTCCAACCTCGCGATCGCCAACGTGGTCGGATCCGCCATCGCCAACATCCTCGGCGCTTTCTCGCTCGGCATCATCGCAGCGCCCAACGCGATCCAGTTCGACGCCAGCTCCCGCAGATTTGCCATCATCCACGCCGCCATCACCACCCTCGTCATCGCCCTCCTCCTCACCGTACAGCTCCAGCACGGAGATACGCACGCCAAACTCGCCACACAGCGCCTCTTTGAAAACGTCGTCGGCCTCAGCCTCATCACCCTCTTTGTCCTTTACTTTGTTGGCCTCTCCTGGGCCATCGGGCGCGGCATGCTCGCCGCTCCCCAGCCGTCCGACTCGGAATCCGGTTTCGAATCCGCCGATGACTCCTCCTTCTCCTCCTCGGCCTCGCCCTCGCCCTCGCCCAGCACCTACAGCGATGCCTCCTCCCCCCCTCCAGCACGCACACGCACACGCACACGCGCGCAAGCTCCGGCCGCACGCCGCCCTAATCCGCGCACCACCGCCACCGCAAACGCCCTCGAGAGCACACCGCTCCTGGTGGGCTCAGCCACCTCGTCCAACCTCGCCGCACGCCTCACACGCAGGCGTCGACGCGCACAGCTCCGCAGCCTCCGCAACCTCGTCGCCGCCTTCCTCCTCCTCTCGCTCGCAGGCTACCTCCTCTCCCACTCCGTCCTCGACCTCGCATCGCTCCTCAATCTCTCCGACTCGCTGCTCGGCCTCACCCTGCTCTCCTTCGCCACCACCATCCCCGAAAAGCTCCTCAGCGTATTCGCTGGCCTCCGCTCCGCACCTCCTACCAAACCACCACCTCCACCACCCTCCACCTCCCGCCCGACATCCTCCATTGCGCCGGCAGCCCAACGCTCCCCGCAACGCGCTCACAACGAGCCCGACATCGCCCGCAGCGCAAGCAGCGTGCTCATGGCCGCAGCCACAGGCAGCAACATCTTCCTCCTCACCCTCTGCCTTGGCATCTCCTTGCTCTTTGACCGCGATCATCCCTCCCCCAGCCCCTCTATCCAATCCACCTCTCCCCCGCATTCCCATCCTCTCGCCGCCAGCAGTGTCCGGTGGCAAGAACTCGCGCTGCTCGAGGTCGCCTCCCTCTTCCTCGTCTTTATCGCCTATACCGACGCACAGCGCTGGCAAGGTCTCCTCCTCCTCCTCGCCTACTTTGCCTTTCTTGTACTGGAATTCACGTATCTGCGCAGGTGAGGAGGCTGCCGCCTTACACACCCGCCTCGGCCACTCTCACTTGCAAATGCATCATGCCATTGCCATCGTGCACCAAGCACGTCCCTCTATTCCGCCAGCATCATCGCCCCCTTGAGTGTTGAATCAACTGCTAACCACCGCACTTGCTTCGTTGGGCCGCACGGTGACGCCCGAGCTGAGCAGGCTCTGGAGAACCTTGTCGTTGCGCTCGCGTCCGTTGCTCAGCAGCGCCGCGACGCGCGACAGCACCTCGGACGAGCCCAGCTCGATCTTGCTCTCCACGATGCCATCCGCCCGTGTCGGCCCGCGATTGAGGATCATCACCGGCTTCGCCTGCTCCACCGCCTGCTTCACCAGCCGAAACGCCGAATACGTCGCCAGGCTCGTCCCCACCAGCAGCAGCGCACGCGCATCATCCACCATCGCATACGAATGGTCGCGCAACCGGTCCGGCACCGACTCGCCGAAGAAGATGACCGACGGCTTGAGCACCCCGCCGCAGTTGGGACACGCCGGATAGTGGAAGGTGTAGTCGACATTGTGCAGCTCCACATCGCCGTCCGGATTCGTCTTGGGCCTCTTGCCCGTCTCGGCCATATCTCGCTCGAGCTGCGCCCACGCCGGATTGAGCCGGGTCAGCTCGTCCTGGAACACGGCTCGCGAGCCTCGAAAGCCGCAGCCTCGCGGATAGTTCTCGCCCGTCGGCGTATTGTCAGGCCGCAACGTCACCGCCCTCGGTCCTCGCAGATAAGAGGTGGCCGTCATGGCTTCGTAAAAGTCGGCGTGGACCGGACGCTTGGACTGCTCGCGCCCAGCTGCCTCCGGACTCGAGACGCACACCACATGCTTGAGCGTGCCGTGCAGCTCGAGGATGGTGCTTGCTGCCAGCGAGGCCGAAGGCGTCGCCGCGTGATGCAGGTTGTCAACGTTCTGGGTGATGAATTCCGGCACGTAGCCTAGCCGCTGAATCGCAGCGATGCTGTAGTGCGTCTTGTTCGGCTGCGCCACCCGCACAGGCGGGAATCCAAGGTAGGACCGCGAGAAGTAACGCTGGCGGGCCAGGTGGCCCTTTTCGGTGGGGTCGGTGAACTCGTGGTAGAAGATAGGGCGATACGTCTTGTGCACCGTATAGTGTCCCTTCTCCCCGCGGTAGGGTGCTATGCCAGAGTCTACCGAGACGCCCGCTCCCGTCATGATGAGCGCCTTGCCTTTGGCAGCCGCGAGGAACTCGGCGACCATCTCGGACGCCTTCTCGAGGCTGTACTCGATCGTCGGCCGACTGGCATGTTCGGGGATGGAAGGTATGGATATCCTCATCGTCGCCCCGTCCACCGGGCTTGTGCGATCGTGGTTGTCGCAAAGCAGAGCCGTATAAGGGCACCACCGTCTTTTGCGCCCCGTCGTCCTACAGCCGCACCAGCCACGCCGAAATATCGCGTCTCCTCGCTTCGCTTCGGAATATTTCGCATGCCGCTTCTGACCTTTGTGACGTCTCAGCGCGGCTCGCGCCCAGCTCGGACACGAAGCTCATGGTCAGGCCGCGTTGGGGCGATGTGTCAGCGTGGAGGATCGCGTCTCGGTTGCTTTGACGGATTTTTACTCAGCCGACGTCACGCAGGAGCCACGACTGACGCATTCCGCGCATCAAGAGCTGGTGATTTCCACTTCCATGTAGGGTGGTGGCGCGTACAGCAGTAGATACCGGCGTAGATCCATGTGGAGCGATGCCTTGCTTTAGAAGCGAGATCCGATCCCCCGCATCTGGGGCGGTCGTGCTTCTGTACAAATACCAAGTCGCTGGTCGCGCGCTCCCGCCACATGCTATCCGTCCGCGCTGTCAAGCTCTGCGTACTACGTTCTACGACCATCTGCCCAGTCCTCCCTCTCAATCCTTGCGAGCAACATCTTGCGCACTACTCCACGGTACCGACCGCTCAGAATGACAGGCGGGAAGAAAGACGCACACAACCTGTCCGAGGGAGACGAGGTGTCGTGGAAATGGGGATCGCAGCATCCCTCCGGCACCGTCAAAGAGGTCGTTGACGGCGAGGCACAGGCCAAGACCAAAAAGGGTTCGACCATCACCAAGGACGGCAGTAAAGACGACCCTGCCGTCGTCATCGAGACGGCCAACGGCAACAACGCCGTCAAGAGTGTTGAGTATCCGCCACGGCCCCCGCTCGAGTGCCGCCTTGGCCTCGGCTCGATTGAAACGTGCTGCTGCTGACGCCCCTTTCACACTTCCAACAGGCGAGCGAGATCGACGGAGTCAAGCCTTGACCGGAGTCGTTGCATTCATATTTCCTGTACCTGATTCACCAGCCGAATTGGAGCTGCTGGCGGGAGAAGACGGGGGGAGTCCAGTTGAGTTTGTCCGGGTTGATGCGCCTGCGCTTCTTCTTGGCCGTCTTGTCGTGCTTGGCGATGACGGCGTCGGAGAGGACGAGGTAGTGCTTGCCCTGGTATTGCTTGAGCATGTTGAGCGCCATGCAGGTGTGGAGGACGTCTGCGTGGGTGAAGGCGGTCTTCTGTGCGATCTCCTCGATGCTGATGTCCTCTTCGGTCTTGAGCAAGAGGTCGACGATGATCTCGGCCCAGTAGGCTCGATAGCTGAGCAGGCCCAGATCGGAGAGCGGCTTCTCGGGACTGCCGAGCTTGTTCTCGCGCTTGGTGAGCTCGTAGGAGAATTCGATGAGAAGCTTGCCATAGCCAGCGCGCTGGTGCTGCGGCAGGGTCAAGATGCAGGCGACGTTGTAGTTCTCGGCGGATTCCTTCTCCTTGGAGAAATAGCCCAAGAGATGGCATCCGAGATCGTCGCGCTTTACCATGCAGTAGTAGAGAAAGGGATCGACGTCGTAGTAGAGCGTCTTGTGGTCGAGGAAGCACTTGCTGAGCAGGCAGAGGTTGCGGCACCACGTCTTTTGGCGGCGACCGTCGATCTCGAAGAAGGAGATGTCTTCGTGGCGGTAGATCTCGTTGCCGGGCGGATGCGCGAGCGTGCACTTGCTGCGGTGACGGCGGAGGGTGACGGGCGAAGGAAAGTAGGAGAGGCACATCTCGCAGATGTAGAGCGTGTCGATGTGGGCGTACTCGAGCGGATAGGGGCTAAAGTACCAAGTTTCGACCTCGGACTTGCCCATCTGGATCTTGTTGAGGTTCTTGACGCGGGCGACTTCGGAGACGGACTGGGTCATGGAGCCCGAGGTGCGAAGCTTTTCGATCTCCTGCTCCTTGCTAAAGGTATCGCTCGACTGATTGGCGTTGAGCGAGGCGGTGAGGCCGCCGTTCTTGTGCGTGGCCACGTCGTCCCTCTCCTGCTGGTCGTTGCCACCGAGCATTTCGATGGCGACGACGGCGCCGTCCTCGTCGTCCTCGCCGTCGGCGTCGGCGTCTGCGTCGGCATCGACGGAGTCGGCGCGTGTGCTGTGTGGGGTGGAGGTGTCGCTGGAGCCGAGCTTCCGCTTGTGCTGAGGCGTCTCGAGGTGCGCGTCGTCGAGCACGTTCTTGGCTGCCTGAGCGGCTGCCTTCTTGAGCAGGTTGGTGGCGCCAGCGGATCGGTTGCCCTTGGCTGTGGGGGTGAGGGGCGTGGACGGTGTGGAGGTGCCGCTGGCGGTGCGGACGACTTTACGCTTGGTCTTGTCGTTGGCGGGCTCCTTCTTGGGCCACTCGAGTTCGCGCGAGGTGATGAGGCGCGTGCCGCTGACCCACTCGTCGAGGCGCTTGTTGAATTCGCAGTAGTGGACGTAGTACTCGAGCTTCTCCTCGAGGGTGGGTGCTGGCTTGCCTGCGAGCTCCGCCTGCTGCTTTTTGGTGAGGCGCGGCTTGGGCTTTTCCCTGATGGAGAGGATCTCTGCCTTGCGCTCCTCCATGTCGCCCGTGACGACGTCGGGCTTTTGAACAAAGGCTTTGCAGCCGACGACCACATCCTCGAGACCATACGTTCCGGCGGGGCTGATCTGCGGGCCTTCGTCGGGACCAGGCGTGCCCGATCCTCCGGGAGTGCCGCTGGTTGACTTTTGCGCACGCGGAGCCATTGTGACGATGCCTGCAAGGTGCGAGGTGCGAAGAGCGAGCCTCGGGGTGATGAGAAAGAAGTGAGAGAGCGTGCGGCTGGTGCGGCTGGTGCGGCTGGTTCAAGAAGTGGTCGGAGAGGGCGAGGCGAGGGAGCCCATCTGCAGAGGGCCTTTGCCGACCGCCGAGTCGAACCGAGGCTGGCTGACGTGCTGCTGCGGTTGCTATATGGTCAAGAGGAGCAGGAGATGATGGAGGATAGATGGATGGATCGTCGAAATGCGAGGCTGCAGAGGCTCAGTCGGCTGAGTCGCGATTCATAAGCCGAATTTTTGTGTCCATCGGGTGATTCGAATTCCGATTGGCGATTCAACGTCAGCGGAAGCGCCCCGATTTGCGGGTCGGCTCAGTCGGTCTCTGCTTCGTGTTGGTAGGCGGAAGGCGGAAGGCGGCGTGCTCTCATCACCACCCCCACCATCACCGCGTCTTCCATCCATTCAACTCGCTGCTCCTCACTATTCGCATCGTCACTCAGTGGAAACACGCTGTGCAGCCGTTCGTGTCCATTGCTCGCGCCCATCCTCTCCGTACACACGCCCTCGTCTACACCGGCGCTTGGCCTCTTGCCTAGCGGACACCTTCTCGATCTCACCTCTCGAAGCGCCTTTCCCCGCCCTGGTTTCACACAGGATGACCCGAGACGTAGAGGAGATGCGCAAAGACCAGGCTGCTGCCGGCAGACTTACTGGCTACGATCAAGAGTCTCGCCACGGTTCTGGGTCGGGCAAGTACGTGCGCGAACTGCCGACAGATACAAGCAGCGACGACAGCGATTCCGACGGCGCCAGCACAGGACGCCATGGCAGTAGACGCAATCCTCTCGACGCCTACTCGGCTCCGCAGCACCTCCTCCACGAGTATGCAGACGAGGACGAGGACCCACTCAGGGCCCGTGCCGAATCGAGGCAGATCGCCGCTCGTCAGAACGAGTACCAGCTTCGCAGATTCAACCGCGACCTCAACCAAGGCGCTGCCGTCGATCCGTTTGCGCACGACAACGCCGACGCCGCCCAAGAACACGAAAGCTACAAAGACCGCATGAGGAGAGCCGAGCTGGAACGCGAGGAGCAGCGCGTACACAATCTCATCCAGGCAAAGCAGAGCGAAGATGCAGGTCCCTCGTCGCGCCGTGCAGCCTCCGACGAGTGGGACATAATGCCAGAGTCCGCGACGCAAACGCCCGACGGCGAGCGCACGCCCAAGACGAGGCGCAAGCGAAGGTGGGACGTCGCAACTTCAGATGACCAACAAGACACCGCTGCAGCCACCAACGGCTCCCATACGCAGCCGCAGCCGCAGGCGCAGCCAAGCGAGGCGGCCCCACGCAAGCGCCGCTCACGCTGGGACGAAGTTCCTGCCGACGCCGATGTCGCCAACGACACCGTCCACGCCTCGCTCGTTCAAACAGAGGCGAAGCGCTCCCGTTGGGACCAGGCGCCGCCGGTCAGCGCAGACGCGCTCCCCTCTTCGACCGACTTTGCTGCTCCCGGCAAAGACGCCGCTGCTTCAGCCTCTCATGTCTCAGCCGATTGGCGCAATCGATACATGACCGACGAGGAGCTCGACTCCGTCCTGCCGTCCGAAGGCTACACCATCGTCCAGCCACCGTCCGACTACGTGCCCGTCCGGGTGCCGCCGCACATGCAACCAGATCATCACGGCGCCGAAACTGCCGGTGGCTTCGTCATGCAGGACGAAGGCGCAACACGCGCCGTCCTCGAGCAGATGATTCCGGATCTGCCCACCGACATCCTTGGCGTCGGGCAGCTAGCCTTTTTCAAGACGGAAGATCAGGCCTTCTTCAAAAAGATCCTCACCCACGAGGACGAAGCCAATCTCAGCAGCGAGGAGCAAAAGGAGCGTAAGATCATGCGCCTCTTGCTCAAGATCAAAAACGGAACCCCTGCCACGCGAAAGACTGCGCTGCGTCAGATCGCCGACCGTGCCCGCGATTTCGGACCTGGCCCGCTCTTCGACAAGATCTTGCCATTGCTCATGGAACGGACACTGGAGGATCAGGAACGCCACCTGCTCGTCAAGGTCATCGATCGCATCCTCTACAAGCTCGACGATTTGGTCCGTCCTTACGTCGGCCGCATCCTCGTCGTCATCGAGCCCCTTCTCATCGACGAGGACTACTACGCACGCGTCGAAGGCCGCGAGATCATCAGCAACCTTTCCAAAGCCGCCGGTTTGGCCCACATGATCAGCACCATGCGCCCAGACATCGACCACGTCGACGAGTACGTCCGCAACACCACCGCACGCGCCTTTTCCGTCGTCGCTTCGGCTCTCGGCATCCCGGCCCTGCTGCCCTTCCTCAAGGCAGTGTGCCGCTCCAAGAAAAGCTGGCAGGCGCGCCACACGGGCATCCGCATCGTCCAGCAGATCGCCATCATGATGGGTTGCGCCATCCTCCCGCATTTGAAAAGTCTCGTCGACTGCGTAGAGAAGGGGCTCGAAGACGAGCAGCAAAAGGTCAAGACCATGACGGCGCTGTCCCTGGCAGCGCTCGCCGAGGCAGCGGCCCCCTATGGCATCGAGAGCTTCGAAAACGTGCTCAAGCCGCTCTGGATCGGTACGCGACAGCACAGAGGGAAGGGTCTCGCCGCTTTCCTCAAGGCGATCGGCTTCATCATTCCGCTCATGGATTCCGAGAGTACGCTATACTTTGTCAAAGAGGTGACGCCGACCTTGATACGAGAGTTCCAGAGCGCCGACGAAGAGATGAAGAAGATCGTCCTCAAGGTCGTCAAGCAGTGCTCCGCCACCGAGGGAGTCACGGGCGCGTTTCTGCGCGACGAGATGCTTCCCGAATACTTAAAGAACTTCTGGGTGCGCAGAATGGCGCTGGACCGTCGTAACTACAGGCAAGTCGTCGAGACTACGGTGGAGTTGGCCAACAAGGTCGGCGTTACCGAGGTTGTGTCGCGGATCGTCGACGAGCTCAAGGACGAAAGCGAGCCTTTCCGCAAGATGGTGATGGAGACCATCGAGAAGGTCGTCGCCAACCTGGGCGCGGCCGACATCGACGAGCGCCTCGAGGTGCAACTCGTCGACGGTCTCATCTACGCCTTCCAGGAGCAGACGGTCGAAGACAACATCATGCTCGATGGCGTCGGCACGGTGGTCAACGCGTTGGGCCTGCGTGTCAAGCCCTACCTCACGCAGATTGTCTCGACCATTCTGTGGCGTCTGAACAACAAGAGCGCAAAGACGCGTCAGCAAGCCGCTGACCTGACCACCAAGCTGGCGTTGGTCATCAAGCAATGCGGAGAAGACGCTCTGCTGGCCAAACTTGGTGTGGTCCTGTTCGAGCAGCTGGGAGAGGAGTTCCCCGAGGCTCTGGCATCGATCATCAGCGCCGAGACGGCCATCGCCAACGTGGTCGGCATGGCGCAAATGAGCCCGCCCATCAAGGATTTGCTCCCGCGTATGACGCCCATCCTGCGCAATCGTCACGAGAAGGTGCAGGAAGCGAGCATCAACCTCATCGGCAGGATCGCCGATAAAGGCGCCGAGTTCGTCAGTCCGCGCGAGTGGATACGCATCTGCTTTGAGCTGCTGGATCTGCTCAAGGCGCACAAGAAGGCCATCCGCCGAGCTGCGGTGAACAGCTTTGGCTACATTGCGCGTGCCATCGGACCGTCGGACGTGCTGCAGGTGCTTCTGACCAATCTGCGCGTGCAGGAGCGACAGTCGCGTGTTTGCTCGACGGTGGCGATTGCCATCGTGGCCGAGACGTGCGGGCCCTTCACCACCATCCCGGCCATCCTCAACGAGTATCGGACACCGGAGCTCAACGTGCGCAACGGCTGTCTCAAGGCGCTGAGCTGGGTGTTTGAATACATCGGCGAGATGAGCAAAGACTACGTCTACTCTGTCATTAGCTGCTTGGACGACGCGCTCACCGACCGAGACCACGTGCATCGACAGACGGCGGCAAGCATTGTTCATCATCTGGCTCTCGGCACGTTTGGACTGGGTCACGAGGAGAGCATGCAACATCTGCTCAATCTGGTGTGGCCCAACATCTTTGAGACCAGCCCGCACGTGCTGGGATCTGTCATGTCGGCCATCGAGAGCCTGGAGGTGGCGCTCGGTCCGGGCGTGCTCCTCAATCACACCTTGCAAGGCCTCTTCCATCCGGCGCGCAAGGTTCGAGAGGTGTATGTTCGCATCTACAACTCGACCTATCTGCGTTCGCAAGATGCCATGGTCGCATTCTACCCCGACTTCTCCGAATTTTCGGACGAGCGCAACGACTTCCGAAGGCACGAGCTGCTCGCATTCCTGTAGTTGGCCAGACTCTCACACCGTGTTCCAGATCGAGGCCGAACGACGTCTCCCCCCCCCCCCCCCCCCCCCCC